>NC_037094.1:46317079-46621932 GCF_002994745.2 Rosa chinensis | reverse complement strand
GGTCCCTTTCCAAACTATGTGCTTAAAGATTGAGCATACAAGATAAGCGCTTCGGAACTGGAGTAAGGAGAAGTTTGGTAATATTAAGGTGGTGATAGAGAAGACTAGGGCAATGCTATCAGTCTTCTATGATCGAAGTTTGTCTGCACCACCGGAATATGAGAGGCTTGGGTTGAAGGAAGATTGAATGATTTACTATTGCATGAACACAATTATTGGAAACAATGTTCTAGGGTTATGTGGCTGACAGAGGGTGACCTAAATACTCGGTATTTCCACCAGAAGGCCAGTAACAGGAAAAGAAGAAAGGAGATCAAGGGGTTGTTCAATAGTAGTGGAGTTTGGTGCGTGGAGGAGTCTGACACCGAAAAAATTGTGCTCCTCTATTTTGGTGAGTTGTTTACAACGTCTTATCCTAGAAATATGAAATTGCTTACAAGTGTAGTTAGAAACGAAATGAACTCTCAGCTAATTAAGGAGTTTCAAGAGGATGAAGTTCTAAAGGCTTTGAAATAAATGCACCCAATGAAAGCGCCCGGACCCAATGGTTTCTCCCCCATTTTTTATCAACGCTATTGGTCGGTGGTTGGCAAAGATGTGATTGTTGGTGATTGCGCTGCTCTAAGGTGCTTCATGAGTTCAGAAGATTTGTTACGGGAAGTGAAAGGTTCATATGTTACTCTAATCCCTAAAGTGAAGGAAGTGGAACACATGTAGCAGCTTCGTCCTATAAGTCTCTGTAATGTTATCTACAAATTGGGGTCGAAGGCCTGGGTCTTGGCTAACATATTAAAGCCGCTTTTGCATGATATCATCGCTCTGAATCAAAGTGCGTTCGTACCGTGAAGACAAATAACTGATAACTCGCTATTGGCCTTTTAGATATCTCATTTCCTGAAGCGTCGTAGTGGAGGATCAATAGGCTTTGGTGCTTTGAAACTCGACATGAGTAAAGCATATGATAGGGTTGAGTGGGGGTTTATTGAAGCGGTTATGAGAAGCATGCAGTTTCACTCTACATGGCTCAGGTGGATAATGGGTTGTGTCAAAACAGTGAGTTATTCTTTCTTGCTCAATGGAGAACCAAGAGGAAACCTGTTGCCATCTAGAGGTTTGAGACAAAGTGACTAGATTTCTCCAAATTTGTTCTTGTTGTGTGCGGAGGGTTTATCAAGAATGTTAAAGAAGGCAGAAGAACATCGCATTACATGGCGTTTCTATTGTGAGTGATGCTCCTCCAATCAGTCATCTTTTCTTTGCTGATGATTCTTTTATCTTCATGAAAGCTGAAAATGAGGAATGTATCAATTTGAAGAATATCTTGCAAAGTTATGAGGAAGCTTCAGGTCAACAAGTAAACTTCCAAAAAAGTTGCATATCCTTCTCTAAGAATGTCAATCTTGATTTCCAGGAAGAGTTAGTTGCGGTTCTTGGTGTGGAAAGGGTGAACAAGCATGATAAGTACCTAGGCCTTCCAACGGAAGTAAGTTATTCCAAGAAGGAGGCTTTTCAATTTATTGCAGAGAAGACTAGAATGAAAGATTGGAAAGATAAAATGTTGAGTACGGTAGGAAAGGAAGTGATGATCAAGTTGGTGGTTCAGTCAGTGCCTACCTATGTAATGAGCTGTTTTAAATTGCCCAAACATCTTTGTCAGAAAATGCATTGGTGCATGGCAGAATTCTGGTGGGGTGATTCTGAGAAGGGTCGCAAGATTCATTGGCTAACCTGGGATAAGTTGTGTGCCCCAAAGGAGGAAGTGGTTTGGGATTTCGTAACATGGAGCTGTTCAACCAAGCTCTACTAGCAAAACAAGGTTGGAGATTGCTAAGATATCCTGATTCATTGTTGGCCAAGACATTGAAGGAAAAATACTTTTTGGATGGTGACATCCTGAATGCTAGGGGTTAGCCCGGGTGATTCGTATACATGGAGGAGCCTGATAAAGGGTAAGGGGCTTTTGCAAAAGGGTTCTCGATTCCAAGTGGGGAATGGCTCCAGCATTTCAGTGTGGTATGATCACTGGTTACCCAGGCCCCATACATTCAAACCAAACAACATGGTGATGGAAGGCTTAGAAGAGCTAGAAGTTTCTGATCTGATTGACCCTAAGTCCAGAGAAAGGGTGATTGAGTGGTTGGATGAGATATTTACAGAGGAGGAAGTGATGCTAATTTGTAAAATCCCGTTAAGCTTGAGAAACCCAAAAGATTGGCTAATTTGGCACTATGATAAGCATGGCATGTATACGGTGAAGAGTGGGTACCATGTAGCTAGGAAATTTTTGGCCTCAAGCTCCATAGCTTAGTCCCATGATGAGATAAGGAAGTTATGGAGGGCGGTTTGGCATGCAAGGGTTTAACCAAAAATTCGAGCTTTTGTGTGGCGCTTGCTGAAGAACATACTCCGAACCAAAGCTGCTTTGCGTAGAAGAATTGGCATGGAGGAGCAGGAGCAAGTATGTGTTTTTTGTCGTTGTGATATTGAGCCTTGAACCATAATGTGGAGGATAACTCGGAGGTAAGTCGAATTCTTGACGATTGTAAAGAATATTTGTAATTTTTTGACTCTTTTAGAATTCGACATATATATCGTGAAGCAAATAGTGTAGCTCATAGGTTAGCTCACTTTGCTAGTTTGGATCATGTTATGGATATATCTTTAGATGAGGCACCTGGATTCCTGTAGGATGTACTCTATGAGGATAATTGTAATGCAACTATGCATGCTCGGGGTTCAGGTATTACGTCCCCCTTGATGCGGCAAAATATAATTAATAATAATATGGGTGTGGGGAAGAGCCTCCCAGTGTGACTGGGTTCTAAACCCCTTTTATCAAAAAAAAAAAAAAGTCGAGCAACATAAAAGTAAACATACCCACATGTTCGTATTGACGAATGGACGCTACCGGAGCAAAGGACTGCTCTTAAGGAGGTAGAATGCGCCGCCGCAAGCGACTGCACATGAAGCCCACGCGCCGCCTGGCCGACTTCAAAACCATGAAGATGATCACCATCCGACTTAAAGATCACAACACGATGAATAACTTTCATAACCGGCACCAATGTCGATTTGACCTAGATTGAGCTAGATCAAGTCCAAAAAATCTCCACTGTTGAACTTCAAATTGTGATTTCTCACTCCACACTTCAAATCGATCTTCAAGGCTTGCATGAACCGATCCAAGAGGAAGAGAGCTTCAAAATCTATGTAGTCTCACCCGCTGCCATGGCCGGAGGAAGAAACGAGATCCGGGTCGGCGCCGCCTTGATTTTTGCCGTCCGATCCGCCATGTAAGGTAAAGCTGAGAGCAAGCCAGTGGCTAGGAGAAGGAGAGAATGAAAATCTGAGCCGGTTGGTGCCGGTTTCGCGAGTTGGGTCGAGCTTTCTAGAGAGAAAAATCCGGAAGATTTCCAAAAGTGGAAAGTATGAAAATAAAATCCAAAAAATCCTATTTATACAAAATTTCCAAAAATAGAAATAACTTCCTTTGACCACAACTTCTTTATACGATCTTCGATTTTCGCGTACCACATATCCACAAACTCGTATCAACGCGTTCTACGACTTTTGTGAATGAAGTTTTTGGAGGAATCTAACGAATAAAAAATCAATTATTGACTCTTCGAAAATAACGTGTTTCGAGTAATTATTCGTTCGAAACACTTTTACTTCACCCACGAAACAGCTAATCACACAACAACCTACATAATAAAATTCAAAAATCACTAGAAAATTAATAATTAATTTCCGGAGTATTACAAGCGCGACGCGGTGGGTTTTGTTGTGGATGTGATTTGTGCAATTGACGGCGTTGGAAGACCCGCGATCTGAGTCGCCGGAGACCTGGGTCGAGCGCCAGAAGTCAGTGATAGTGAGAGAGAGAGGCTATCTGAGTTGTAGGAGAAGACATAGTAGATATACTTGTAATTTCATATTGAGTTTTGTCTAAAATAAATTTTTTACTTTTAATTCGCGTAAGTGAACACACACTCTTTAGGTTCATATTGGCCGCATTTGGTCAACGTTCCATACTGAAACACATAATTTTTTTTCATTTTCTTATTTTCGTTAAAATTGATGCACCGAAAACCGAATGCGAGTATGCGACAGTGAAGGTGACAAGCCAGCTGTTGTGTTTTACTGTTTTTTACGTCGTACGAAACAATAAAAATAAAAAATAATAAACCTGAACGGAGACATCTACTTACAATTTTGCCTTCCTCTGTTTTGTTTATATATAAAAAAAAAAAAAATACTCCCGTATAATCCGGTGCTGGAGTTTGGATTGTATCGAACTGAGGGCTCAGCTCCTCAGCCAGTTTTGAAGAGAAGATCTCTGCGGCAGCCCCTACGCACATGTCGTCTGTCCTGTTTATTCTCAACAAAAACATTCTTCAGACTCTCTTCCAAGCAAGGTACTTTTCTTTTTCATTCAATTCTTGTTTCTGGGAATTGGGTTCTCTCATTAGGTGGATCCTTTGTTCATTTCATGGCACTTGAGACCTTTTTGGATCTGGGTATTTGTTATTTGTTAGTGTTATTGGGTTTTGAGGATCTAGGTTGATGTTGTACGCTTCGGTTTCCTGTAGGATTTGTTGTCAAGTGCTTTGAGTTGATGTTTTTGTAAAGGGTGGGTGTCTTTTGTTATATTTTTGAGAGCTTAGTGGTTTGCTAATAGGTGGTTTGGTTATGTGAATACAAATGGAATTATTTGTGGGTTTGTTTGGAAGTGTTGGAATTTCTGTAGTTTTGGGGTTTAAGCTGATGGATGATTTTGAATGAATTGTAGGTGGGCTTTGGAATGCTATCAATATTCGCGGATTGATATATCGATTTGAGCTGAATCAGAACTGGTTTTTTTTATTTTTATTTTTTTATTGATTTTGGGACTTGTGTTGTCATTTGGAATATCTTGAGGGTTTTGTGATTGGAATCTTTTGGGTTGAGACCATGCCTTCCACATCTAATCATGCAGCAGGTTCTTCTTCACCTTTGACTTCATTAGGTCGCTCCATTTGGACTCGGCGAGAACAGTTTCATTCCGTTGAAGATAATCATGAGTCTAGTGCCCAGGAGTTAGAGCTTCAATATTTTCAGAAACATGTTGTAGACCTATTTCATGACTTGTCGGGTGTTGGTGCTGATGAGCTGCTCTCTATTGCATGGACTCAGAAGCTTTTAGATGTTTTCATCAGCTGCCTAGAGGAATTCAGAGGTATCTTTCTGAAGAACAAAGAAGATATTTCTAAACCGCCCATGGACCATTGGACTGATGCATACTTAGATAGGAGTTTGAAGGCACTTGACATTTGCAATGCAGCTCGTGATGGGATTGATAAGATTCGTATGTGGCATAAGCATTTAGAGATTGTTCTGTGTGCCTTGGATTCTCGCCAGAGGCCATATTGTGAGGGCCAGTTCCGTCGAGCAAGAAAGGCTTTGATGGATTTGGCACTTGAAATGCTTGATGGGAGAGACTCTGGGTCTGCATTTTCACAGCGGAATTGGTCTTTTGGGCGTCACAACACAAGAAAGGATCGCCACCGCCGTACCTCATCAGGACATTCTCGCTCTCACTCATGGAGCATATCCGCTTCTTGGTCTGCAGCTAAGCAGCTGCAATCAATTGCAAACAACTTGGTAGCACCTCGTGGGAATGAAAATGCTGCAACCAATGGGCTTGTAGGATCTGTATTCACAATGAGTTCTGTGCTCATGTTTGTGTTGTCAGCTCTTGTTGCTGCAATACCTTGTCAGGATCAAGGCCTTAATACTCATTTTTCCATCCCACCACAGTACTCCTGGGGTATCCCCCTAATCTCACTTCATGAACGGATAATGGAAGAATCTAAGAAGCGGGAGCGTCAGAGTTCCAACGGATTGCTGAAGGAGATTTATCAGGTTGAGAAATGCACACGCCACATGACAGAGTTTGTTGATCTGGTTCAATTCCCATTGACAGAGGAACAGAAAATGGAACTCGAACAAGTACTTGAGGAGTTAGCATCGATCTGTGAAAAGTTTAAGAATGGATTGGGTCCACTGGAACGCCAAATTAGGGATGTATTCCGCAGGATTCTGAATTGCCGAACTGAGGGTCTTGAACTTTTGAGTAAGGGAAGCAATCTGGAGTAACTTAAAATAGATAAGTTTATGAGCCTGAAATGTACAAATTGGCGAATATATTTTGTCTTGCATATTTCCATCTTTTGCAAGGAGGGACAAGGACATAATAAGGTCAACAACAGTACAAAGGTTAAACAAGCATCTTGTTATACTCTTTAATTTCTGTAAAGTGCATAGTATTTTCATTGGATCATTACATGTTATACTCTTTGTTGGTTGTTTGTATTTTGTGGTTTCTTTTTTCTTGTCCATTACATGTTAGTTACATCTTCAATTATGTGACAGTTGCACTTGCACATGTTATGTTTTTGGAGAGTTATATTAGTCTTTGATTTTGGTGGTTCCTGGATCTCATTGTCATGGTATGTTTCGCTTTTCACGACGTCCACTTCATAACGTCTCTCTAATGTGTGTAGTTCAATCTTATCTAGTTGCATGTATGGCCCCGCGTACAGCAGTTTGATAGTTATAGCATGGTCATAAAATGCAGTCGTGGTCATCAAATTTATAGCACCTGGTGGGTTATCGGTTTTTGTAAAGAAAAGGGCTCATCTACTCCGTTGAATTATATTTATTAAATTTGATATGGTGGCAAATTATTCTAGAGGAATTCATCCATGAATTTGCCTCATCTTAACCAGTTAACGATTGGTTGAAATTTCCAAAGAGTATCATGTTCGATCTTTTTAATCGTGGGGTACGCATACAAGCTTTTCAGATGAAGTCAGTCAACTAACTAGCAATTTTGGTCCTGAACAAAGTTGTTTGGAAGAACATGAATGATTGTTGCTATTGCCCCATGTTGGAGAAGTTTGAGAGAGACCGAAATCAACTAATCAAGAGTTCCCACTTTATACAAAATGCAACCAATAAGCTATTAGCTATGCGTATGTGTAAAACTAATGCTGAAGTTCTACATATCATTCTCAAGGCATCAAATGCTACAGAAGTTTTTGGTGTGATCCATCATGCACAACTCCTCTCATAAATAGCATATAATACTAATAATATTGGTATGAATTAGTCAATCCTCTACTTCTATCAGCTTGCCGCTCAAGCAGTACAAGGGCAACCAAGCTTTCTGTAAATCAGAAGGTTATTTTCATTTTCTACAAGACTAATTACAATAGACCCGAACGACTATCGTCAAGGATCTTCACCACATGCTGTGATTGAAGTATAATCACCATTAGCTGTACGGCTGTACCAAAATCAATTCAATCTTGAGCTGTACTACACATCTCTTTACAAGTCCACTTCAACTACTGAAAGATAACCACCAACAGTTAATTTTCTCCACTCCTCTTCCTTTTGGTATCTATGAACCCTACATGACTGAGCTCCAAGCATCTATATGACTAAGCTCCAAGCAATTCCTTTAAATAACTTGATTCCACAATACATACTACTAGGTACCATATCTACCAGTGCATGGATTGCACTCTCCGAAGAACACGTGCAGGTCTCCTCTTCTCCACGACAGGAATGAGGTTCTCCATGAGCTGCATGCATGAAGTATGAAATCAGAAAGGTCACTGTCATTATGTGGCCAAGTTATATCCAAATAAATCAATGATTGAAATGCAATTTGGAGTTGAAGTATTTGTCTGACTACTAGATTGAGTTTCAAGCTATATAACTCTGTATTAACTAAGTATACCACTTACCTAAATATAATTTTCTTTTTCTTAAACGTTTTTTCTGGGGAAAGAAGGGGAGGGGGAACAAACTCAACACCACCATAGAAACACAGTAATGTAAATTGTATTCAAATAACCTAGATAATTCATCTCAGACTTCCAAGTCGATTAATTCTAGTTGGAACATTAAGTAGGGCCAGTAATGTCGTGGAAGAGTTCTAATAATAGAGAATAACTTAGCATTTTGGAAAAGGAACACTAGATAAAAGAAAACAACTTGTGAAAATTTCTTGTCCGTGCTTCTTCATAAAAATAAGATAAAATAAAAAAGAAGGCTCATAACATGATAACACATTATTCTGCTAAATGGTGGATTGGATCAATTATATGAGAAAATGTAACCTATTTATATTTGGATTCAGGAGAATGACAATTTTGCTAAACAAATGACATAGTGAGTGGCTTAGGGATGATATAACGTATTCCTTGTTTGCATAGTTAATACATGTGTGGAATGTCAATTAATGATTTTCAGGCACAGATAGCTTGTAGAAGTGAAACCAGTTTTTAATTAAAACAATCAGGCAAAGATATCAAAGGGTGGCAACTTAGGTTCCAGACACAGGCACAAATTTAACCTGAACAATATTCTAAATGCTTCAGAAATTTACTCTTGTTATCACCCCTTTTATTGCATAAAGTTCAGTTATTAAGAGATTGTTTATGAGGCAAAAGTTTGGGTTCACAAGCCAAATAACAAATACACTAGTTTGAGTGCTGCAGCATCTCGGTTCCCCCGTGCCAAATTGCCAATTAATGCATAATCAAGAACACATAGGAACTGCCGCATACACACAACATACACACAGCTGTTTTGTTTTTTGTTTTTTGTTTTTTTCTTAACCAGATACCACCATTCAACAGTGCCAAAGATATTCAAAAACATGATTTACACACCATGGCATTTCAATGATATAATATTTGATTTTATGCAAGTTATCATGCCCCTTAAGTTCTCAACAGGGCCGAACCTAACTAACACTAAGGCTTAATATATCTGTAGTCCAAATAGCTCAGTAACATGTAGGAATCAACTATCAAGCTTCTAGAATAATAATGAAGAAAAACCAGTACAAAATGAAAAGCAAACAAGACAAACAACAATTTGCAATTTTGCGTGCTACAAGGATACACTTGAGTACTTCACCAATATAGCTAAGATACCTGTAACTACAATAAACATAGAAATATGTTCGCCCATATACTTTAGTTTTCTAGGATTCATAATCATGTTAACTATATAATCATATTAGCAGGCTTATAGACTTCCCCAAAAATTCACCTGGAAAATGTATTATTATTTTTCAATAGATTTTCTTTTGCAAGTTCTTTCTGTATCCAATTTATTTAAAATGAGACTA
The DNA here is from genome assembly GCF_002994745.2 of Rosa chinensis. NCBI lineage: Eukaryota > Viridiplantae > Streptophyta > Magnoliopsida > Rosales > Rosaceae > Rosa > Rosa chinensis. The sequence goes on along the minus strand of NC_037094.1, from coordinate 46,612,742 downwards.
TATATATCAAGCAGAAAATGAACTTTTTCATCAAATGTATGCAAAGTTTTATTTCAAAAAGATTTAGAAAGGGTTCATGAAATAGCATAAGACATACCTTCTTATACCTCTCCTTCTTCTGCTCAGCCTGCAGTCAAACATTTGATAAACTTAGAAAATTCAGAATGGACCATGATGTAGGCATGAATCATCAGACGTTACAATGGAAACAGAAGCAATATGACCAAGTCACATCAATTTTTTGATGATTGTTTACAGATCATCAACATAAACAGGACCCAATTCTTTGTAGACTTGCAATAACCTCGTGATCCAAATCACATGCTTAAAGCTCTACGAAAATATGAAAAATCATAAAGTAACCAGCCTGGATTAGACAATCCTAGGGTTTATGGTATAAACCTATGACCAAATTTCGATAAAATCAGACTAAGATCGATGATGGAGGACGATCATACCTCTTCTCTCACGAGGCGTGCATTTTCCTCCTCCAGCTGCGTCACCAGAGATTCTAGCTCCACTGTGTAAGCCTAATAACATTGCCAAACACAATTCAATACTAACCGGAAAAACAAAACTGAATCGAAAATAATCTCAGTCAAAGGAGGGAGAGAGAGAGAGAGAAGAACCTGCTTGCGTTCCCTTGACCTGGCAGCGGATTCTCTGTTCTTGATCATCCTCCTCTGCTTCTGCTGCGTCGCCTTATCAAGCGGCGCCTCCTGCACAGCTCTCCTCTTCGTTCCTCTCCCACCACCTCCACTCGTTGTTCCATTGTTGTTGTTTGCGTACACCAATTGACCTTGAGGCTGAGGCGGCGGCGGCTGCTGCACCTGGAACTGCCCGTACCCGATCGGAACCACAGCCCCGGGTCCCACGCCGACGTCCTCCTCTCTCACGGCCCCAGCCCTGGTCAGAAAATCCTCCAACGTCATCTCCGCCCGCACCTGATCCGCCTCCCCCTCCGCGGCCTCGTCCTCTCCGTCAGCTCCTCCTCCTCCTCCGCCGGCGACGATCTCCTTCCAGACCTCCTCCACCGTCCTCCCCGGCGCGACGGCCGAGGCGGAGGCTCCTCCGTCCATGGACGGAGGCGGCGGCGGAGAGGCCGAGGGTTGGTCGTTGTAGATGTTCTTGAGGAGGTCGTCCATGGTGATGGAGTGGTTGTGCTTGTCGACGTCGGCGATGAGAGTGGAGAGAGAACATATAGAGGAGTCGCGTGGCAGATCCGAATTGGCCGTCGAGACTGAGACTAACTTCGACGACGCCATCGTCGCCGCCGGAATCGCAGCCGCTGATTTTTTCAGAATGACAGAGAGAAGGGGAGAATTACGGTTTTTCTTGTGACCGGGAGTCGTACTAGGACTAGGACTAAAGTCACTCGATCTGCTCTGTATTTGGGTTACCAATTTTAAGACGCGTTACTAAATTTGGCATCAGAAGTAATTATGACTAAATAATAAACGTGTCAGGTACAAAGCCCAATTAGATATCAGATGGCTACATCTATGATCTATCCATCTAAGAGAATCTTATCTGCTCACAATCGGAACTATTTTTACTCCACGTAAAAATGTGAAGATAAGACCTTTTATATATATATATTAAAAAAAAACAAGTGAAAAGAAGTTCGAATCGAGCCAAATATTAAGGTGCTAACTCTCGAAATTAACTTGAAGAGTCGAAAGTAATAGAAATAAGAACGGAAAAAGAAATGCACATTAGCAAACATCTATCGAAAGCGATTTATAATGAATTTTACTCAAAACAAGTTAAGAAAGGAAAAAATGAATTAATGTGTGTGGGAGATGAATATGTTATCGCGATGTGAAAGTTTATTCTGCTTTGATAAGAATATATTGATAAGCAATTTTTCATGTGAAAAGTTCGAAAGTGAATCACGTTGTATTGAGTCGAATTTAGGATCATCCCAACTAGATTGTATCAATTAACTGACATTGATGACTAAGGATGGTGTCTTGGTAGTAGATTCATCGCTCAGTTGTTTGGTCATGATCAATAACCCGAGCTTGAATAGTGACAATGTAGTTAGAGTTGATTTTTCACTCTATTCCTCTGCACTAGTTTTCTAGAGTGTGGTTATCAATTCACTCAATCCATGAATATGGTAGTCAAATTCAAGTATGAAAAGTTTGTGGGGCTTGTCACACATATAGATCGACTACATGTACATGATGTTTTAGGTTTCTGATCAAAATCAATAAGTCGGGCTTAAAGCATGGCAAAGTGACTAGGGTTACAGTTTTCATTGTATCTCTATATTGGTTTTCTTAAACGTATTTATCGATTCACCCAATCTATGGAGACATAGTCAAATCAAGCAAGAAAAAATCAACTAATGAAAGGATAAATAAACATAATCTTCAATGATATTAGTTAAGATCATGAGATAAGATGAAAATGAATAAAATGATGTGGGAAGGATAGAGAGTACACTAGTAAAATCAAGCAAGAAAAAATCAACTAATGAAAGGATAAATAAACATAATCTTCAATGATATTAGTTAAGATCATGAGATAAGATGAAAATGAATAAAATGATGTGGGAAGGATAGAGAGTACACTAGTAAAGTAGCTAGCATGAAATTGGAATGCATGCCTAGTAGTATGACTTGTACTTGTGTGTGCGCGTGTTTTATATTGTCAACAAGTTGTATCCATAATCATCATATTTTCAACAAAAGTAAAATGATCTTAGATGCAAAGCGACCACGTAGAACGGAGTCTCGAACTATGCTGCTGATAGATTGACATTAGAAGCATTAGATCTATTCTAGCTAATCATATATGCAAAAAATTCGAGATTCAGGAGAACGACACATTGCCATCAGAATGAATATCTGCAACTACCAAGTCGTCCTCTTTGACTTCCCCTGCCAGGATCTTCAAGGCCAGGTTATCCTCCAAGAGTCTCACTATGAGTCTTCTTAAAGGCCTTGCCCCATAGCTTGGATTGTATCCTCCAAAATGTGAAAATAAGTTTGAGTCGAGCCGACTATTAAGGTGTTGACTCTCGAAATTAACTTAAAGAGTCGAAAATAATAGAAATAAGAACGAAAAAAGAAATGCACATCAACAAATATCTTTCGAAAGCGATTTATAATGAATTTTACGCAAAATAAGTTAAGAAAGAAAAAAAAAGAATTAATATGTGTGGGAGATGAATATGTTATCGTGATGTGAAAGTTTATTCTGCTTTGATAAGAATGTATTGATAAGCAATTTTTTATGTAAAAAGTTCGAAAGTGAATCACGTGTATTGATTGAAGAATGAAAGCAACTATTTAGTTCACATTTTATTATGGCACAACCGTTAATTGTCTTTGAGTCGAATTTAGGATCATCCCAGCAAGATTGTATCAATTAACTAGCATTGATGACTAACAAACGACACTATTTTTACTCCACGGTAAAAATGTGAAGATAAGATTCTTTTTTAAAAATAAAATAAAATAAAAAGTGAAAATAAGTTCGAGTCGAGCCGACTATTAAGGTGTTGACTCTTGAAATTAACTTGAAGAGTCGAAAGTAATAGAAATAAGAACGGAAAAAAAAATGCACATCAGCAAATATCTACCGAAAGCGATTTATAATGAATTTTACGTAAAATAAGCTAAGAAAGAAAAAAAAAATTAATATGTGTGGGAGATGAATATGGCTACATCTATCTATCTAGGAGAATCTTATCTGCTCACAAACGACACCATTTTTACTCTACGGTAAAAATGTGAAGATAAGACCATTTTTAAAAATAAAATAAAATAAAATGTGAAAATAAGTTCAAGTCGAGCCGACTATTAAGGTGTTGACTCTCGAAATTAACTTGAAGAGTCGAAAGTAATAGAAATACGAACGGAAAAAGAAATGCACATCAGCAAATATCTACCGAAAGCGATTTATAATGAATTTTACACAAAGCGTGGCAAAGTGACTAGGTTTATAGTTTTCATCATATCTCTATATTGATTTTCTTGTAACGTAGTTATCGATTCACGCATTCTATGGAGACATAGTAAAATCAAGCAAGAAAAAAATAACTAACGAAAGGATAAATAAACATAATCTTCAATAATTTTAGTTAAGATCACGAGAGACGATGAAAATGAATAAAATGATCTGTGAAGGAAATAGAGTACACTAGTAAAGTAGCTAGCATGAAATTGAAATGCATGCCTAGTAGTATGACTTGTACTTTTGTGTGTGTGTGTTTTATTTTGTCGACAAGTTGGATCCATAATCATCATATTGCCAACAAAAGTGGAATGATCCTAGAAGCAACGCAACCATGTAGAGCGGAGTTAACTTATTACACGACAAAAAATGAAGGAATGCCACTTCCCCACTTATTTGATTTTTGCCGTTCGACTCGGTTTGTTGCCGTGTCGTGACGATTTCGTTTTGTTTTGGTCAAAGTAGCTGCTTTCACATTTTTCCCTTTGGCTGGCTACTATATATAGATTCCATATGGCATGCCTAAGATAGAGACCAACACAGACAAGATCCAACGATTTTTACTTTGGATTAAGCAATAAATGGGAGTTTAAGTAAATTTTGGGTGGGACAAAAGCTCTCTTGTTACGAGGCATAACATCAAGCAGTTACGTTTGTTGTCACATAGACATCCAAATGTGTCCTCCATTATGTAGTTTAAGATGCTGTTCCACTAATTAAACTTTTAACATTGGTAAATGAAGGTTTCGTTCAATCTCTTCGAAATAGCTACAAGAGATGATGAAATGTGGAAGGTGACTCGAAAGTGCTCAATAATTAAAGTAATAGGTTGTTTGTTATACATAGTTTATTTTTCTCTCCAACAAAACCAATAATAAAAGTAAAATATTTTAAAAATAAAATAAAATAAAATAAAAAGTGAAAATAAGTTCGAGTTGAGCCGACTATTAAGGTGCTGATTCTCGAAATCAACTTGAAGAGTCGAAATTAATAGAAATAAGAACAGAAAAACAAATGAACATCAGCAAACATCTACCGAAATTGATTTATAGTGAATTTTAAACAAAACAAGTCGAGAAAGGGAAAAAAAAAGAATTAATATGTGTGGGAGATGAATATGTTATTGCGATGATATAAAAGCATCTCTAGAATTGCTAGTCATTTTTTAGTCAAATTTTAGCTAAAATAGCTAAAAAGTCATTTTAGCTAGCCACTTTAGAAATATGTCTGCATCAGTGCTCTCTATTGTAGCTAGTTTTGCATTTATATTATTTTTAAATGAAGATTAAATAGTTTAAATATATTTATAAATTGCATAAAATATTTTAAATTATAGAGAACATCATCTGGCTTTCTATATTTATATTAATGTTTAAGATTTGAGCGGTAGCCCAAGCCTTTGTTAACACGGGTCCGATGGGCGGACTGCTACTTGCAGTGTTCTCAGAGCTTCCGCTACCTGTCAAATGAAATACAAAGCGGCGTCAGAGGGAGACCGCGCTGGGCGGTCTTCTCTTCTCTGATGCCTAAGTTAGTCAATGTATTTATGTTGACAGAATAACAGTAGGTAAGTAGTGAATGCATAATTAATGAGGAGCGAGAGGAGAGAACCTTTTATAGGTGAGGAAGAGGCTGACCTCTTCCTTGTTTTTGATGTGGGACCTGATCGTTCCCAGTTTATGGAGCTTCTGATGCTGCTTTAGCGCGGCGCGTTAGCGGTGATTTGGCGGTGATTCCGTAGGTCATAGCGTTGGCGGTAGTTGGTACCGCTGGTGTTAACATGAGCGTGGCTCATTTATAGCTAATTATGCTTGCAAATGCTCATGTAAGTACAAGTCCCCCAAGTCCCCAGTCAAGGAGGGCAATCTTGGTTGGGGAGTTGCCTAGCGGTTTGAAGCGTTACTTCCGCTAGACCTGCAAGAGCATAATTAGCGTCAGTGCATTGTCAACCATGGACTTACTGAGAAAACACTTTATACCCTTTCGGGTAGGCCCATGCTAGGCTCCCCAGGGAGTCCCCCACTCCCCAGCGAAGATAGACCTCCGTTTGGTCGGTATATTGTTTGTCGAGGGGAAGCTGCGCTGAGCAGAGGGTGTTGGGTAGCGAGCCCAATCTTTGATACCCTAGTGTCGGGGGTCAACGGGCCTGATCAAGGCCGTCGAAGACTGTCGACATGTCCCCTTACTTATTTCGGGGGAAACATTGCTTGACTGCAATGCCGCGTGGCGGTCGTATTTAGAGTGAGGCGTTGGCTCCTGAAGTGTCGCCTCCTGAAGCGTCGTTGGCAGACATCCCGCCGCTGATGGGGAGCGGTTTAAAAGTGTCACAGGGACCTGGTTTTAAGATCCGTGCGTCATATTGCATTCGGCGGAGAAGTTCCACTAGTAGAGTTGCCCGTAGCGGGGACTCGCTTGCAAGATGCAGAGGGAGAAGTTCCGCTAGCGGAGTTGCGCTTAGCGGAGACTCTCACTTGCAAGATGAAAAAGGGAGAAGTTCCGCTAGCGGAGTTGTGCTTAGCGAAGTCTCACTTGCAAGATGAAAAAGGGAGAAGTTCCGCTAGCGGAGTTGTGCTTAGCGGAGACTCACTTGCAAGATGAAAAAGGGAAAAGTTTAGCTAGCGGAGTTGCCCTTAGCGGAGACTCTCACTTGCAAGATGAAAAAGGGAGAAGTTCCGCTAGCGGAGTTGCGCTTAGCAGAGACTCTCACCGGCAAGATGAAAAAGGGAGAAGTTCCGCTAGCGGAGTTGTGCGTAGCGGAGATTCTCACTTGTAAGATGAAAAGGGAGAAGTTCCGCTAGCAGAATTACGCTAAGCGGAGACTGTCTCGAAGATTGGTGTGCCTGCCTTTTGACGGTTACTTCGGATAGACGCTTCGTCTGACGGCGTTCGACAAGTGGTCAACATTTACTGGGTTAGCATGTGGAATAACGTCCCCACAGTACGCCCGTCTCCTTGCCATTAATGCGAGTAATTTTTGATTTTGTAACCGAGGCGAGTTAATCCGGAGAGTAAGTGCGATCGTGGGGCATGTGTGCGGCTGTCGTGAGATGTCGTTTTCAGCGGACGACTTAGATTTGTTTGATGTTGACATAAAAGAGAAGGAAACCGAGTGGTTTAGCACTTCACACTTTGAACTAACATAGTCGTCTTCAAGCCTTGCCCTGAGATCTGAGAAGAAGATTCTTCCATTCTGTAAAGTTATCAATCTTTGGATGACAAAGACTTCCTGAGGCGAAGACGAGTATCCCCGAACGCACCAGAGTTTCCTTCCTTGAACGTAGCCTGAACCTCGTCCCTGCTTGATTGGGTTTTTACTTGTTAGTTTTTGCTTTTGCTATTTGAATTGAGGTTTGTTATTCCCCGGTGTGTTTGAGGGTCTAGAATGGGTTTTGGGGATTGGTGTAGGTGTTTGACAGGGGGTTGGGGTTTGTGATGGTCGAATCTGGGTTTTGAGTGTGCGTTTTGTTCTTGTTTTGGTATTTTTGGCTTTTGTCTTTCTAGATGTTCTTGACTGAAAACTGGCATGGGGATAGCTTAGATCGATGTTAAACTAACTGGCCTGGGTTTTAGGGTTTGTGATGGCTAGCGTCATAGAGATCTCGAGCAATGAGGATTCCGGGTCTGACGTGTCCCTCAGCGTGGTGGATAGGATGTTTATTGACTAGTTGCGTCTGTCCGCCCCCGCAGGAACCTCACTGTCTAACCCGCTAGACATCAAGCCACTACAGACCATACCTGCGGACGTTGCGATGGGTCGTGCAGGGCGTCTAGAGAGTTCTAGGGAGAGGGAGGATGCTGCCGCCAGCCAAAGGCGTGAGGAGAGGCTAGCGAGCAATAGCGCTGCTAGCTGCTCTGCTGGTGAGGGAGAGGCTGGCAAAGAAGACGTTGAGTCAGCATGGGTCCTCTAAGACAGTATTGCGATTGATGAGGCGGGAGGGCCAATGACTGCTGCCGCCATCAATCGAGTCAAGCGTGTATTTTGGTTGCCTGGTGTGGTAAAGTTGCTTCTACCAAACACTGATGAGAGAGCCTCTGTTCTGCTTGAGGGGTACACTGCCATTCACAAGGCCATATTCAGCTAAGGTGTCACCTCTCTGCTACTCCCCAACCTTCAGATCCTGGTATGCGAGTTTGACCTCACCTTCAAGCAAATTTGCCCTAATATGTGGCAGTTGCTGCTAGTGTTGAATTCTCTTTGGTGTCTATCTGGGTGCGAAGGGCCGACCATGGCGGAGGTGCTGCATTTCTACAAACTTGTCTGCGTGAGGCGATAAGAGTGTAGTGGACAGGTGAACCTCACTCACCGACAGGGGGCACCCAAGCTGATAGAGAATTTGAAAGATTCGATGTCTCCCTAGCGGGTGACCTTTTGTGTGGTGACCTCGGGGTGGGAATATGACGTCAGAGTGAATGACGAGGCACCGACGCATAGGATTAAGTTGGAGTTCCAGCCAATCTGAGGTTGTTAGTAGTTGCCACTGACCACAGTTGGCGGGAATTTCTTGAATGATATGCATGTATGTTGCCTTTTCCTAATCATTGCTTCGTTTTTATGTGCAGTGGGTCTTCGCTTTACTTTGAATCGTGAAGAGCAGTGCTGCGTAGAGAGGATAAAAGGCTATTGGCAGAATCGCAACCTGCTCGATCTTCGTCTGCTCACCAGGTGGGAGTTGTTGGTCAATCTGAGGCTGACACGCGCCGTTGGTAAGCATTTTCCCCGCCTACTTGTCCTCTTACTATGTGTTCCATGTTGACTAATGTTATTGTTCAGATTCGCCGCCGGGTAACAAAGCTAGTCGGGAGGCGTTTGAAAAATCCATGGAGCGAGCGGAGTTGGATGATTTCCTGGAGGGCATATACGTTGCTGGACTGGCTACGCAGCAGACCACCGTCGACCCGTAGACCCTGGCGGTGACCCCTTCAGAAACTCCAGTGGTGCTACACATGCCCCACCACTCATAGCTCCCTCCCTCTGGCCAGGCGGAAAGGGAGATTGGCGGTGGCGCCAAACAAGGGCCTATCGGTAAGAGCCAAGCTGCTGTTGCTCCCGCCAGGACCAAGAAAGTTGCTATTAATTTTCACATGTACTAATTGTGGTTCCGACTTTCCTTTCAGTTGGGTGCTTAGACAATTAGAGCACACCTTCGGGACTTTGGGAACTAGAGATAGGACAAAATCTCTCAGAGTCAAACTCTAGAGACCTGGAGCCCGAGTGGTTTCCACATTCCTCGGCGTGTATCATGGCAAGAACGATCTTTCCCTCCTCTGGGGTCAGGCACCGGAGGTTGGGATGGGTGAACCCTTGGCGGTAAAGCTTGCCATTCTGGATGTTAAAGCCGGTTGCCCTCTGCTTAAGTTGCCTTGCCTCGATCTTGTCAATGGGCAGTGTTCCATTATGTTTGTACTCTTTGATTTCATCCATCCAGCTGAGATTGACTTCAATATTGAAGATTTCCACCAGGGTTTTGGTGATGCTTGGTTTGTCAAGGCACTCCACCCTTGTGTCCGCTGGACTTTGGTGTGGTTGGGCGGTTACTAGTCTTGCTAGTGAATCAGCCTTGGCGTTCTTTTCCCTGGGAATCTGTGTGATGGTGTGAAATTTGAATTTTTTGAGTAGTGTCTTGACGTACCCCAAGTATGCCACTAACTGCTGGTCCTTGGCTTGGAAGCTATTGTTGACCTGGTTAACGACTAGTTGAGAGTCGTTGAATATGTTGACACTGTCAACTCCTAAGTCAATGGCGAAGAGTAAGCCGGTAATGAGCGCTTCATACTCCGCCATGTTGTTTGAGGCTTTGAAATTGAATTTTAACGCGTATTCCACGTTTAGTCCCCCTGGTCCCGTCAAGATGACTTTGGCGCAGCAGGCCTTGGCACATGCTGAGTCGTCTACATGGAGGTTCCAGTTTGACTGCTGCTGGGGGGCTGGCTCCTCAGCTATTACCAATTCTGTGATGGCCTCTTGTGTCCCTAAGTTGGGTTCATCCTGACGCTCGGTGAGGTCAGCGATGAAATCTGCCACTGCCTGGCCTTTCATGGCGATCCTTGGCTTGTATTCGATGTCGAACTCGCTGAGTTCTATGGCCCACTTGCTGAGGCCCCCAGAGTGCTCAGGGTTTTGCATTACCTGCTTCAGCGGTTGGTTTGTTAAGACATGAATGGTGTGGGCCTGAAAGTATTGGCGGGGGAGTCTAGCGGAGACAATGAGTGCGAGAGCGAGCTGCTCTAGGGGGGTATATCTTTTCTCCGCACCATTCATGCCTCTGCCAGCGTAGAATACGAGGAGCTCCTCTTGGCCCTCTCGCAGCACAATGGCGCAGCTTACCGCTGATGGGGATACCGCCAAGTAGATGTACAGTACCTCCCCCGGTACAGGAATGGAAAGAAGTGGGACTGATGCCAAGTATTCCTTCAAGCTCTGGAATACCGCCTCACAATCTGGTGTCTAGTCAATTACCTTCTTTTGGGTCCTCTTTAGAACTTTGAAAAATGGGAGGCACCTGTCAGTGAGTCTGGAGATGAACTAAGAGAGGGCGGTTAGTTTGCCCTGGAGGCTCTGAATGTGCACCTTCCATTCCGGAGCCTTCATGTTGAGGATGGCCTGCACCTTATCAGGATTGGCCTCTATGCCCCGTTCACTGACGATGTAGCCCAGAAATTTGCTGAAGGTGACGCCAAAGAAACATTTTTCTGGGTTGAAGCGAATGTCATAAGCCAAGAGAATGGCGAATATGATTCTGAGGTTTGCCACGTGTCCATTAGCCTTGATGCTTTTAACTAACATGTCATCCACGTATACCTCTATTATCTTGCCAAGATGTTCTGTGAACATGGCGTTCATCAACAACTGATAGGTTGCGCCGGCATTCTTCAAACCGAAAGGCATGACATTGTAGCAGTATAGGCCCTTGTTGGTAGTGAAGGTGGTGCATTCCTGGTCACCGGGGTGCATCTTGATCTGATTATATCCAGAGAAGGCATCCATCATGCTGAGCAATTCGTGTCCGGCAATTCCATCGACCAGTTGATCAATGCGGGGTAGCGGGAAGCTATCCTTTAGGCATGCCTTGTTAAGACTCTTGAAGTCAACACACATCCGCCACTTTCCGCTGGGCTTCTTGACCATGACCAAGTTGGAAATCCACTGAGGGTAATTAACTTGGCGGATGAACCCAATGTTCTGAAGTTTGGTGACCTCTCCCCCTATTGCGCGATATCTCTCTTCATCGAAGGCCCTACGCCGCTGCTTCATAGGATAGGAAGGTTTGATACTCAACTTGTGTGTGATGATCTCAAGGGAGATGCCCGGCATATCGTTGTAGGACCATGCAAAGACGGCGGCGTTGTCACGTAGAAACTGTGTGAGTTCAGCTGCTACCTCTAGGTCTAGCTGAGTGCCGATGCGGACTGTCCACTCAAGATGGTCGTCGGAGATGCTGATAACCCTCAAGGATGTTTCTGGGTTGACAGGCTCCTTTCTCACATATTTCTCCTCGTCGTCCCTAGGATCCTCAAAAATATTGGCCGCTGGCACATGGTTTCCCACCGTGAGGATCTCATGTCGTCGTGTTGATCGAGCCACAGTTCTTGAATAACACTCCCGTGCTAGCTGCTGGGTTCCCCTTACACAGCCTGTGCCGTTAGGCATAGGGAACTTCATGAGGAGCATGTAACCAGCTATGATGCACTTAAGTTTGTTGAGTGTTGGTCGATGAATGATGGCATTGTACAAACTGAAACAGTCGACAACAATGAACTCTGTATGAATTTCCGCCGTACATGGACTGGTGCCGATGACCAGGTGCATGTAATCAGAACCTAGCGGTTGCGTGACATTGTCGAAGAAGCTGAGCAGGGGCTCATTATCTTGGAGCAATTTTTTGTTCCGCTGGAGTTGGTTGTAGCAGTCATTGAAGATGACATTGACAGCGAATCCGCTGTCAACCAAGACCCTTTCCACTGACCACCTGTCGAGCATGGTGTCAATCAAGAATGGGTCGTCGTGGGGGAGATGCACTCCGCTCTCCTCCTCCTCCGAGAAGGTGATGGGTTCCCAACCAGACTTTGGGAGTTTGGCGTATCTCTCATAGCGGATGTTGCAAATTTCTTTGGGGTGGTTAGTGCGTGCATAGCACTTTCTCACCCTATGAGACATATTGGTGATTGGAGCACTCCGTCGATGGTGTTGATGCGGCGCATGGGTTCGATGTTGGCTACCACGGGTGGTGGTTGGCGCACCTTGAATTGTTCCATCTTGCCATCACGGTACAAAATCTCAATAGTCGTTTTGAGAGCATTGCAGTTGTTGGTGTTGTGACCGCTGTCCTAGTGGTATTTGCACCACTTGCCAGTGTTCCTAGGCTTCCCCACCCTTGGGTATTTTCTTGGGTGTGGTGGCGGAATCTGGTATTTGCACTGGTCGTATATGTCCTCATATGAAGCCGTGAGGACTGTAAATACTGCGTACCGCTGGAAGGACTCTGTCTGTTTGTTACTATTATCCCCATGGAATGAGCGGTTGCCCTTGTTGTAATGTTGGTCCTTCTACCGCTTGCTCTGGTAGTTGCCATGTTGCCACTCTCTCTTCTTGTCAGTTGGCGGTGTAGCGGAGACTTTATTAGCAGTCTCCTGGTGGCTGGAGGAGGGCTGAGTGGACTTTGCTTGTGTTGGCGGTGATAGTGGGGTTTCTCCATATGTAATGAATTCTGCTTGTGCATGGATGACCGCCTCGCCCATGACGTGGTCATATGTGGCATTTGGGTGATTGTAATTGAGGTGGTATAGAAATGGCCCCTTGAGTAGTCCTTGCTTGAAGGCCGCTAGCCCCATTGTTTTGTCAAGATCGGGACAATGAGATGCTGCCACTCGCCACCTGGTGACAAATGCCTTCAATATTTCCTCGGCACCCTGCTTGACGTTGAACAACTGACTTATGTTGTGGTGTCCGGCTGCTAGCAGGATGAACCGAGAGAGGAAAGCATTTGATAGGGCATTGAATAAGTCGATGGAGCCAGGTGGGCATTCAAAGAACCAGCTCATTGCCTCACTGTCTAACGTTTCACTGAACAAGTGGCAGATGGTGGCGTCATCAAATCCTTTGTTGTTGGTGACTTTTTTGAAGGTGTCCATGTGGACGAAGGGATCAGTCATGCCGCTGTAATGTGACATCTTTTGTGTCTTTGCATATGCTGGTCTGACGGCTTGCAATATCCTAGCGGTGAATGACCATGGTCTAGACGCATAGAGCGGATTTGGGATTAGCGCTGGGGTGCCTGCCTCTGCCCGGATTAGCCTTTGCTTTAATTGCTGCATCCTCTCTAGGATTAGGGAGGTTCTGTCGCCAGCGGGCCTGCTTGGACTGGGGACAGGTGGATTGCCCTCAGTCCTGGCCCTAGCTGCCGAGCGGTTGGTGTGCGGTTGTGACTCCGCCTCCTGTTCCATCATTAGGCGGGGCAGGGGAGGTGGGCCCATTCCCAATAATTCTGGTGGGTTCGGCGGTACCTGCATCTGTATGATTGGTACTGGTACCAATCCGCGGGTATTGGATCGACTACGTCTGGTGCTCTGCTATTGCTCGCTCTGTGCTGGGTTAGCGTTTGCCTCCAGCACCCTTTTCAGTTCGTCGAATTTTAACATCAGCGTGGCCCCCTGCTTTTGGGCCTCGGCCTTCTCTCTGCGGTCTTGTTCGCGCTCCCTATTCTCTTTGTGGAGGTCCGCCAATGCCAGCTCATACATAGCGGCGAGATCTTGACCAGGCCGGCGACTACCTCCTAGTCGTGCCTTCGCTGTAGTTTGGGTCAGCGGGACCTGGGATGAGCCCTGGGGTTCCACGCTAGGGATGACCAGAGTGCTAAATAGTGCTCAGTTAACGTTAGCCGCGGGGTTGGTGGGATGGGGGTTGGCAGATTGATCCGCTTGCTCCTCAGCGTTTCCCCCGCTACCTTTAGTCATGGTGATTGTTGTGGTGGGATAGCCTTTTGTTCAAGGATTCCCACAGACGGCGCCAATGTTAATATTTAAGATTTGAGCAATAGCCCAAGTCTTTGTTAACGCGGGTCCGATGGGCGTATCGCTACTTGCAGTGTTCTCAGAGCTTCCGCTACCTGTCAAATGAAATACAAAGCGGCATCAGAGGGAGATCGCGTTGGGTGGTCTTCTCTTCTCCGATGCCCAAATTAGTCAATGTATTTATGTTGACAGAATAACAGTAGGTAAGTAGTGAATGCATAATTAATGAGGAGAGAGGAGAGAACCTTTTATAGGTGAGGAAAATGCTGACCTCTTTCTTGTTTTCGATGTGGGACTGATATGCATCAGTTCCCAGTTTGTGGAGCTTCTGATGCTGCTTTGGCGCAGCGCGTGGCGGCCGTTAGGGGTGATCTGGGGGCGAGCCGGGACTCAGGCGGTAGCCTACTTAGCGGTGATTCCGTAGGTCATACTGTTGGCGATAGTTGGTACCGCTGGTGTTAATATGAGTGTGGCTCATTCATAGCTAATTATGCTTGCAAATGCTCATGTAAGTACAATTTAGGAGTGAGATAGCTAAAAATTATAGTAGAGAGTCACTTAGGAGTTTGGTGCAGCTGCTAAAATAGATAAAAAGCTAAACATGCTCTCCAAAATAGCTAAAAGCATCTTTAGTAATGCTAGCCATTTTTGAGTCAAATTTTAGCCAAAATAGCTAAAAAGTCATTTTAGCTAGCCACTTTAGAAATACGTCTGTATCAATGCTCTCTATTTTAGCTAATTTTAAATTTATATTACTTTTTAAATGAAGATTAAATAGTTTAAATGTATTTATAATTTATATAAAATAACTCAAAAGGAATGTTTCAAATTTTAGAGAGCCTCATCTCGCTCTCTATATTTAGGAGCGAGATAGCTAAAAGTTATAATGGAGAACCACTTAGGAGTCTGGTGCAGCTGCTAAAATAGATAAAATGCTAAACATGCTCTCTAAAATATCTAAGGAGCTAAAATAATGAGTCTGCTAAAGATGCTCTAAAAAGTCAAAATAGAGAGTCTGCTAAAAATTCTCTAAGCAATCTTTCATATGAAAGTTCGATAGTGAATCACGTTGTATTGATTGAAGAATAAAAGCAACTATTTAGTTCAGATTTTATTATGGCACAACCGTTAGAGCAAGTTCACCAGTGTAGTTTTGACCGGGCACCAACAAGGATTGATGATGTGTTGACCGAGCAAGGGGAAAATCATCCCTCTAATGGCCCAATCTTGCCCAGCCAAGGTTTGGCTTTCCTTGACCGAGGCCAAGAAAAAGGCAAAGCCTTGACATATTTCTTGACCAGGCTCGCCGGTTGCCAGCTCGGCAACTACCTATCGTAGCTGACGTCAGTGTGTTGTGTGAAGAGAGAGAGAGACGCGACGAAGGATGATGATCAGATTGGGTCTGATTTGCTTCGCCTGGGGTTGCTTCGATCTAGGCCTGGGGACAGCAGATGGGCGAGCTGACGCTACGGAGCGGTTGGGTGAGGTGAGGCAACCTCTGGGGCGCGGGGACCGTGGCCGGGAGACGCCGGAGGAGGGAGAAAAATCCAGGTCAGGTTTGACGAGCCAGGTCTGGGGGAGCGCGCGCGCGCGAGAGAGAGAGAGAGAACTGAGGGGGGGGAATGAAAAAAGAAAAAAATTTGTCCTTTGAAACAAAAGAGAATTTTTTTTTTTGCTATTTATAGAAAATTTCTAGATTTCAAAAATTTATAATAAATTCATACGAACTCCTAATACTGCATTCCGTATATTCATGAGATCGTATCGATGAGCTCTACAACTTTCGTGAAGGAAGTTTTCCCAAATTCCTAACGTATAAAAAGTCAATTTTCACGACCCCCTAAATAACGTTTGTTTCGAATATAAAAATCGATTAGAAACCGAATTTCTAGTACAACAACTAAATAACATTGTATTGTACTTATTCCTAGTTTTTCATTTTTGTAAGAAAAAAAATCGATGAACAGTTAATGAACAGTCTTGACTGGTCAAGAAAAACAATGGATGGAAACCCATGTCCAGTGGCAATGAACAGTTACTTGACTGGTCGACGCCTTGACTTTTCGACTTTGACATTTTTTGACTACGGGTGGACTTGCTCTTAGTTGTCTTTGAGTCGAATTTAGGATCATCTCAGCAAGATTGTATCAATTAACTGGCATTGATGATTAAGGATGTTGTCTTGGTCGTAGACTCATCGCTCAGTTGTTTGGTCATGATCAATAACCCAGCCGAGCTTGAATCGTGACAAGGTAATTAGAGTTGAGATTTTTCATTCTATCCCTCTGCGCTAGTTTCCTAAATTACTCTATCCATGAATATGGTGGTCAAATTCAAGTATGAAAAATTTGTGGGGGCTTGTCACACATATAGATCGACTGCATGAACACGGTGTTTTAGGTTTCTGATCAAGATCAATAAGTTGGGCTTAAAGCGTGGCAAAATGACTAGGTTTACAGTTTTCATTGTATCTCTATATTGTTTTTCTTGTAACGTAGTTATCAATTCACGCAATTTATGGACACTTAGTCAAATCAAGCAAGAAAAAATCAACTAACGAAAGGATAAATAAACATAATCTTCAATAATTTTAGTTAAGATCATGAGTCATGAGTGACGATGAAAATGAATAAAATGACCTGGGAAGGAAATAAAGGAAATAGAGTACACACTAGAAAAGGAAGGAAATAGAGTACACACTAGAAAAGTAGCTAGCATGAAACTGAAATGCACATGCATGACTTGTACTTTTGTGTGTGTGTGTTTTATTTTGTCAACAAGTAGGATCCAGAATCATCTTCATATTGCCAACAAAAGTAGAAGGATCTTAGAAGCAACGCGACCGCGTAGAACGGAGTTAACTTATTACATGACAAAAAAGGAAGGGGGTACCGCTTTCCCCACTTATTTGATTTTTGCCGGTCGACTCCGTTTGCTGCCGTCCCGTGACGATTTCGTTTTGTTTTGGTCAAAGTAGCTGCGTTCACATTTTACCCTTTTGCTGGCTACTATAGATTCCATATGGCCTAAGATAGAGACCATATAATATTTATTTTCATTTTCAATAATAAAAGTAAAATATTTTATTTTTCATTTTCATTTTCATTTTATGTGTCATTATATATGCATTTCTTTTTCTTCTTGCAACATTTTCTTTCATAATTTTCATGTACACAGGCTCTAAAATAAAAGTTAGACCCTTGAGTTTTAGATCTCTGTTGTTATTTTTTTTTCTCTTCTTTCTCCGAGTTTTACACTTTTACTCATATATCCAATCAAAGTTATTGCATGTCTAATATGACTATTTTGTGATTGTCAAAATTCAAAAGATATGTACATTTAGTGTGTACGACACATGTTAGGCATGTTTTGGAGTAGATCACAGCAAACATTCAGGATAGGAGAGAGTTAAATGCGATGTAGGGTGAACAATTTTAAAAGTATGAAAGACATTTTAGTGCTTTGCAGGAAAAACAGAAAAAAATTTCAAATATTTTGAGTGTCACACCCACCTAATACTTTTTTTCCACATAAAGACACTAAGAAAGGTAAATAACAAAACTAGAGTTTGACTCTTGAGAAATTTTGTTCGATCTCTAGTTCCCAAAGTCCCGTGGTGTGCTCTAATTGTCTAAGCACCCAACTGAAAGGAAAGTCGGAATCACAATTAGTACATGTATCTAGATAAACAAAGCTACTTGAATTTGAATCTGAAGGTGAGATTTCGGAGCTCAATGGCATAGTCAGTAATTGAGGATAGAATTTAGAAACTAGGAAACGCCACGGCGGAGTCTATACTTTTGACTCTGAATTGTGTTATATCCTTTGATGGGGGCTTTTGATGCTTCCAGTAAAACTGGTGGAGTTGGGTTAGTGGTAGGTGATCATGGTGCTTCCATCTTGATGGGATGTTGGATGGCATGGAGCTGGTTCAGGTGGCTTCTCCAGCTCCGCCGGAGGCTAGTTCTGACGCGGGTAGCTTGTCGACTAGCCATGGATCATGGACTCAGTCCGGTTCGATTTGAGGCAGACTCGTTGGAGCTACTGCATGGGATTCAGACACCCTTGGATGCTTACATTGGCTTACGAGCTTTGTATGAGTGTAGTTTTATTCTCTTCTGTTCCATGCTGCTGCATTTCAGCATATTTATCGTGACTCGTGAGGCTAATGCTTTGTGTCATAAACTAGTCCGCTGGACGACTTGGCTAGTGCTCCTGCCTACTGTTTCTACAATTCATCGCCGCCTATATTGGCTGATTTCTCAATATTAAAAACTTATTTTTCTCCTCAAAAAAGAAAATAAAAAAGGAAGCTACAAAGGATGAAACCATTGGGAAAATGGAGCAAGGGTCATCTGGGTATTGCGGATAGGCCTACAGGTCTCCACTTTTTCTATGGCTGAAACAATGGAGGAAGGATCTGGAAATATGCCTCATTCTAGACGATTGCCTTCGTTTTCACAATTTAAAGTTACAACCAGAATAAATAACATTGCTACAGTGAAATCAATATTAGTTACTTAAAAGTAAGAGTGTAAGACTAGTTAGTTTAGCCAGAAGTTGGGTAATGCTATTGAACATGCTCTATCACTATAAATCTATTTTACCAAATTTTGTTCACCAAATATATGTCTAGTCAACACATTAATTGGTAAGCATAATTTATGAACATGACTGTTGCAGGAAGAAAAAGTTACTGAACATGAAAGTAAGACATCTTTTAGGCGTTTCAAAACTCTGGTGGCAATTTCAAACACAACACAAACACACATCACAGAATTTCTTTCTTACTTGAAAGCAGGGTTAATTCGAGCAAATAGCAAAAGTATGTTAAAAGTGACCGAATACAGTCATCTTTGTAATAGCTTTAAAAGCAAGATTGGCCACAAGTAAAAGAGCACTGTTGAAAAAATATGTCACACTCAGCTTGAACAACCAATCTCTTCCTTGATATACCTAACAGCATTTGAGACTCCGTCCTGAAAGGCAAAAGATAGTTTGATAAATCAGTTTCGCAACGCCATTCATAATTTCAAAGGCATCAAACCTTGAGAGCATAATCACAAACAGTTCTATGATGCCAGTTGTTCCTTCAGTAATTCACTCTTAGGTGCTGTGCAAAGGGAAGAGCCACACATTTCTTTACCAAGATTTGGTGCTAAATCGTGGAACTTCAACTATAGTTCTGGCCAAATTATATTCAGATAATTCAGATAAATTGTTTGTTACCAAGAAAAGCCTATCAGATATATGCAAAGTAGGAACATGTTCCCATGTAGTCTAAATTGATATTTGACAAGCCACGACGATATAGAATAAGATGACTGCATCAATGAGAAAGTCTCTACCAGAGAAAGATGGAGTCCTTCCAATTAGTGCAAGTGTGCAATGCATGCTCAGAGGAAAAGGTCCATCCACACTCTTAAAATTTGTATACATAGGAAATGGAATCATGTATTACACATATTACGGTCAACAACCTTGAAAAAACTCTTGACAAACATGTTGCACATTCACAAATTAAAAAGAAGCCCCCCACCCCTGCTCACCAAATCCAATTGAAATTATAGTGCAACACTATCAAGTAACAAGGATGATACTTCAAAAGGGAGTTTGCAATGTGATAAAATAAGGAATCACACAAATCATTTCTCCAAATCCTAATGCAGCAAGAGCTTGGTAGATAAATGATGTAACTATTGTGTATAGACTATTTATTTAATGCAAGGATGATACTTCAAAAGGGAGTTTGCAATGTGGTAAAATAAGGAATCATACAAATCATTTCTCCAAATCCTAATGCAGCAATAGCTTGGTAGATAAATGACGTAACTATTGTGTATACACTATTTATTAATGCAAGTATCCAAATCTGTACATGGCATACTTGTTTGGTCTTCCTGAAACCCACCAACAAAGTTAACCTTCATAAGCGAAGAATAAGTATTACCTCAAGAGATATTCTCTCAGAAATTTCTACAGCGCGTTCTCTAATTTCAGGAGATAATGTATCATGTATGACTCTTGATAGCATCTTGGCTGCTTCTTCGATAGTTTCGTCATCACTTTCTTCAGGAAGCAAGTGGCTCCTTTTCAACGGTTCTGATGCCACTCCAAGCCAAAACATTCTTTCTGCCCAATAAAACTGGTCTAGCATAAATGGACATAGTACCTGCATTTGAGATCAATAACTTTACTGAGTCGGTGTCATAGGAAGGAGATAGTACAATACTCCTTCAGTGCTAGATTTAATAGTTCTTCAGTGTTCATGGAAGCACTTGTATACAGCATTTTTTCTTTTTTCTTTTTCCCATTTGTCTTGATTATTACAACTGACATACTTGATGTCTTGATCAAATGAGAACTACATATTTCAAGACCAAAGACATACTAAGAAGTGAAAATATAATACTACAACTAACCTGTGGGATTCCTGCAAGTAGTGCTGCAGCAGTAGTTCCACTATTTCCACGTTTACAAGAAACAGAAAACATAATGTAAATAATTTGCTCGCTAAATATTCCCACAACATTGTGTCGTGATCAAAAGCCTTTAGTTATCATCTAGACCTTTCAACTGGTATGAGCTTTCAATTTCGTCCAAGTTATCTTAATTGATCCAAACATGCATATTATATAATCTTTTAACCAAATGCAGTCCCCACCATGGATGCTGTGAATGAAGGCAGACAGGTTTTTGACATATTAAGTTTCCTGTGCCTAACATGGCCTAATATGCTGCTATAGTAACACCATTCAAAGCATCGCTCCCTTCCAGTGAAGAAGACTCTGTAATTTCCACTTAAAACCCCTCTTGCTCCCTTTATGTTCTCCCCTCCCCTCTCTCATCCTTTGAACGGAATACCAGCAATGGAAAGACTTTAAAACCCTCAAAATAACACCAAATATGGAATTATTCAAGAGGCTTGGGTATTGGAGTAGCATCTTTTGTAAAGGAAATTTGTTCATTAGTTTGAGAAATTGCCTGACAAAAGAAAAATCGGTACGAAAGTAATTTGGGTAGCTAAGTATTATTTAGGTGATATGCAACTATAATAGAGCAATACTTCAGGTTAGTTTCATGAAGTGAGGTTCTCAACAGGAGGACTGAATCGTTGTGGTGTTTATGGACAGTGGTGAAGCTGTGGGTGCTGGAGGGCTGAAATTGAAATTTCATTATAGTACTTGAGACAAAACAAACAAACAAACAAAACAAGAGAAATTACAGTAAGAACATGATTACCTTCCCCCATGATGAATTGCAGCCGCACATCCAGAAAACAGCCACATGTATGGTATAGAACTAGTTGACAAGGTAAAGAAAATGTCATCCCAGAGAGGAAAAGAATAATCATTGCAGCTGATTTATTTAATATTCTGACACACACAAATGCCCCAAACACTCTTCACTGATCCGAGCTTGAAACTGGACCTTGAAGATGCTCAATTATAAAATTCAGATTCCTCATAGCTTTTTTATTAAAAGTAACTCATTTTCTTTCATCAATTTTCATGTAAAGCATGCAATGGATATATGAGATTCTCACCCAGAAAAGCAGAACAATCGTTCGTGGAAGAGAGAAACGCAATCGTCATTAATCTGTTTGTGGGTCATGTGCGATGATGAATCAGCAGCAATAGCTCGGATTGCTGCATCTAAAGGCTTGTAGCCAGCAGTAAAAAGGATAAAACGATAAGTTGTTATCTTGAGGACAGATTCAAGAATACGAAGAAATGCTTGAGGATTCTTCAAAAATCCCATGCTGCAAGTACAATGGGAAACCAGATATTAGCACAGAAACAACACAACAACAATATATAACAAGGGTACTGTACACTACAAGTTAATCTTGCATTAACACTTGAGAAATAACTCATTTAAGTAGCAGAAAAATTACTACTTATAAACTATACTAAAAGGATCATATCACATTATAATTCAATCAAATCAGACACTACAACCTGATATTCTAATACTGTAATTCTAAGAATGCATTAAACCAGTTGCAAATAAATCAAGCAAAGGAACTTGCCTACCAATAGAATTCAGGCCAATAAAAACAGGTGGCATAGGCGTAGGAGTCTTCAGAAAATATTGCAAGTGAACATGAGTTGGGCACATTTCAACATTTGTGTACAGATCCCCTGAAGAAACAAGCCTTGAAATTTCACTGCACTTCTTACATGAAAATTGCCATTCATTAGGCAGAAACCAAAAGCCACAAACCCGAATGCTCGATGGCCAGTAATCTGTCAAATGAAAAACAACAGTGAGATCATTTCAATAGTAACAATAAAACTCTGCTGGGTAGATCAACTTCCTAGCTTATGAAGTACAGACTTTTCAGAATCCTTATAGTTCCAAGAGTCATTTAAATGGTTTAGGACTTTTGACATCTATTCGGTTAGACTAGTCCTAATCTGCTGCAACAGCAAGCTTATGAGAATTTTAAGGGTGTAAAAAGCTGTAAGAAGGCAAACTCAAGCAGTACACATAACATAATTTGAGAAGATATTTTCAGGAGCATGATTAATGCCTACTGGCATCATGTGTAGAACCATCACCTTCACAATTGTACAATCATGCAATATCAACATTTAAAATCAAATTTACTAGTAGAAAATCAACCTCTATGTCCATTCCATAAACGTAATGTGATATTTTTATTTTTATTTTCCAATTTTTTTTAGAAATACAAACATGTATACCTGGGCACTCAACAACTTCTTTGCTAAAACCATACCTGTGAAACAATAGTGAAAAATTTTCATAATAAGTATTATGTCTCTCCTTGGGAGGAGAATATGTATACATGTATATATACATATAGGCTGATCGAAAGCTGATGTCTGCAAGTCAGACACATGAAAATAGTAATACCACCCCATCAGGGTCTGCCCTGAATGGTTCTGTGTATGTGTGTGGTAAAGATAACAATACTAATATCACAGAAGTCATGCATGAAAATAAGAGTAAACTTTAGTTGATTAGTTAGTTTGATGGATAGTAAACCACAATAACTTTTTCGTTGCAATTTTAATTGGCGATGCATCTTGTATCCATGTTTGTAAAATAGCCTCAGTTACCTCATGAATTTAGATGTCACTAGTACAGGATACTTTACGAGAAACCTTTAAACCCTACAGAGAACCCACCCATCCCCCCCACACATACACAAAACTGCTCTTGTGTTTTATTTATTTAGCCTATATTTTGGGTGCAAGTTGAAAACTTACAAAAGTCGGGGAGACAGTGGCCTATCATGCCAAGTGGGGAGACCCGTTACTGGATCCTGCATTAGATAAGGTAAAACAAAGGGTTTCAAGAAAAGAAATATATGTAAACCAGAGGGCCATGTGACGAAGGAAAATACTAAAACTAAGGTCATGTGGGATGAAACTTCACAAGTTATTTAACAATCACTAACTGTTACAATTTATTTAAGCATCAAGAAATTTTCGCATCAAAGAGACATTAACTGTAAAAGGGAAAGCACTCAGATTCAAATGGTCACATCTCCAGGATCCCCAGTGTTCAGTGAAAAGAGGCCACATCCAGTGGATCACGTCTTTCCAACCAACCTATGTGCATTAAAAGATGTAAAAATTATGAATCACAAACTTATATTGTTACAAGTAGAAAAAATACAAAAAAGAATAAATAAAATTCACTAGTCAATTATGATGTACACTAACAATTCATTGAGGGAGATAAAAGAAAGAAAATTCACTTGCAGAAGCAGTATTTCCATATATCTACTTTAATTAAGTACCTTCCTGAGGTTAGGTTCATGCAGGTATCTATACAAGTGTTGATATTCCTTTTTAAACTGGCGCTCAAATGATGAAGGTGCACTGAAAGTAAATTGAAATAAAAAGTAACTAGCAATGATCAGGCAAGTTTAAATGCTTAAGTATAAAGTTCGTACAGAGAAATTCACTTTGGAAGCTTTGAATAATTAAAAGTTGAGAGAGAGAGAGAGAGATTCTTGCTCGTACATGCAAGTGCACACTTGCAGCACAATAGGATGATTCAGTCCCTGTATAAGTGTATATACTTCTAGAAGCTAGTGTTATCCCGAGAATTGGATACTGAGGATATAATATAGTTGCTTTTAGACTTCATATATATCTTCAGACACGTGGACGTCAAGCTAATAAGATTTTTTTTTTATATGATGAGGACCACTGGTTATCAAGTAGAATTCCATGTGGCCCTTTCATATCCTGAGACTTTCATAAAACAGGAGATTCCTGGGGAAAAAGAGTAGATTGCAGGGCAGATAGTCACAGCATATGTGTGCACAAGATCTGAGTAAAGTAAAGATCCAAAGAAACATCTACTACCTGTACGGAACAACATAAGGAGCAGCAACCATGCAGCGGACACGGAAAAGCTCCGCAAGACTCCAGCCTTCCTGGACCATCACAGAAAAAACCCAGTGTTGTTACCACATGATCACAGGTACTGTGAAATTGAAACTGGCTGTGTTACAAATCCAGGTACATATGGTTCACAGTATATGATCTCACATTGGATATCTAACCATGCATCCCCATATATAAAATTATGACTGCACCCATAACCAATTTGTTCTGGGTTGGGCATATCAATTCTAACTTTAACATGGTATTAAAGTAGCAAACCATCAACATGTGATGGGCAAGTAGACCACACATGCTCCCCACATCACCAAATATGATTGATTCACATGTTTGGCTCTATCCGACCACACATGAGGGGAATGTTAAGCATACAAGAAACCCACATTGTGTATTCAAAGGTTTGCTCTACTTGTAAAATATCAGCCATCTCCACCCATACTCCATAGGTTTTTGGGCTGGAAGTTCCAACTTAAAGGAGAGTCATACTAGACAAGAAGATGCCCTTTTTTTTTTTCTTTTTTTTTTTCTTTTTTTTTGTGGTTTGACACAAAGAAGTTGACCGATGTAGGCATTGAAAGCTATGCATTTGTATTGATACATGACTCCAAAAGTTGTAAAGCCAATCAGATAATTACAAAAAATTATTATCATGTTTATATCTAACATCCTTGCGTATCGATTTTCAAAAGTTTTATTATTTATACTTGCTTCATATATGTCGCTAACGTATCAATCCATGGAAAGGATAACTTTGATTCAAATTCAAAAAATATAATAAAAATTACAAAGGAAAGTACCAGAGCAAAGAAATTTATCACAATGAAATCACCATCCATGCTTGGGCCTGATCCAAATATCGTTTCAACTACCGAAAGACATTCTTTTCTATGTTCTCCAGAAAATAACTTTTTCTGCAGTGAAAGAGGCAACTCTACAGAGCCTGGTAAGGCAAGAGATCCAATGAGAAATTTGCAAAAGTACTTTCTACCTGTTTCTTAAACAAATGCTATCATATTGAGAGTTTGAGAGAACAATGAGAGAAAGAGAGTAATTTGAACCTGTAGTATCATGTTTCTGATGGATAGAGAGAACAGGTGGTGATGAAATTGGAAGATAGGAAACATGCTTCTCAGCCAAGTGACAACGTAAGCTCTGCATAAAAACCAGCAAATAAGACTAAAAATATAGCTCAATAGCATATCAAAGAAACGAATTTCATTTGCATGAACATTTCCATAAGATTAGGTAATATGAACATATCAATCTGAACATTTTGTGAGGAATAGGGAGCTGCTGTTTCTTCTGTTCTTACTATTAATACTAGTAATAATTTTGTGAGGATAATTAGACTGCTAATAACTTGACTTGCAACATGTCAATTTAGGATGGTATAAGTAGTCAATGCTGAACCCTCTGATTTAGGATTGAAACACTTTCATTTAAGTGTTTTGGTCCTAAGAGAGAGAGATATTCAGTTTTTTTATTCACTTAAAGTGAATCTATAGAAACAAACACTCCAGTTTTTTATTAAAGTCAGAATAAGCAGGTATATAATTTATTTACATGTAGTTGTTGGCCAACAAAGTAGAGCTGAAAAACTGCAAGCTCTAAAAAGTGTCAAGGCCTGCAATATCATGGGACAAATCATAAATTCTTGTAATTCAACGATCAACCTGCATTTGAGACCTACAATCTCCCTAACTGTTGTTGAACAAACTTTAAATTCCACAGTACCCCGTACGCAAAAGACCATCTCTAAAACTTGCAGCCTTGGGATTATATGACAAGGTTAAAGGATGCCTAGCATAATACAGAAAAGGAAATGTAAATGAATATATGAATTTTTTGCGTTATATGCTACTTCATTGGAGTTCGAATGCAGTGGACAATGCAAAATTGTGGGATTTACTGAGCGATAAATGGGACAATGCAGTGGCCTAACTCTGAGAAAAACGAGGGTGGGTTGTATTCTTGGGCCATCATGAATGGTGCTAGATTATTCCTTAAAGAGGTGAACAAATGTCATTACAAAAAATAATGAATGAGTTGGGGTCAGAGGAGTCTGCAATTGTTTTTTGTTTTTGGAGTCCCAAAAGGTTGTTTCTTAGGTAATCCTAGAAGAATGGTCATAACAAGAAACAAAAAATCTCTAGCATTGATCAAATATAGGAGCCTTAAAAAATGGACAAGAGTTTACAAAAGTAAACCTCGTGAGCTGAATGTGTGATAAGAACAACTTGGTACTGTCTCTGGTCGGAAGCAAAGGCCGCCGCAATGGCCTGCAAAGAGAGGAGAGAATCAAGATTATAGTCTCAAAACGGAAAGAGAGAGAGAGAGAGTGAGTCGGCGACTTACAGCAATTGGATAGACATCGCCTTTGGTACCGAAAGCCATGAATACAGCAACGGGTTTCGTCCTCTCCGTCTCAACCTCCATCACTCTTGTTTTTTGGCAAAGGGGTGTTAATCAGCTGGAATCCTTTTTGAATTTCAGCCCCTTTCTCCCGAGTTTAAACACCCACCAATGGTCCTTCCGGTCACCTCCAAATTTGCTACTAGTCCTTTTTTTTTTAAGGGTAACCCAATAACATTTCATTCATAATTTTCAAGAC
This sequence comes from Rosa chinensis, assembly GCF_002994745.2. NCBI lineage: Eukaryota > Viridiplantae > Streptophyta > Magnoliopsida > Rosales > Rosaceae > Rosa > Rosa chinensis. The sequence goes on along the minus strand of NC_037094.1, from coordinate 46,585,772 downwards.
CAGACGGGCATTTCAAAGTCTTTCGCTATGTAGTGAGCGTGGTTGATGTTTTTGTTTATTAAATTATTGTTTCAGTTTAATATGTAAATTTAGTGTAATGTAATATGTGACTCAAAAGAATGAATCTGTATTGACATTTTGAGTTCAGTGCATTTTTGTGTACTTTTTTTAAAAGAAAAAGATAAAATTTCAAGTATTTGGTGTTGATATCTGAACCATCACGTCAAATGTATTTGTGTTTGTTTAACTTGTTATTATTTGTGCTTGAAAATTGGGACATAACACAGGACGACAAGTAGATCGCTTACTCGAGGAGGATTTCGATAGCCAACTAGCAAAGCCGTATTTCAGTGAGTAGACCTTTGCTTTTAAATTATGTATGCATGCATTATTAGAGCATATTCAGTGCACCGATGGTGGACATTCACTAGCAGGTCAACCAGCATCAAAATAGGTGACCTGATTTTTTCTCCACCTCTGCGCCACCTCTAGCAATGAAACTGGTCCCAAAAGAACCGCATGGTCCCGTCTAGTCACCGCTCGAGCTTCACCACCCTCCATAACCTCTCACGGTGGTCTTTCGAATAGGATAACCAAAACAAGTTGCAACTGGGTTCTTCCTCCTCCGACCACCTCGATCTCTGCCACAACTTGAGTCATTGGTGGACCCAATTCAAAACAACCGGGGGCTTATGCACCCACTGACTCTTTGCTATAACTCCTATAAGCATAGTTATACTAGCACATATAGATGATCCATCATATAGATGCCCCCATAGCCCAATATTTTCTACGCTAAAATAAAGAGATATGCCCCAATACTTCAAATAATATATATATATATATATATATATATATATATATACAGATTTTATCCAGAGTGGAGGTCCGCTTTGAAATTAAAGTGTGAACTTCCAGTTTTGGGTCGCTTTTAGGTCGTACATCCACATCTCGACTGTTCAGTTTTTAGGTACTAGTGTATAGATCATCTCTGCAAATTTTCAGCCAAATTGATGATCGTTAAGGCATTGATTACTATCTTAAAGTTAGTACGGTTCAGGTTGATAGATTCAGTCTGTCGATTGGTTCACTAGTCATCAGTTAATTCTTCTTCTAAATTTTCTTCCATTTTCTTTAATTTTCTTGCTATATATGTGTGTGTGTGTGTGTGTTATTTGTTTATAGTTTGATGACTTTTGCATCTGGCTATGTAATTGAATATCAATATCAATATTAGAGAAGGCCTCGATCTTTCGGCTTTTTATTCTTTACTAGGTAACATTCCGCGCGATATTGTGAGCTAGGAAGAGCTCTTTTATATATAGTAAACATTAACTAAAAGTATTATCGTTTTACATATTACGTTTTGTAGAATTGTGAAAAGAGTCATATTCTTAGAAACCCAAACCATCATGTTTCATTCGTCCATATACAATCTCCACTTCCATTTTAATACACAGTGAAATAGTGAATTCTGGCATATATATAGATTTCATAAAATAGAAATGTTTGTCTATTTACTTGTTTACAGTTTTCAAAAAATTGTTATTCTATTGACCAAAAAAAAAAATATCGCTAACCAAAAATGTGTCTTTTTTTATTTTTTTGGTCTGGAGCTAAACAAAAATGTTCTTTATATACAACTTACAAAAATGGTTAATTCTTGGCAACATATTCTACATTAATTCTAAGGTCGAAAAAATCAGTTTACATCATGAGTGATGAGGTCTTCATTGGCGTCATCTATTTTGGTTCATCTTCTTGGAAGTTCTCTTCTGTGTTAGTGGAAGCTTCTATAAGATGAGAATGTGATGGACTGCTACTTAATTGGGTAGTAATTAAGATGAGAAAAGAAAAAAAAAATTAGACTACAAAATGTAAAGAGAAGCAAGATATTTGATATAAATTAAGTAGCTGTTTATCTTAGGGACATGAACATAATGAAGTTTGATACCTGAAAACCGCAATATGGTTTAAGACAGGTCTCTATTGCAGGTTAAGCTTGCCTCAATTGATTACAGAAAAGAGTTTATGTATATGAGTAATGACACAAAAAAAGAAGCTTATAAAACTCAAAATTACCGGCATATATCAAAACTCAAAATTCATCAACTCGTTAGCTTATAAAATCAACTCTGAACTCTAATCCGATTATACCACAGAGGAGCAAAAGGGCTTAGAAGCTTGAGAAGACTGTTGCTCCCATATGCACTAAGAATTAGGGTTGTTGAATCTTTAACTTTGTGTCAATCACAATGTCCAAAATGGTGGCCGTGTGTAGCAGCCATTGCAAGCGTGAGTTTGCATGTCTTGGTACTACATAAACTGGAGGGACAATTCAGTAAAAAAGGCGTGTAGCAAGGGTAGAAGTGTCTCTGCACTGTAGTATTGTTCATCACTGTTCATTGAACAGTAAAAATCTCATTTTACTTTAGAATATGTATAATTTGGGCGGCTAGATCATACTGCTAGTTGATGAATGATGGGTGTGTTGTTGTTGAAAAATCTGTCAAAGTGAAAAGAAAAATGGACACTGTCATTTACTTTTTATTAGTCAGTAGTTTTATACGTTAATAAGTCACTGTCATTATTAGGCAAGATGAGATGGGCTTTGTCCCGATCTGTGCACTCTAAGTGCCTTGTTTACTATGACCACTTGACTAGGTGGCGAGTTCCCAAATGATCGCAACATTCCAGTGGCAAGATGAAGCCGAGTTTTACTGGATTGATTTTCTGGTGGCAACATAGTGGGAAAACTAAAAGAACTAGTAAATTATGGCTCTGCTTGAGCTTTATCTTTCTAGTATTTCACCACAATTGTAAAGTGAATGAAATAGTCATCAAAGTATTTTTCACTAATCGGTGCTTGTTAGAATACATAGAATCCTATTATTATCTCAAGTTGTTCTCTTAATGCTTATTGTTTCAGTGTGCTCCATATGTTTTGCGGTTTCATTAATGATTAAGACTTGAGGACAGCTATGGCCCTACTTTTTTATTTATTTATTTTTTAAAGGCACCTTATAGCTTAATTAACTCTAGGAAGATAAGATATCATTCTTTTCTTTTCATTTCTTTCCTTTCCACTCCCACTAATCATCAAAACGCATGCACCAGCAGATGTTACTTTGTCACCAGTAGATTTTCTTCAAGTTACTTTATGGCAATATATATATATGGACCACAAAACACTAAAAGAGACCATTTCTTTAAATTACATATTAAGTCTCCCCAATGTTATTTCTTCCTCCACAATAGTATTGACGGAGACATCGAGTCTATATATTGACCCTTAACAACTGATCCAGCTTAGCTAGCAAGCTAGTACATAGAGTGGATATATTAATATACGTAGGAGATGATCGATAATATTGAAGCCTAGCTAGTATAGGCCAGATAGATATAGTGTTAGCTTAGCTCTAGCTTTAACTTCCAGATCATCATCGATCTCTAGGTTGCAGTAACGGCAACTTTCATGCCAGATTGGCAGTGTCCAGGGAAACTACAGATGAAGAAGTTCTGTCCTTTCGCAAGTCTGATGCGATCTTTCCCAGTTTGATACACTTTGGCATTTCCTGGAGTTGTACTACATTTCTGGTACCCCACTTTGTTCACAGCTACCACATTGTGAGCGGCAGATGCATAGTTGAAAACTACAACCAACAAATAATGAACATATATAAGTATATATGATCAGCAGGTTGATGCGATCTACGTCAATCAGCTACATGGAACATTTCTACAATACATGCATGCATGACATGGTGAAGATATTCCAACCAAATCAGCAACCATTTTAGTGAACACATGAAATTTGTATTAGTTGATTACTAGATCCTCTCCCAAAGCATATTTTTCTCCTTCCCTACCTAAGCTTTTACAAAGATTAAAACACGTGTCACTCTGCATATCCAACGGTCTACAACAGAGCTAGTTTGTCTTTTTATATTGTTTATCTTATTCTTCGATCTCTTCACTGCACCCCTGTGGAACCGAAGTGCTGATCTCTCTCTCAAATCAGCAACCTTTTTAGTGAACACATGAAATTTGTATTAGTTGATTGCTAGATCTAGGATTCTAGGCTAGCTAGCCAAATTCCTCTCAAACTTCTATCCCAAAAAAAAAAACAAATTACTCTCAAGCTCATACAACTCTTTCCCAACAACTTTTTCAAAACTACCCTTTTTTACTCAACAGTACTTCCGGTACTACATTCCGTTCTCGTTGTTCAAAACTCAAAATTAAGGAAAAATAATACTTATGATATCCACTTTCTTGAGTAATTTTTCAGAAGACATATGGACATAACTCATATAAGGGGTGTGGTTTGTGAAAAACTATGAGTGTCAATTTTATTCCATTTTTTATGTACTTAAAGTCTTGTTATCCATATTAAAAATACGTATTATCCGATCACTAAACTATAATCAAGAAAACACTTGCAAGTTGCAAATATATACACAAACAACTTAATTATTGCAGTAGGAAAAAGCTAGCAAAGCTTAGGAGGGTTAATTAGTACAAATTACCAAGTATGTCACCGGCTCGGAAAGTCTTTCCTCTCGGCCACGCAGCAACGTTGAAGGTCCAACCACCTCTGTCTCCAACAGTGTAGGTCGCCGCATCGGCCCACTCCGAACTCAGCACCACCAACACAAACACCACGAGCACCGCCGTTGCACTGCCTCTTCCCATAGCCATATCAGCTTCCCTGCTCTACTCTCTCAGCTGATCTCTCACTCTCTGAGATCTGTTTTCACAGTAGTACGTGATACAGCTAGTTGATGAGTTTGATGAGAGGGTAGCTACTCCCTTTTAAAGTTTTAATGAAAGTGGGTAGTGGACTAGTAGGGTCCCATAGGCGCCTCTACACGCACCAACCAAAAGGCAGGAGGCATGGGGAGGATGGGGTCTGCTTGCTAAGAATTAAAAGTCATTAAGCATCTGGACCTATCACCCAGAAAAACTGTGCATACGGCCAACCCTTGTTTCCTTGGCCAGGCTACTCCACAAGTATATACGTACATACCCAGTCCACAGTCCACACTACTCGACTCGATCTTAAATTTGGGACTGATCTACTCGACTCCTAAGTGGGAAGTCGGCAATTAATGTACGCCAAATTCAAGGCTGGAAGAAGATAAGTTCTCAAGAATAAACCAAGTATTTACTACGTGACAATATTTTCAACCAGAGCAGTATTCGATGCCCTAAAATAATGCCAGAAACACATTAATTTCTTTAAGAAGTCAATTAGGGTCGACTTTGTGTGGTTTTCTGGCCGCATTGTTTGACGCCGGAGAATTGGGCCGGGATTCATGCCTGGCGCTCTATAGGGATATACTTTGGACTTCTGGAGCAGGGTTTCATTCATCAGAGTTTCTTAAACCGAAAAATGGTTTAGTATTATTGGGGTTAAGGAGTGGCTAGGTAGTTAATGTATAATGGACGATATGATTAGGATGAAATTAGTTGCGAGGAATTTAGGATTACCAAGTAGGGTGGATGTACAGAGCACACCACGTACGTTCCATAAATGTACGGTAAACAAGAATGCGACTGATACTGTATATTTGGTCCTCCTATGAAAAATACGGGTCTTTGACCCATAAGGATTACATACTTATATTATCAATTAAGCAACCATGTGTTTTATCCTTTACAAAGCGACCAAAATATAAGAATTGTTTAAGGATATCTCTATTTGTGTTTGGCCCAAACTCTAGGTTACTTGACCTAATGGTAATAGGGTTTAATTAGAAGAATCTAGTGATTATCTTTCCTTGTATGCTTCTAACTCTATGCATTGTAATCCTCTATATAAAAATGCCCCTATTATCAATGAGAATACACAGCGATTATCTCTCAATTTCTGATTCCCTACAAAACGTTATCAGCACGAAGCCCTAACCCTGAAACAAATAGCCAAACCCTGATTCAAGAAGCTAAAAACCTTGAATCCGAATACAAAACCTTGTAGCCTTTTCTGACTCCACCTCACACCTTGAAGCACTCGATCCCAGGAGTCGAGAACCGGCGGCGCCACCCCAAGAACCGGCCGGAAACCTACCGAACTGGCCACCGGAAGCTCGATACAACCTGCAGCAAATATTCCACCGATTCACCATCTTCTGGACATCCAATTTTAACCAAATTTCGTCAGCAAAACTCTCTCAACCTGAAGATTCTGGAACAGGAAGAAAAAGCACAAAAACCGAGCTAAAAGTTAGTGAACCGGTCGACTGAATCTTCTGCAGAAAACCGGCAGAAAAGAGAAAGAAAAAAAAAAAAAAGAGGAAGGAGGCAGCCCAAGCCGAGCCCAAGCCGCGACCCACTGACCTAAGCCCAGAGGTCTGCTGACGTCAGCGTCCACGTCATCCCTGCACGTCAGTTCCGCACTACCACGTCAGCGCCGCACTGCCACGTCAGCTACCCGGTCAACTCCAGTCAAAGACGGTCAACCCTCCGGTCAACGACCGCCTGCGACTTTTTCCAGGGACATTTTTCCTGCCAATTTTTCCTGTCAAGATTTCCGGCAATTTTTCAAGGTAAACTTTTCTAAAAGTTACCGTTTTTGAAGTTTTTCAATTTCTTCTTCTTTTCTCGGGGACTTCCATCATCCCTTCTCCTACCCCCCTTTCTTCTTCATAGGGGAGACCAATAGCCGAACTGTGGGGGTTCGTGCTCACTTCAAGCTTGGAGCTTGTAGAGTCCTCCAAACTTAGAGTTTGTTGAGAAGAAAACGATCGACCACATACATCGTTGTTTCGATCTAATCCAAAACCCCTCTTGGAATCGGATTTTCTTGGAAGCGACTGCGCTCAGAAAATTCGTAATTTCTTGGAAGCGACTACGCTCAGAAATTTAATAGTTTTTCGTGGTAGCCTTTTTCGCTCCGAAACTAACCCTAATCTTGTGTTGTTTTTCAGGATGAGTAACCTGAACAAGTTGAACTTCGTTCCACTAGAGACAACTGGCGCAGGATACCATAGGTGGGTCCGAGATGTGTGCCAACATCTTAAGGCTGATGGACTTCTGGGAGCCATCCAAGAGCCTAGTCAGAACGTGCTCTCCATTGAGCAAGCTACTGCTTTTGAAGCAAAATAAGCTAAAGCCATAATTCTCATGACAAGGCACATGAATGACGCGCTCCAAAATGAATACCTCAATGAGGAAGACCCAAGAAAGCTATGGGTAGAACTTGAGCAGCGATTTGGCAACGTTCGTGACTCCCTGCTTCCTGATTTAGAAGTGCGATGGCATAGCCTCCGCTTTTGTGATTTCAAGTCTATGCTTGATTATAACTCGGAAGCTCTTCGTATCAAGTCTCTGATGGAATTTTGTGGCCAAGCCATAACTGATACGATGTTGATCGAGAAGACTCTCTCTACCTTCCCTGTCTCTGCACTAATGATTTCAAAGAATTATCGGATTGATGTAAATGCAGGACGTATCACAAGGTTTCATGAGCTCATTGGTGCCATGAACGTAGCTGAAAAGCACGACAATATTCTTGTGAAGAACTATAATACTAGACCCGTGGGAACTAAGTCTATTCGGGAGTCTAACTATAGTTACGCCCCCAATGGAGGACGCAAGGAGCGAAACCCTAAGAGTAGGGAAAATTTTGGACATTCTGGTCCATATGTTCTCCCTAAAGAGGAAGGAAATCGCCAAGAGAGGCATGCACGGAACCGTGGAGGTCAACGTGTGAAGAGAGAGAGAGAGAGGCGGAACCTCCGACCATGGTGGTAACGCCACCAAGAGCATAGGTTGTCCAAATCGCGCCCCAAATGGCACCTCGATCAAGGGAGCCTGACCATAATGATGTTTGTTTTCGATGTGGATCAACTGGACATTGGGCCAAAGCATGTACAGCACCCCAGAATGTTGCAAACGCATACAAGACATATCGTGAAGCAAGGGAAGCAAATTACATGGAACAAGAAGATCAAGATGGCGATCTCGATCTAAGGGTGGAAGACTACAAGGATCAAGACCGAGAAACTAGCAATTTTGATTAAGTATTTTTTTTTTCCAAGAGATGTAGGCGATTGCCATATTACTTTTGTAGTAGATGCCAATGATATTAGTCTTTCTTCAAAGTAGGCGTACTCAATGTAAGTGTGATGTTTAGGAAGGTTTTGAGATAAGTGGTACTTAAGCGAGCTTTACTCCACCGACATCTCTCTACTCACCTAGTCACATTTACATTGGAAATACCGAAAGGAGTTAGACGACTATCATTGTTTTGCATTAACTAGTTTATTTGATTAGATTTTCTTTGATCAAAGAAACAATGATGTACTCCGTTGGCTTATGAATAAAATTTCGAGTTCTTTTCATTATGACTCAATTTTGATTATGAGCATATTACTTTGTGACTACGATGGCTGGGCCATCAATATTAATTCAAGGACATGGAATAGCCCAAGTTCCACTTGCCAAATGGCACCTTAATTACTGTCACAGAAACTCTCTACGCTCTTAGGGCAAATTGCCCTATGAATAGCCAATGGATTCTATGCAAAAACGCATGTAGAGAATGGAGATGAGTTCCTTTGCAAATACCTCTAATGATTGCGAACAAAGGCGCATCTTAGAGAAGTTTATGTGTCTCTCCAATGGACTCTATGTCACTATTTGAGCTATTAAATCCAATAAAGTTATGAGAGAAGATCTCTTGGATTTAGACACATATTGGCTTTGTCAAGACAGGATAGGTCATCCTGGTCATGATATGATGATCCGTCTACTAAAGACTTCACTCGGACATCCATCCTTTTGAGCAAAACGAAGCAAGAATCTGATGACACCATAAAAGGCGCCAACCATGAGCATAACGCCATGGTTGTTCCTCCTTGTGGCCATGACGCCATACATGCTAATTTCCATGGCTCCAACGCCATAATGGGAGATGTAGTCACACATTTTGCTTCTAATAGCGCTACAGACGCTCAGGCCCAACCAAAATCCTCATTGGTCGCTTCTAAGGCCTCTCACTCATTTTGCAAAGCCAGTTCCTTCGGGAAATTAGGACTGAGACCGTCCTACGCAAAGGATATGAAAATACTCATTCTGTTCTTACATCAAATCCATGGGGATTCTATGGACTGATTCAACTAACTTGTAGACGTTTAAATATCTCATGATGTTGGTTGACACGCAAACACGCTGGTCACGTGTCGTGCCATTGTCCACTTGTAATGCTGCTTATGCTACACTCCTAGCACATATCATATGACAACGGGCTCACTCCCCAAATCGTCATATTCAGTCAATTGGATTTGACTATGCTGGAGAGTTTATATTGAAGACTTTCGATGGTTATTGCATTGGGACTTATGTTGGACATCATATTCCCATGTACACACCTAATTGGTCTCGCGGAAACGACTACGATGATAGTCTGGACATTGGTAATGCGCACCACTCTCCTTATATCCGCTTGAGGTGATGCAATATCGCATGCAGCTATGCTAATTTGTCTACGACCTAACGCCACTCACTGTACCCCTACGTTACAGCTAGTGACTGGGTACAAGTATTTTGTACTTACGCACATTTGAGTGAGCCATTTATGTGCCCATTGCGCCGCCACAGCGAACTATGATAGGTCCTTACAGACGAATGGGCAACTCAGTTGGATTTGAGACTCCAACAATCATCCGCCACTTAATGCCCTTGCAAGGCGATCTCCTTACCGCTAGATTTGCGGATGTCACTTTGATGAAACAGTCTTCCCATCGTTCAGGGGAGATAAGAACATAGATGTTCAACAGGAACGACAGGAATGGTCGTGGTCTGTCCCCACTATGTCTCATCTTGATCCCTATTAAAGTGACGAGATCACACAAACACTACTAGAATAATGCCATTAGACATCACCACTATTAAATCGGTCAGGATTGCACCTGATGTTAAAAAACATGTTAACATCAGTTTGTGAAGAAACCGATTTCTATGGTTATTATAGACATCAGTCACCAAATAAAACGATGAGAAAAGTTTTGTTCGAAAAATTTAAAAAAACGCGGAGGGACTAAGTTTTAAAGTTTGAGAACGCGAGGACTAATAATTTCATTTCCCCCCACACTTAGTATTTTTTTCCGCTTTCTCTAAAACTTTCGAACCCTACCTCCAGCAGCTCACCTTGTCGACCTCGTCATTCTCTAAAACTTTCGAACCCTACCTCCTTCTTCAGCAGCTCACCTCGTCGACCTCACCTTGTCGACCTCATCATTCTCCAAGCCGCCTCCGACCTGACCCCGAGTCCCCGACGTCAGTCTCTGACCCCGTGTTCCCCTGCCTCGCTCTCTGACCCCGAGTCCCTATCTCGTTCTCTAGACCTCTAGACCTCGAGCTTGATCTATCATCATCTACACTCCCAGTCCGATCGATCGATCTGTTTGCCTCTTTCTCTCGCCAGTCGCACTGAACCTAGTCCAAATCGCTCTCTCTCCGCTCGAATCAACAAATTTCTCTCGCTCTCCTCGCACAGAAATACAAAACCAAAGAGATAGAGATCCGTCTCCTGCTCAAAATCTCAAACTTGCTACTGCTCCGTTTATTCTTTTGAGGTTGTTTTGGTAAGTCTGGATCTTTTCCATTGCTTTAGTAATGGGTATGTTATTTTTAGAGACTTTCTGTTTCTGTTCCTTCTTATTCAATCAGTTTAAATTTTGCCAATCCAATTCAACACAGACTCAGTCCGTCTCATACTTCATTTGCACACCATATATACTCACAGTATGTATATGTTTCCTACAGATCGATCGACTTTGGTTCAATCTTGAATGTCTAATTGCTAGCCGGGTTCAATTCTTATTCATTTGCTTCTGAGATCAACATCAGAGCCAACCCAGACTCGATTACAGAATTCATCAGTTGAGGTGAATCCTCATCAGTATATACAATCCAACTTATTGATCTCTTCTTTTGCAGGAACCATATGTCTTTTGGGTGACCAAAGAGACAGAAATTCAGGTTAGTCTCTCTCAGGTACTTCGGCAAGTAAAGCATTGGATTGGAGAAGTTGATTCCGATTATGATAATGTGAGTGTGTTTCTCTTTGAAAACTATAAAAAGTAAATTTCTTAGTGGTAAAACCATGTAAAGCTTCAAACTTTGAAGTTTATTGAGTTAATCTTTGTGATTAGGTAGTGTTGGTTGGATTGGATTGTGAGAATGAAGGAGTAATACATCTGAGGCTCTGGTCTGAGCCATTCTTTTTTTTTTCTTTCTGAGAATTTCAAATGCTTTCTTAGTATGCTTACCTTGACATACTCACTACTGATCTTTACTAAGTGACTGGAATTTGGCAGAATCTCTCACAGTAGAAGCAGTGCAGTGGTTAGCTTCAGTAACAATGGCCTATTATTTTAGTAATTTGCATCATTCTGAGAGAATTCTACATGTTTTTCTTCCTAAAAATGATCACTTTGTTGTTGAATTTGCCTCTTTTTTCAGGTATATGGATTAAAGGGTCCAAGACCCAGATACCTAAGGGCTTGGAAAGCAATAAGGAGATTGGGACATTTTGAAGTCCCTCAAGCTTGTTGAGTGTGTAAGTTTCTCTTTTCTTTGTTTGCTTATTTTATCAGTGCACCCTTTTGCATATATTTATGACCGTATAACCAAGATTGACTTCCATAAGTGTAAGTGGTGAGAGGAGAGAGTTTGTGAAAGGGACTGTGATAGAGATCGAAAGAGACTCTGAGAGCGAAGAGGCTCTTTTGCTTTAACCACAACACTCCAATAGCTCAAGTCAAACTCACCTGCAGTCTATTTATTCTCTTGATTTGACGATGAAGGTCTCTAATCTGACGATCCGTACTATAGCATTTAAAAGGTAATCCCGATGTTAAAAGTTTTCATCTTTTTAAGTTTTTGGCTTCTGGTTTTTAAGAGGTAATCCCAATCTTAAAGTTTCCTCGCCGATCTGCTTGCTTAGAAACTTGAAAAACAAACATACTCATCAGAAGCTTGGTTGAGATGGAGGAAGAACAGAGGGATGAGAAGAAATAGTCGCTATCTCTAAATTCAAGTTTCAGATTTCTGTTGTGAAGAAATAGTGTGATTGTATTTATTTCATCATTGATTGCAGGTGCTTCTTGACGATGGGAAGATAGAGAGGCTCATCTTGGCTCATCAATCAGGATTAGAAACTTCCCAACCGGCTCTAGCTCAATATCCTGTGCTTGGTCCTATGATAAATGGATGCTCATGGATTGAATTACAACCACTCACTAGCCGAAAGCATCAGGTGAGTATTTCCTTGGACAGTTTATAGAAATCGGTGAAATTTTCTTTTTTGGTCTTTGGTTGCATGTAATTTTTGTTGAATTTGTTCTTCATTTGTTGAGGTAGCCTTGGTGTTCTTAGCTTTTGGGTTTGGATGCTGTGTAATAATATCTTTATTCACAATTACTCATTACTTTTACTATGATTATGGGTATAAAAGTTTCAAAATATGAAGATATATGATTGGATGCGCAAAGAATTGAAATGTCATGTCTTGATGGTTTACAATTGTTTTTTGTGCTGAATCAATGCCAAAAAAACAAGGATTTGCAATCTTAGATTCAACCTTAAGGATGTGTTTTCACTCTAATTGTTGTTCTTTTTAATTTTTTCTTTAATGGATATATCTCTACTCTGCTAACAATTTATCTGATTTCTGTTTGTTAAGGTTGTCTTGCAATTGGCTACTATTTGGTTGGAGCACAAGGATTCTTTAGCTGGTAATTTTTCTTCATCAATAATGTTTGTGTTGATTCATTGATTTGATTGGTTCCTTTTTCTCCATGCTCATGCCTGAAGGGTCATGTATATTCTCAGGCTTGCAGGACTATGAGTTTTGGCATGTTAGGTATAAATATAATTCAATGCACTTGAAATGGTAATAAATTTGTACGTATATAATTTCAGTTTTAGGAAGTATTAGTTGATGTGGGAAAGGATTGACTGTGTCTTTATTTTTCTCTCTGTTCGTGACACATGCTCTGCTGATCAATTTATTTGTGTGGAGTACAATTAGAAATTATATGGAAATATCTGTAGGTACTTTTCCAACAATCTTCATTCTATGAGTTGTGCCACATTATTGTATTTTGTTTTATACACATTAGTGTATTGAAACTGCTATTATTTATGAGTCACAGTATGAGCAGCAACTTTTTGTTCTTCTTAACACGTATGAAATGATATGGCTGAAGCTCCGATTATACCAACACACATCTCTTTGTTCTTGCTATTTGACCAAATTTAAATTGATGCTTTATGAGGTTTCGAGATCTAGCTTATGGGGCTTCCTTCTGTTTATGGCTCAGCAATAGAGAGGAGGCGAGAGTAAAAAGAAAGAGAGAGAAGAGAATAGGGAAAGAAGAGAAAGAAGAAGAAGAAGGAGATGGGAAGCTCTCTGGGTTTTCTTTGATCGGTTGGTATTTGTGGGAATCTGATGTAGTTTTTTTTTTCTCTCAATTTTTCTGATTGAAATTCTTTCTGGGATTTCTTATGTGTAGTTAATTTAGGGTCCTGTATTTGTTTTCAGCTAACCAATGGAAGATTCGTCTTCAGCTGACTAAGCCTGTTACTTAGCCTCCATTGTTATGGGGAGCTGCTGCCTCTGGTATGCTCTTTGCTTCTTCCTGATGGCCCTGTATTTGCATGTTTATAATTATGTTGTAGTTTAGCTTGACAATTGCAAACAAATAAAAGCATTTGCTTGATAACTTTGGATGATAAGTGAATTGGTTAGTGTAGGCAAGATTTTTGTCTTTTTTGGTAAGCAAGGGACAAGATATTATTTTCCCTTCTTGACCAGAAATGCAAGTTAATTTAATTATTTAATTTTCCAGATCTTGATAAAATATTAGCTTCTATATTTTGGAAAAGCCTTTACACAAGAATTTGTTTCAGATATATGATATAGTAAGGTACAGACTGCATCGTATGAGGACTAAATAAAAGATGAATTGGAGGACAAGAACACAATTCAGGAATATGTATGCCCCAACTGTGGGAAAAGGTTTCAACTGTCCTCATAATAAATATTGTTGCATATACAAGTACCAAATGAAAGGTAAGTTCTATTAGTGCCCTTTAATTTGGTGGCTTACCTTTTGACAATGCTGTATGTAAGACATCTACTTTATTTGATGAAGTCAAAAGAACCTTTTGTTTATTTTTGTTTAGGGTAAATAAATTGATGAGGCCTTTTTTGAGTGTTAGCTGCTCCACTTCATGTTAAATGCATTTTTCTTCTTCATGTTCATATTCGTTGATTAATCAGTCATGGCAAACTTTATCAAACAGAACACTATGCCTCCCTGTGTTTGATTTTTTTTCATGTTCAAACTGGACTAATGGTTTGTCCTCTTAATACTGATTGATGGTGGTGATTTCATCAACTATCAGGGTTTTGGTAAATTGGACATAACCTCTTACCATCAAATATGGGATCTAAAAATTGGTTCAAGGTATCAAGCCTCCAAAGTTTGGCAGTTCAAAATGAGTAAAGGTACAAAGCCTCCAAATTTGTAATCAAATGTTGTAGCTTTTGTTAAGCAATGTCATGCAATTGCATTCGGAACTGTAAAATTTACATTGTTTATGTATGCAAGTCTAAAATGCTTCTGTCTAAATTTGAAGTGGAGTGTCAATCTTACACATCATCGAGTTTTTATTGTTGGCCAGATATTGTATTGAAGTGAGCATAGAAGCCTATCTTTTACTTCAAGATCGAGAGGAAATTGATTTTAGGATTTATTAGGAGCTTGAATGAAGTTCATAAAGGTTTAGAGTTCTAATTTATGTTCAAACTATCTTGCTCAGCTTCAATTACTTTACATATCCAATATGCAAGTAAACTAACATTTCTTGCATTGTAATTGCTACTTTATTACGTATAAAATCTTGGAAGAAAAAAACCCCGCAGCATGGCGCAAGCCTAATCACTAGTTTAGACAAAATTAGACTATTTGGTGACTGCCAGTATTCATTACACATATAAGTTATATTTTTGTCCCGAGGAGGAGACTAGTTGCAAATATGCTTAAAGACTCAAATGCTGTGCTTATAATTGTACGAAAATAATTTCTTGTAGATACTTGGTTTGTTTGATTGGTCTGGAAGCAACCCTATGCCCCCAGAGTTTTGGATTCTTCCTTCATTTCTTCCTATGCATCCAAGTAATTAATTCCCTCTGAAAGTAGTAAGTACTCTTTTTGTAAGTACGGTTTTTCTGTTTGCCTCTGAAGTTTACGGTTTTTCTCTCAAGACCAGCAGCTTTGGTTTGACCAGCAGCTCTGATTGATAACTTGATAAATTGGAGGTGTTTTTGTAATTGGAAGATTGTATTTTTAGTGATATACAGTGATTGATTTTTGTTATGTTTGTTTTGTCATGAATTGATCATTGATCATTGATTTTTGAATTTTGCAGTTGTGTAGATACTTTTCACGAAGAGAAGAGCAAACGTGAAAGAAGAAAAGAAAACAAAGCTTTGACTATGGAATTGTTGGCTGTGGCATATTCGTCCCTTGTAGCCAAAATGGAGGAGATTATATATAGGTTGGTCATGCTGGAATTTTCAGCCACACAGAAGTATTCTCTTGCATCTAATTCAACTTACAATGTGGAAGAGGCTGGTGATCTGTAAGGCATAAATGGAGGAATGGATAGATTTGATAATAGAAGAATTAGAGAGTTTGTAAGAGTTAGTGAAAAAGTTTGTGAACCAGCTTTTATGATATGTAAAACGATAGCATATTCGGCAAGCATTATAAGATTGTGATTACTACTCTTATCGCCTAAACCCGCAGCTTCGCGCGTATGTACTTTCTAGTATGATGTCTAGATATAAAGTTGAAATCAGTTTTAACCATAAAAACTGATGTCTAGTAATACAGATACATTAGTTCCAAAATGAAAATCGATGTTACTGAAATATACAGACATCAATTTTTTGTCGAAAACGATATGTTACTGAGTACCAGACATCAGTTCCAAAATGGAAATCGATGTTACTGAAATATACAGACATCGATTTTTTGTCGAAAACGATATGTTACTGAGTACCAGACATCAGTTCCAAAATGGAAATCGATGTTACTGAAATATACAGACATCGATTTTTTGTCGAAAACGATATGTTACTGAGTACCAGACATCAGTTCCAAAATGGAAATCGATGTTACTGAAATATACAGACATCGATTTTTTGTCGAAAACGATATGTTACTGAGTACCAGACATCAGTTCCAAAATGGAAATCGATGTTACTGAAATATACAGACATCGATTTTTTGTCGAAAACGATATGTTACTGAGTACTAGACATCAGTTCCAAAATGGGAACCGATGTCTGTAACAGTATCAGTCATCGGTTCTTAGATCAATAACGATGTTAAAACGCAAACTTGTGTTGTGTAATCTATATTTCTTTAAGCATTAAATACAATAAAATGTGGGTTTAACAATAGTAAAACATGTAAGTTTGTTATCATTTAAACCTATTTACATCGATTTATAATTAGGAACCGATGTCTACACGAATACTAGACATCGGCTAAAAACCGATGTTTGCATTTTCAGGATCTTTCTCATCACCCACAAAGACATCGGTCGGGTTTTTATTTCTCATCGGTTTTTGGCCGATGTCTGGGGCCATAATTCTAGTAGTGAAATATGCTGCAAACATGTCTGCAAGGACGGACGTCCCTACGAGAGGACGTAGCGCCACCCTACACGGAGGTATGCATGACACCAATGCAAAAGAGAGTGGCACTCTGGCGTTATAGGCCATGGCCCCAGCTAGGATGCGTGGGATGCTCGTGAGTTCGAAGGATACTTTGGCACATTCCAATGCTTTGATCATCGACACTCAAAATCTGTCTCATGAGTATCTTCCGGGTTATGGTTATCGTTGGGGGACGCCTCAACGTCAGAACCTATTCCTGAGAATATAGAGCTCTATGAAACTTACACTAGTGTACATGAGACGTTGGATAGAAACTCCATCATGATTGATGATGTAGTTGCGCATGAGTTTGTTGAGTCTGATGACATCAAACCATGCTCCATTGATGAATAAATGCCAACGTAGAGAGATCTGGCCTAAATGGAAAGATGCGATCCAGGTTAAGATGGATTCTCTAACGAAGAGGAAGGTTTTCTGAGCCAGTAATGCCAACACCTCCTGACATAAAACCTATTGACTAATGGGTCTTCGTTAGAAAGTGTGATGAGAAAAAGAGATGGCAATCTCGCCTTATGGCGCAAGGCTTCTCACAAAACGCCCTGGAATCGACTACGATGAGACATATTCTCCGTAATGGATGTTATTGCACTCCACTACCTTGTCAGTTTGGTAGTTTCCGAATAACTGAACATGCAGCTTACAAATGTGGTCACTACGTATCTCTATGGGGATCTAGATATGGCTCTGCGCCAACGCGACGCCATTGGATTGGTGTAAAAGATATCTTTCGATATTTGAGATGTATGATTGATATGGGCTTGTTCTATCCCTACAAAGAGATGATGGATTCGGACCCATCACACACCAGGTACGCCGCCAACACTGGCCTGCGTCCACTATTCCCATCCCAAAACGACGTGTGTTTTGGAAGGTCTTGCTGATGTTGGGTATCTCTCTGACCCACACAAAGGTCATTCCCAATCCGGTCAAGTGTTCACTATGGGAAAAGACCGTGACATCTTGGAGGTCTACAGAATATACCCTAGTCGCTATATGTTCGAACAATGTAGAGATCATTGCTCTTCACGAAGTGGTTCGTGAATGTATATGGATTGGATCCATAATTACGCATGTTCAAACAATTGTGGTTTGAAGTCTACCACAGATGAGCCTACGAGCATTTAGGATAATGCTACTTGTTTTGAACAAAGGAGGCAAGGCTACATCAAAAGCGATAACTCCAAGCATAATCAGCAACAACAGACTCTCCTCGAGATCAAAGTAAACTAGGTTCAATCTGAGGACAGTGAGGCAGACTTGTTTACTAAGTCATTGCCCAAATCCACGATCGAGAAACATGTGGCAAGAATTGGCTTGCGGAAATTATCTGAACTCCCATGATCGTAGTCATCAGGGGGAGGCCAGACATCAGGGGGAGATGTCTACATGTTCACCTCGAAACGTGAAAGGTGTGTTGTGCTCTTTTTCCCCTTCGACCGAGGTTATTTTTGTCCCACTGGGTTTTTGTTACTCGGCAAGGTTTTTAACGAGGCAACGAGAGAAGCACCGCGTTTGGACAACACAAGGGGGAGTGTTTAAGGATATCTCTATTTGTGTTTGGTCCAAACTCTAGGTTACTTGACCTAGTGGTAATAGGGTTTAATTAGAAGAATCTAGAGATTATCTTTCCTTGTATGCTTCTAACTCTATGCATTGTAATCCTCTATATAAAGAGGCCCCTATTATCAATGAGAATACACAGCGATTATCTCTCAATTTCTGATTCCCTACAACAAGAATATCATTATTTACAAAAATGTTGTGGCATTTTTAATTTTCATTATGTACTAAAATGTCAATGCATTCAAATAGCTATAGCTATTGCCGAATACCAAAAAATTACTGTCAATGTCAATGAACCAAAAAGTTACTATCACTAACTATGAAAGATACATGTTGTTATTCGTTGGAAAGTCCATACTATTAATAAAAAAGTACGGCCCCACAAACAAACAACTGTTGCCGATAAACTAAAATATTGCCAATGACTTGAAAATTCAAAATATCGGCAAATTTCGTTATTCTCATGCAGTGATATTTAATTCACATACCACATTGATATCGTGAGATTTTCTCGAAATTTCCAAAAATATTACCAATATCGCGATAATATCGGACAACTGGCAATATATCACAATAATATCATTTATTTAGAAAAGAAAGTGAGAAACCAAGCAAAATTACAATGCTGGGAATCGAACTTCTACCAACATCACATGCACAAAAAGCCCTGTACCAATCCAAGCAAAATATGGTTTTAAGTAAAAAATGATTTATCTCTATAAAAATAAATTAAAATGTCTGATTAAACCTGCCTTCCATTTCATTAAGAAAAAAAAAAGTGTCTTCCATTTCAATTAAAAATCAATCAACATGTTTTGGTAAATAGACGTAATAAAGATAAATTATTTTCAACTATATTTAAGGATTAAACACTTGTTACTCCCTGTACTTTGTTGCCGAAAACAGTTCAATCTCTCACCTTTTAAATTAAACAAGTTAGTTCCTATTCTCTCTAATTCTCACACAACATGCCCAAAACAGGTTAGTCCTCTAGCTTTTATTCAAGCTAGATACATGTCTTCAACTTATATATATCATCTCCTTAGGCCAAATAAAAAAACCATATATCATTAGGGTTCGGACCAAAGGACACATAATTCTACACATTTTTAACACTCTTTGGAGGGCTTAAATTTTATAGAAAATTACATATAAGTGTCATTTTAAAACTTTAATTAGCCATAAGGCCACTTAATTTTTCTTGTACACATAAAGCCACTTGCATCCTAAAATTATTTCATTCCTGACAATTTTACGGTTCTACCTAAGAAGGCCAATTCCATCAGTCTTACATTGATCACAAATCTCTCTCTCTCTCTCTCTCTCTCTCTCTCTCGCTCGCCCCCATTGTTAAACATAAATAAAAATCAATATATAATCCCATAATTATATATGCGTGATGGTTCAGGCATCAATGTAAAATACCTGAAAACTTTTTTCTTTTAAACCAAGTACATAGTGATGCCCTGAACCCACAATGTCAATATATACTCGCTCCGCAGAGTCATATATTACACAAGTTTACAAATAAAATTTCCACAACAAAATAATAAGTAAATGCTCCTCAGAGCTTACTACAAGCGGAAGTCTTAACAACAGTAAAGTCACAAAATTGGTTTCCTACCTTAAAGTTGCAACTATCAGAACTCAGCTTCAGCCACGGTTATCCTGACCTACAGGATTAACCACTACACCATTGAATAGTGCACTACTGGGTTGCCACACAACAAACTCGGTAAGCTTATGAAAGCTTGTATGAGTAACTCAAATACAAAAACACCCAACTCACACTAAAATGAGGAAAACCTTTCAACTTGAGAAAAAGGAACACATACCATGCTTCCCAAAAATAATATTCTTTTCCCAAAAGAAACAACAAAAGTGATCACCCCGTGACAAAATCGTATTAATTGAAACTCCGACAATTAAAATATGATAAATCAATCCAACCTGGATAATGAAAATCAAGAACACAACAAATCATATCTTTTGTTAACCTAACAAATCGAATATGATACTTCGGTCCAACCTGGATAATAAAAGTCAGCTCAGTGACCAAATCACATAAATTGTTGCCCCAACAAATAATTATGAAAAACAAGTCCACTTTGGACATTAAAAGAAAGAATCCTCGAAATGCCCTTTTAAAATACGTACTCATGAGCATCAAGTAACTCTCAGCTACTCCCCATGAGTACAATGGCAACAGACTAGGACTCTAACTGATCATATCCACTCACTCAGCCAAAGGTGTGAAGTCCCGATATATATGTCTGAGGTCACTCCCAGCGACCCTGGATCCGTAGGTCCCCACCTTCATATCAAAACATTTAATTAAAGGCGGTCACTTAGGACCAAAATGTTACTCAACTCTCAAAGGAGATGTCACAACATGTGACTCTCAATCCTCAGACACCCGGTCGTTAGATTAAAATATTAAGCAAGTCACTCTGGACCCAAAATGTTAAACCAAATCAAAAGGAGATGTCACCCCGTGACCTCCAATCCTCAGACCCCCGGTCATTAGATTCAAAACATTAAGCAAGTCACTTTAGACCCAAAATGTTAAATCAAGTCAAAAGGAGAAATCACAACCTGTGGCTCTTAGATCTTTAGACCCCCCCGGTTGTTAGATCACAATATTTAAAATCTCGTTTAAGCAAATCACACAAAATTTTTGAAACTTTTCAAGCAATAGAAATTCCCAATTACTAACATATTGTCTCCCGAAAAGCCAAGCCTCAAAACAATAGAATGAAACGTTAACCCATCATACATATTGTTTAAATCATTCATTAACCCATAAGGATATACATATTTCACTTAAATATATAAATATATATATATATATATATAAATATATATACTTGGTCATTCACTCAGGAATGCTACAAATACCAACTATAGTTTGCAGGTAAATAAATAACTCCCAAAACGATAAGGTAACTTCATTCGTAAATGAACATTGTGAGATTAAGCACCTCTGAATCCCACTGCGTCTTCTATATAGAATTGGGATAACACAATTCAAGACTACTTCGTCAAGTACCTAATCACATACGGTCTCATCTCAGTATACGAAACACAAAGCGATTAAAGTTCGAACCCCTGTTTAAACTAAAACCCTAAACGTAACGCCAACCGAGGCAAAACCTCATCCGAGACCATCCAAAGTCTCCGGAATACTTCTATAATTGATATGTCAAAGCTACAAGTCGATCGAAAGGCTAGCTCCTCATAGATCGACAACCGAGCGAACTGAAAACGCCTAAAAGTGCTCATACGATCTCTGAATGCTACAAACCATATATCAAAACGCTCGTATTGACGAGTAGATGATAATAGGTGAAAGAAACTGCCCCTGACATGGCCGGAAATGCCTCCAAGCATCGCCATAAGCGGTGGCCAAACTCAAAACTACAACAATCCAACCGTCCAAAATGGAGTTTATACAATGAGAATCAACTTTAACACTTGGAGCTAAGTCCGATTCAGCCTAGATCGGCCAAAATCAAGTCTGCAAGATGGAGAAACCTCCACCATTGACCTTCATTTCACTATCCTGGCCACCACACTTTGAATCGTCCTTCAAGGCCGGTATGGTTGTGATCTAGAGGAGGTGAGTATTCCGATGAGGTAAGGATCGAACCCGGCCACAACCGGAATCGGAAAACCTAATCGGGCTTGAAGGGTTTGACTTTGGGTGCTCCGATCTGCTAGTTCTGGTTAGGTGTGGCGACAACAGAGCCTGTAGGGATGACGGTGATGACGATCTGAGTTGGACTGCAGTGGTGGCGTCGCCGGAAAACGTCGGACGACATAGATAGAGTCTGGTCGGAACAGCATGTTCGGGTCGGGTTTTTCGAAGGAGAAAGAACATAGTGAGGCTAGCTTTTTGGTTTTGGAAAGTTTCCAAAATAAAATTTCTGATTTTCCAAAAACAGAAACCCCTATTTATAGTAATTTCCAAAATTAGAAGAAACTTCCGTTGACCATAACTTTCTCATATGAACTCTGTTTTTTGCGTTCCACATATCCACGAAATTGTATCGATGCGCTCTACAACTTTCGTGAAGGAAGTTTTTGAAGAAACACAACGAATAAAAAGTCAACCTATTGACGCCTCGAAAATAAAATGTTTCGAGTAATTATTCGTCCGAAATACTTTCACTACAACCTCGAACTACGTACACATATCAACGACCACTGAATTAATTCCAAAAAATCCTCGAAAAATAATAACAAATTTTTAGGGTGTTACACACACACACTCTCTCTCTCTCTCTCTCCCTCCCCCCCATCACAGTCTCTCTCTTTCTCTCTCCCCCTCTTCTCTTCTGCGTTCCACATATCCACAAAATCGTATCGATGAGCTCTATGACTTTTGTGAAGGAAATTTTTGGAGAAACCCAACGACTAAAAAGTCAACCTATTGACCCCTCGAAAATAAAACTTTTCGAGTAATTATTCGTCCGAAATACTTCCACTACAACCTTGAACTACATACACATATCGACAACCACTGAATTAATTCTGGAAAATCCTCAAAAAATAATAGCAAATTTTTAGGGTATTACACACTCCCCCCCCCCCCCCCCCAATCTGTGATGTCCCAAAAATTCGTATTTATTTTCCAAGGATTTTTCAGAATCTCATTTATGGTTATTGGATGGTTTCGTGGCTTGTGGGTGGAGCGAAAGTGTTTCGGACAAAGTTTTATTCGGAAAGTATGACTTTAGGGGGGGGCTCAAGGTTGACTTTTTATATGTTTGGATTCTCCCAAAACTTCCTTCATGAAAGTCATAAAGCGCGTCGATACGAGTTAGTGGACATATGGAACGCGGAAATCGGAGTTCGTTTGAGAAAGTTATGAGCGATTGAAATTTGGGGAAATTTCTATAAATAGGAGAAATTCCGGGATTTTTCATTAAATCCCAAAATTTCCCCTTTTTCTCTTTTCTCCCCTAGATTCTATCTGTTCTCTCTCCTCACCCAGCGTGACCCGACCCGAGTTTTCCGGCTTTTTCCGACGTCCATCGGCGACTAGACCAAAGGAGATGTGGTCGCCAAAGTCTCGCCGTCCTCCCTCTGGTGCTCGACGGCGACGAAAATCACCGGAAAGTAGAGATCGGAGCAGCTACAGTCAACGCGATCGGGACCCGGTCGGAAGTTCACTTTTCCGCCAACATCTCGGCCGATCCTTCGTGGTTTTGGAATCTCCTCCTCCTCTTGATCATCTCTATATCTGCCTTGAGGGAAGATTTTGTGTGTGGAGTGAAAGATCAAGGTTTGAAAATCAGCGGTGCACAACGAATCTGGGGCTTGATCTGACGGGAGCGATTGGCCTATCTTACAAGCTTGATCTAGGACGATCTAGGCCGAACCAGACTTAGCTTCAGGTATGAAAGTTGCTCTACTCTTCGTGATGAACATTTCTGGATGGCTTGATTGTTGTGGTTTTAAGTTTAGACCGGTGGTGGTTGCACCGCCGACTGTGGCGGCGTTATGGTGGCCTTCTGGCCATGGAATGGTTAGTTTCTAGTATTGTATATCATCTACTCGTCGATACAAGCGTTTTGATATATAATACGTAATTTTTGGAGATCGTATGAATATATTGTGATTTTTACGGTTTCAGACCTTTTGATGCTTCGATCCGTAAGGATCCGAGCGTCCGATCAACTTGTGGTTTGGACATATCGATCGTAGAAGTATTCCGGAGACATTGGGTGGTCTCAGATGTGGTTTCACCCCGATTGGCGTCACTTTGGGGATTTTAGTTCAAAACAGTGGTTTCGGACTTAAATCGTTTGTGAATTGTTACTAAGTGGAAACCGATTGTGATTAGGTACTTGACGAAGTATTCTTGGATGGTCGTTTTGTGGGTTGGTTGCTTTGTTCTGTATTGAAGATGCAGTGGGAGTTTCGAGGTGAGTAATCTCATAACGTTCATTTACAAATGGAGTTACCATTATTGTTTTGAGAGTTATTTAGTTAACTGCAAACTATGGTTGGTTTTAGTGGCATTCCTGAGCGAATGACCACGTATATATATATATATATATATATATATATTTATTTATGTGAAATATGTATATTCTTATGGGTTGATGGGTAAATTAAGCAATAGGTATTGATGGGTTTCATTCTATTGTTTTGAGGCTTGACTTTTCGGGAAACGTTGTTTTAGGAATTGGGAATTCCTATTGTTTGAAAAGTGTCAAGATTTGGTGTGAGTTGCTTAATGTTTTGATCTAGCGACCGGGGGTCGGAAGATCTGAGAGTCACAAGTGGTGATTTCTCCTTTTGATTTGATTTAATGTTTTGATTTGACGACCGGGGAGGTCTGATGTTTGGAGGTCACGGGGTGACATCTCCTTTTGTGAGTTGAGTAACTTTTGGTCCTGAGTGACCGTTTTGAAAGGTTTTGATCTGACAACCAGGGAGGTCTGAGGATTTGGGGTTGCTGGGAGTGACCTCAAGCATATATATCGGGACTCCACGCCTTTGGCCGGGTGAGTGGATACGATCAGTTAGAGCTCTAGTCTGTTGTCATTGTACATCATGGGGGGTAGCGGGGAGCTATCTGATGCTCATGAGTACGTGTTTTTAAAAGGGAGTTTCAGGGATTCTTTTTTTTAAATGTCCGGGAGGACTTGTGTATCATATTTAATTGTCAGAGTTTCAATTATTATGATTTTGTCACGGGGTGACTTGTGTTGATTTGAGAATGTGTTTTAAAAGGGAGTTTCGGGGATTCTTTCTTTTAATTGTTCGGGGAGGAATTGTGTATCATATTTAATTATCAGAGTTTCAATTATTATGATTTTGTCACGGGGTGACTTGTGTTGTGATTTTGGGGAACTGCATATTGAATTGTCAGAGTTTCAATTATTATGATTTTGTCACGGGGTGACTTGTGTTGTGATTTTGGGGAACTACATATTGAATTGTCAGAGTTTATGATTCCGTCACGGGGTGATTTGAGTTGTGTTCTTTTGGGAGAACAGGGTATGTGTTCCTTTTTACGAGTTGAAAGGTTTTCCTTGTTTTTGGTGTGAGTTGTGTGGTTTGAGTTACTCATACGGGCTTGCAAAAGCTTACCGGGTTTGTTGTGTGGCAACCCGGTGCACCATTCAAATGGTGTAGGGGTTAATCCTGCAGGTCAAGGTAATAGTGGCTGAAGTTGGGGTAGCATACTTGCAGCTAAACGGTAGGAAGCCAATTTTGTGACTTTACCGTTTTTATTTTTTATTTTTTTTTATCTTCTTTTTTAAAAGAGGATCAAAGGGTTTCACTCCTGCCCCCATGGTGACTCGAACCCATGACTTCGTACATAGGTAGTGGGTGCTCTAACCACTGAGCTAACACCACTTCGTCATCTTTACCGTTATTAAAGACTTCCATTGTGTAGTTAGCTCTAAGGAGCATTTGCGTTTTATTTTGTTGTTGACAATTTAATTCGTAAGCTTGTATAATATATAACTCTATGGAGCGGGTGTATATTAACTTTGAGGGTTCAGAGCATCAGTATGTACTTGGTTTAAAAGGAAAAAGTTTCCAGGTATTTTGTATTGATGGCTGAACGATCACGCATATATAAATATGGGATTGTATATCGATTTTTATTTGTGTTAAAAATCAGGGGCGTGACACAATCACAGTCTCTGTCTCTCTCCCTCTCTCTTCTCGATCACAGATCTTCACGTCTTTGGTCTCCGCCTCCAATTTCGGAGACGACCGGCAAGGTGCTCTCTCTCTCATTGATCATAGATATTCATGGCGCCGGCGTGATGGTGCTAGTCCACTCTTATTCCACCACCTTATGTCAGTTGATGACCGGGAGGACGCAGCTCTAGCTACTGGAATTGGATTGGGGAATTCAAACAATTCGGCCGAAAAGGGACCCCTCTCTACAGCTGAATTTCAGGTCGTGCAGAAGATGACGGCGTGCAATTGTGCAGAAGTCGATGAAGAAGCTCTGATTGGAGCTACCTTACTAGAGGTGAACTCAGATCTCTCTGAGACCTTACATTAATTATATCTCTCTGATCAGAAAGTTGCAAAAGGTCATTTCACTCAGTTTCGACGTGCAATTATGCTCGGAAGAAGCTACAGTTTTGGAGAAGTAGACGGACAGTGAAAGACGAAGGTAATAGAGCACCAATTCCAGAATTATGATTTCAATAAACGTTTGATTTTGTGCATTTGTTCTCTTAATATGTCTAGGATTACTAGTTAATTTTGTGATTTTGATTTATTAGTTTCTCAAGTTCTAAGAATATGAGGTGGAACAAAGCTATCAGATGCTGAGGAATAGAGATAGGTTGAAAGTGTTTATGCATGTCTACACCAAGGACTACTCTTGCATAGTTTCTTTATAATCTGTAAGTAATTTGTCGGTTTGATTTTTGGATTCTAATTTTGATCCCAAGACATGGCTTAATCAAATAATACACCTTGAACCTATGATGTTGTTATTATCTTAGTTAGTATGTGTTGTGGAGTGTGCCTGTGAATATCTATTGACTGGTTTGTTCTTGATTTCAGAAAATTTGGTAAAATTTGTGTCCAATTGGAGTTGTGTTTTGTTGAAATCAGACGGTTGTGATTCAAGCATTTAACATTGTAAATATATAGTTGTTTTGATGTTTTTGAGTAGCTTTTGTATTGGTAGGTAATAGTTTTCTTAGACATTGGGACTAACTTTGTTAGTCTGTGGTAATAGTTTCTCAGTCTTTGGCAGTAATTTTTGTTCAGTTTGGTGGTACCTTTTGGTGCTTATGAGAGTAGCTTTTGGCAGTAATTATAGTAGTTTTTGTTGTTGGTGACAGTAGCAATCTGTGTTGGTGACAGTAGCCTTTCTTGTTGTGAGCGCAGCTTTTGCTATTGGTGACAATAGCTTTTTTGTTGGTGAGAGAAGTTTTTTCTTTTGGTGACAGTAACATTTAGTGTGGGTGACAGTAACTTTTGTAAACTCACCAGAGACTTCACGGGAGTGAATTTTGTTGTTGGTGAGAGTGATGTTAGTGACAGTAGTGTGATGTCCCGGAAATTCATATTTATTTTCCGAGGATTTTCTGGAATTTAAATTGTGGGTATCGGACGGTTTCGTGGCTCCTAGATGGAGCGGAAGTGTTTCGGGCGAATAATTATTCAGGAAGCGTCATTTAGGGGGGGGGGGGGCGCAAGGGTTGACTTTTTATTCATTGGGATTCTCCGAAAACTTCATTCACGAAAGTTGTAGAGCGCGTCGATACAAGTTTGTGGACATGTGGAACACAAGAATCAGAGTTCATATGAAGAAGTTATGGGCTTCGGAAAAACTTTCCATTTTGGTATAAAAGGACGAAAATTTCCCGAAAATTGCAAAAGAGCCTAGATTTCCCAAAATGGAAACCCGAGCTTTCCTCTTCTCTCCCGAGCCAATGCGCAGCCTCCATTTTCACTGGCTTCGTTCTCCCTCCCCCAGCCACCATAGGACGCTGTTAATGCTTAAAGTCCGGCGGTAGCCGATCTTTCGTTTAACGCGGGTGCGGTGGGCGGACCGCTACTTTGAGGATTTGATAGCCTTCGCTAGCTGTCACACAAGAGACAAGGCGTCAGAGGGAGACCGCGTTGGGCGGTCTTTGCTTCTCCGATGCCTAAGTCAGTCAATGCATGTAGGCAGCATAACAATAAATGAGTAGTAAATGCATAATTAATGAGGAGAGAGGAGAAGACCTTTTATAGGTGAGGAGAAGGTTGATCTTCTTCTTGTTTTCGATGTGGGACTGATGTGCTTCGATACCCAACGTCTGGAGCTTCTGATGCTACCTTGGCGCGGCGCGTGGCGGCGTGTCAGCTGTGATCTGGGGGCTATCCCGGGCTCGGGTGGTAGCCCGCTTGGCTGTGTCTCCAC
The DNA here is from genome assembly GCF_002994745.2 of Rosa chinensis. NCBI lineage: Eukaryota > Viridiplantae > Streptophyta > Magnoliopsida > Rosales > Rosaceae > Rosa > Rosa chinensis. The sequence goes on along the minus strand of NC_037094.1, from coordinate 46,557,546 downwards.
AGGTCACCCCCCTTGGTGAGAGTTGGTACCTCTGGCGGTACAATGAGCGTGGCTCATTATAGCTAATTATGCTTGCAAACGTACATGTAGGTACAAGTCCCCCAAGTCTCCAGTCAAGGAGGGCAATCTTGGTTGGGGAGTTAATCGGCGGTGTGAAGCGTTATCTTCGCTTAGACTTGCAAAAGCATAATTAGCGTCAGTGCGTTGTCAACCATGGATTTACTGAGCGAACACTTTATACCCTTTCGGGTGGGCCCCTGCTAGGCCCACCAGGGAGTCCCCCACTCCCTAGCGAAGACGGACCTCCGGATGGTCGGTAAATTGTTTGTTGAGGGGTAGCTGCGCGGAGCAGAGGGTGTTGGGTAGCGAGCCCAATCTTAGTACCCAAGTGACGGGGGTCAACGTACCTGATCAGGGTCGTCATAGACTGTTGACAAGTCCCCATGTCCCGTAAGGACGATCTGACAGTAACGCCGCGTGACGGTAGTTGCCAGAGTGAGGCGTAGCCTCAGGATTCGCCGCTGGTGGATACCCCCCGCTGGTTGTAGCAGGAAACAGTGTTGCGTAGACGTGTTTGGTGGTAGTTGTTGAGTGGAGTTGCGCTCAGCAAAGCACGGGGTTTGCAAGATGGAGGGAGCTCTGCCGACAGTGTTGCGTGTAGCAGAGGCTACCTGTTGCAAGTTGATGAGTGGAGGTTCCGCTAACGGGGATTCGCCCAGCGGAGACTTCGACAGTCGTAGGGTGCTAAGGGAGAACTCCCGCTGGCAGGGTTCCGCTCAGTGGACTTGAACACTCGGAAAGTGACGAGAAGATCCGCTAGCGGGGTTTCGCTCAGCGGGCTTCGACACTCGGAAAGTGACGAGAAGCTCCACTAGCGGGGTTTCGCTCAGCGGACTTCGACACTTGGAAGGTGAGACACTTCGAAGGTGACAAGTGAGAAGTTTCGCTAGCGGGGTTTCGCTCAGCGGACTTCGACACTTGGGGGAGAAGTTCCGCTAGCGCCCTCTTCCAAAAGTGGTGGCTTCCATTAGACGCTTCGTCTGATGGCGGTTGACATGTGGTGAACCCCTAGAGGGTTAGCGTGCGGAGGTGTGTCTCCTCCGCCTAGCCGTCTCCTCGCCATTAATGTTGAGTAATGATGGATGACGCCTCAGTTAATCCGGAGAGTAATTGGAGTCGTGGGACATGTGTATGGCTGACATTTGATGTCGTTTTTTAGTGGACGGACTAGAACTGTTTGACATTGACATAAAAGGGGGGGGGGGAAGTTGGCAAGATTTGACACTTTGCTCAAAACTTTGAACTGTACTCATTGTCTTCAAGCTCTCTGCGTCTGAGATTGGAGAAGAAGGCTGAGGTGATATTGCTGAGTTATCATACGTGGAAAAACCGACGATCTCCGGCCTCGAAGATAAGTGCTTACGATCTCACCAGAGACTCCATCGTTGAGGTTGGTACTCTGATCTTTATCCCTGTTTCATTGGATGTCTGCCATGGCGAGTTTTTTGGGTTTTGGGTCTCTCTGTGTGATATGCTTTTCCCCGATGTGTTCTGAGGGTGTGAAGGTGGGTTTAGGGATGAGTTATGGTGTTTGTCAGAGAGTTGAGGTTTAGTGATTTGGTAGATGGTCAAATCTGGGTTGAGTGTGTGTGTTCTTGTTTTGGTATTTTCTGGGTTGAGTGTTCTTGATGTTCTTGGGCACTAACTGATATAGGGATAGGTTAGATCTTGTGTGAGCTAACTGATTTGGGTTTTAGGGTTTTGGGATGGCCGACGTCATAGAGATTTCAATCAGTGAGGATTCCAGATCTGAAGTGTCGTTCAGCGCGGCGGATAAAATATCTATTGACTCGTTGCGTCCATCTGCCCGTGCAGGAACCTCACTTCCAGAACCGCTAGAGGTTGAGCCGCTACAAACCATACTCTGGGACGTAGCTATGGGTCATGATCCGCATCTAGAAAGTTCTAGGGCCAGGGAGGCCGCCGCTGCCCAAAATATGCGCAACGAGCGGTTAGCAAGCAATAGTGCCGCCAGTGGTTCTGCTGACGGGGGGGGGGGGGGATGTAGCGGGGGAGGATGCCGAGTCAGCGTGGGTCCTCCAGGACGGTAGCCCTGTTGATGAGGCGGGAGGGGGGATGACCATTGCCGTCGTCAACCAGCTGAAGCGGGTGTTCCGGTTGCCAGGCATGGTAAAGCTGCGTCCGCCGACAGTGGACGAGAAGGCCTCGATTCTTCCAGCGGGGCTTGCCACCGTGCACGAGGCGATATTCCGCCAGGGAGTGACCTTCCCGCTGGTGCCCAACCTTCAGATTTTAGTGTGCGAGTTTGGCGTTGCCTTTGGGCAGATCTGCCCCAACATGTGGAGATTGATGCTGACGCTGAACTCTCTGTGGCGGTTGTCCGGTTGCGAAGGACCGACCGTGGCGGAGATATTACACTTCTACGAACTGGTGTATGTGACGCGCCAGGGTTGCAGAGGGCAAGTAAACCTCAGTCGTCGCCAAGGAGCGCCCAAGCTGATCGAGAACCTGAGGGATTCAATGTCATATTGGCGGGGGACCTTCTGTGTTGCCACGACGGGGTGGGAATACCAGGCGGGGTCCAACGAGGGGGAGCCGACATTTAGGATTAAGTCAGAGTTTCAGCCTATCCGAGGTTGTTTGTCGGTCTCCGCCGAACATGACTGGAGGGTTTTTTTTTTTATTTTTTATTTTATTTTTTATTTTTTTAACAGCCTTGTATTCTGTACTGATAATATCCTTTTTTGTGTAGCGGGGTTGCGGTACAACCTGACTCGTGAAGAAGAGTGTCGCGTGGCACGCATCAGAGGTTGCTGGCGGAATCGCAACTTGCTGGACTTTCGTCTCCTTACGGGCTGGGAGTTGTTGGTGGATCAACAACTGACTCATGCAGTTGGTAAGCACTCTCCGCCATGCTGCACCTTTAAAAAGATTGTTCCATGCTGACCGTTTTGTTGTTTTTTGTAGAAACTCCGCCGGGGAACAAAGCGAGCTGTGACGCCTTCGCGAAAGCCATGGACCGTGCTGAGATCGACAACTTCTTAGAGGCCATGTACGCTTCTGGGCTGGCTGCGCAGAAGACGGTGGTGGACCCAGAGACGCTGGCGTTGAGCGCGTCCGAGGTTCCCTTGGTGCTGTCAATGCCGCACCACTCTCATCTTGGCGGTGACGGGCTGCCTGCTGTCCAGGCGGGGATCGGCGCAGTAAGCGAGGCGGCGTCGCGGAAAGAGAGAGGGCCGGCCACATGGCGCGGGGTGCAGAAGAAAACAGTGCGCCTAGCGGAGGGTGTCACTATAGCGGGGTTGGAGCCACCGACGAGGGGTTCGAGGCCTACCCTCGCTGGAAGCACGCGGGTGCTTCAGCGAAAACGTCGTCAACCCGACTCTGGCGGGGAAGAGGAGGATGCCGTGGAGATTACTGGGGCCCGCGAGCAGCCGAAGAAGGCAAGGCAAGCTCCGCCCGAGTCTCCCGCAGACGTGGCGAAAGCGGCGAGCACGAGCGACCTGGACTCATTTGCCGTTTACACCGAGTTCCTGAATGACGGTGAACGGGAGTTCCTATATCACCTCTGCGAGCGGCTGGGGTTCGGTGGCCTGGAGGGGATTGTACGGTCGACGGTCGTCAACCAATCGCCCTTCAGTACGGCATTTGGGCACATCTCCGTCGGGCTGCTTGAGATGTTCCTGGCGGCGTAAAAACAGCCCCTGGTTGAGCGGGAGCTCAGGGAGGAGGTGGCGGGCCTGCAGAGGGACTTGGGGGTGGCCCAGGAAAGGTTGGCTGATGTTGAGCGACGCTTGACGAAGGCCGACTGTGATGCAGTAGATGCTCGTGGTAAGCTGGCTGTTGCCGTTGAGCGGGACCTGGCATGGACCTAACAATTCGCCCAATTGGGGCAGCAGATGTCCCTGCTGCAAGATCAGGTGGCCGCTAAAGATAAGAAGGTTGAGATCCTTCAGCGGGAGTCTGCCGCCAGGCTAGCCGAGGTTAAACGGCTGGAGGGTGAAGTCGCTCGACTGGGAGCTGAGGGGAGCCGCGCTGCGGTCGCCGCTGTGGAATCGTATAAGCAGTCGGCGGAATATAAGAAGGCGCTGACAGAAGCGGCGAAGGCCGGTGCCCTAGCCAACGTGGAAATGCTGCAGCAGAAGGGCGCCATCGACTGGGCGAAGGCGTCTATGCCGGTCACGCAGCCAGTGAAGGAAGCTCCGCCGACAACAAGTGCTACCCCCGCTACGTCCCCTGGTCAGATTAAAGGTGCCTGCTCGGGTAGTGGGGAAAGTGGCGGACTTCCAGAGTGCGACTCTCAGCGGACTCCTACCCAGTCTGAGGTGTCTCGTGCTGGGTTCTTGGCGGCCCACACCCGGGCGGATGGTACAATAGAGACCCCGAGTCCCACAGCCCGAGGATCCAACCAGACAAGCCGTTCACATCCGCCGCAGGCCACAGGTGGAGATGTTGAAAGTAGCGGAGCTGACCCTGCCAACCCCGCCAACCCCTGATAGGAGTAAAAAAAAAATTTGTAGCTGCTGAGGCGTGAATATTTGATGTAATTTGACTCTTTTGGGATAATACGAAATTTCGGAACCTAGGCTCCTATATATATTTTTTTTGTGAGGATGTGTGTACCACTAGAGTTTTTGACAGTTTTGCTTTTGCCAACGAATGAAACATTAAAGGAATTAAAATTGGTCCAAGTGCGCAATGTAGCGGACGTGGTCTGCTGACTGGCGTTGCTAGTTGCCCCCAGTGCTAGACTTGGTAACAATGGTTTGAATAATTCCTCGTTTCATTGATAGCTGCCTGAACAGCGTTTACAAAAGCAGGGTCGTACCCGTTGGGTAGCTTCCCTTAGCTAAATATTGAACAAAAATTTAGCTAAGTCAAGATGCTATTGGGTAGCGGTATGACTATTTGTAGTAATATCGAAGGTGTTCGGTATTCCAAAGGTGAGTCGTTATGACGCCATCCTTGTCCATTAAGTAGAAGGTGCCTGGGCCAATGACTTCTACAATTTTGTATGGACCTTCCCAAGTTGGGCGGAGTTTTGTTGGCGTTGGTATGACTTCCTTCATTACCCAGTCCCCCAGTTGGAGGTTGCGGGCCTTGACCCTGGCGTTGTAGAAACGCGATACCCGTTGCTTGTTCTGGAGATTGTGCAAATAGGCTGCGTCTCGTTTTTCCTCTAGGAGATCCCTGTCGAGGTTGACGCCGTCGCTGTTGGTCTCGGGGCAGTAGCCTTCGACCCTAGCGGTTGGTTGAGTTACCTCGATAGGCAGGACGGCCTCAGTTCCGAACATCATACAAAAAGGGGTTTCACCAGTGGCGGAAGTTGGGGTTGTTCTGATGGCCCATAGAACTTCCGGGAGTTTCTCCGCCCACAAACCCCATGGCCTTATCGAGCTTCTTCTGCAACAGCCTCTTGATTATCTTGTTTGCCGCTTTGACCTGGCCGTTGGTTTGGGTGTGAGCGACTGATGCAAAATGCATCCTGGTGCCCAGGTTGGCGGTGAAAGAGATGAGTTCCTTGTTATTGAACTGTGTGACGTTGTCTGTGATGATTGTATGCTGGACACCATAGCGACAGTAGATGTTCTTCCAGAGGAAGTGAATTACTTTGGCGATAGTTATTGCCATCAGGGGCTCCGCCTCTATCCATTTGCTGTTGTAGTCGATAGCAACGATGATGTATTTGAACTGGCCCTTTGCGGTTTGGAATTTTCCGATCAAGTCCAGGCCCCATATGGAGTGAATCCATGGACCGATGATGACCGAAAGTGGTTCCGCCGGGGCATGCAGAAGGTTAGCGTATTGTTGGCATTTGTGACAAGATTTCGATATCTGCTGGGCGTCGTCATCGAGTGAAGGCCAGAAGTAGCCCTGTCGCATTGTGCGATTGGCCAAGGATCTGGCGCCCGAGTGGTTTCCACATTCCCTGCCGTGTATCGTTGCCAGCACGACCTTTCCCTCCTCTGGGGTTAGACAGCGGAGGTTGGGTGAGTGAATCCTTGGCGGTAAAGTTTACCGCTCTGTATGTTGTAGCGGGTTGCTCTCCGCTGGAGCTGTCGCGCTTTGATCTTGTCCTCTGGCAATGTCCCGTTGCACTTGTACTTAATAATTTCGTCCATCCAGCTAGGATTGGCCTCAATGTTGAAGATCTCCGCCAGGGTTTTTGTGATACTTGGCTTGTCCAGACACTCTACCATTGTGTCCGCTGGACTCTGGTGTGGTTGGGCGGTTGCTAGTCTTGCCAGTGAATCAGCCTTGGCGTTCTTTTCCTTGGGGATCTGTGTGATGGTGTAAAATATGAATTTTTTTAGCAGTGTCTTGCCGTACCCCAAGTACGCTGCCAACTGCTGGTCCTTGGCCTGAAAGTTGTCAGTGACCTGGTTAACAACTAATTGAGAGTCGCTGAAGATGTTCACATTATCGGCCTCTGAATCAATGGCGAGGAGTAGGCCGGCAATGAGTGCCTCATATTCCGCCATGTTGTTAGAAGCTTTGAAGTTAAATTTCAACGCGTACTCCGCGTTCAGCCCCCCGGGACCTGTTAAGATGACTCCGGCACCGCTGGCCTTGGGACAAGAGGAGCCGTCCACATGCAGGTTCCAGTTTGACTGCCGGGGAGATTGTTCCTCAGATACTACCATCTCCATTCCTGGTTGTGTTCCGACCTTGGATTCGGGTTGACGCTCGGTGAGCTCAGCGATAAAGTCTGCCACCGCCTGGCCCTTCATGGCGGTTCTTGGTTTGTAATCAATGTCAAATTTGCTGAGTTCAATGGCCCACTTGCTGAGGCGCCCCGAATGTTCAGGGTTCTGCATTACTTGTCTCAGCGGTTGATTGGTTAACACATGGATTGTGTGGGCCTGAAAGTATTGGCGGAGGTGTCTGGCGACAACGATTAGTGCCAGAGTGAGTTGTTCCAAGGGAGGGTACCTAGTTTCCACTCCGTTCATGCCTCGGCCGGCATAGAATACTGGGAGTTCGTCCTGGTTCTCCCGACGGATGATGGCGTAGCTTACCGCTGATTGCGATACCGCTAGGTATATGTATAGTGTCTCGCCTTGCACAGGAATGGAAAGTAGTGGAACTGCCGCCAGGTATTCCTTCAGGCCCTGGAACGCCGCCTGGCACTCTGGGTTCCAATCGATGACTTTCTTGTGGGTTGTTTTAAGGACTTTGAAAAATGGGGCGCACCTGTTGATTAGTTTGGAGATGAATCGGGACAGGGCCGTTAGCTTGCCCTGCAAGCATTGGACGTGCGCTTTCCATTCTGGGTCCTTCAAGTCGAGGATGGCTTGCACCTTGTCAGGGTTAGCCTCGATGCCCCGTTCACTGACAATATACCCCAGAAATTTGCTGGCGGTGACGCCAAAGAAACATTTTTCTAGGTTGAGGCGCATACCGTAGGCCAAGAGGATGGTTATTATGATTTTTAGGTTTGCCACATGTTCGCTGGCCTTTATACTCTTGACCAACATGTCGTCTACGTAGACCTCGATTATCTTTCCCAGATGTTCCGCGAACATGGCGTTCATCAATCGCTGATAAGTTGCCTCCGCGTTCTTCAGACCGAAAGGCATCACATTGTAACAATATAGGCCTTTGTCGGTGGTGAAGGTGGTGCTCTCCTCGTCGTCGGGATGTATCCTGATCTGATTATAGCCGGAGAAAGCATCCATCATGCTGAGGAGCTCGTGTCCAGCGGTTGCATCAACTAGTTGATCAATGCGAGGTAGTGGGAAACTGTCTTTCGGGCATGCCTTGTTAAGATTTTTGAAGTTGACACACATTCACCACTTGCCGCTAGGCTTTTTGACCATAACCAGGTTGGAGATCCACTGGGGATAGATGACTTGGCGGATGAACCCAATGCCCTGTAGCTTGGCAACTTCTTCTCCTATAGCACGGTATTTCTCTTCGTCGAAGGCTCTGCGCTTCTGCTTGATAGGGTAGAAGGATGGTTTGATGCCCAACTTATGTGTGATGATTTCAGTGGAGATAAATGGCATGTCTGCGTATGACCAGGCGAAGACCGTAGCGTTGTCACATAGGAACTAAGTTAGTTCCGCCGCCAGCTCTGGGTCTAGCTGAGCGCCTATGCGGACTGTCCGCTCAGGATGTTCGTCAGAGATGCTGACAACCCTCAATGATGTTTCTGGGTTGACTGGCTCCTTCTTTACTTACTTCTTTTCGTCATCCCTAGGGTCCTCAAAGATATTTGGTGGTGGTACCAGACTCCCTACCGCTAGGATCTCATGGCAGTAGGTTGATCGTGCTATAGTGGTCGAATAACATTCGCGTGCCAACTGCTGACTTCCCCTGACATAGCCTGTGCCGTTGGGTATGGGGAACTTCATGAGCAGCATGTATCCGGCGATGATGTACTTGAGTTTGTTGAGCGCTGGCCGACCGATGATGGCATTGTATGAGCTGAAACAATCGACAATTATGAACTCCGTATATATCTCCGCCATACATGGACTAGTACCGATAACTAGCCGCATATAGTCAGAACCCTGCGGTTGCGTGACGTCACCAGAGAAGCTGAGCAGTGGTTCATGATCTTGGAGTAGTTTTATGTTCCGCTTAAGGTTGTTGTAACAACCACTGAATATGACGTTGACAGCGGATCCGCTATCAACCAGGATTCTTCCCACTGACATTTTGCCGAGAATGGCGTCGATCAAGAAAGGATCGTCATGGGGCAGATGTACTCCGCGTTCCTCCTCCTTTGAGAAGGTAATAGGCTCCCAACCAGACTTTGGGAGCTTTGCGGATCTTTCGTAGCGGATGTTACAGACTTCCTTTGGGTGGTTAGCCCGTGCATAACGCTTTCTTGCTCTGTGGGACATGTTGGTGATTGGAGCACCTCCGTCGATGGTGTTGATGCGCCCATGGGCTTAATGTCGGCGATCACAGGTGGCGGTTGGCGCACCTTGAATTGCTCCAGCTTGCCATCACGGTACAAGGTCTCAATGGCCGTTTTGAGAGCGTTGCAACTGTTGGTATTGTGACCGCTGTCCTCGTGGTATTTGCACCACTTGCCGGTGTTTCTTGGCTTTCCTGTTTTTGGGTATTTTCCCGGGGCGGTGGTGGAATCTGATCTTTGCACTGATTGTATATTTCCTCATACGAGGCTGTGAGGACCGTAAATACTGCATACCGCTGAGAGGACTCCGTATGTTTGTTGCGGTTGTCCCCGTGGGATGGGCGGTTTCCCTTGTAGTGTTGGTCCTTCTGTTGTTTGTTCTGGTACTGGCCCTGCTGCCACTCCCTCTTTTTATCATTTGGCGGTGAATTGGAGGTTTTGTTAGCGGTCGCCTGCTGACTGGAGGAGGGTTGTGTTGACTTTGCTAGTGCTGCTGGTGGCGGTGGGGTTTCTCCATATGTGATGAATTCTGCTTGGGCATGAATGACCGCCTCACTCATGAGGTGGTTGTATACCGCATTTGGATGATTGTAGTTGAGGTGATAGAGGAATGGCCCTTTGAGGAGTCCCTGCTTAAAAGCCGCCGAAGCCATTGTTTTATCGAGATCACGGCACTGAGATGCTGCCGCCCGCCACCTTGTGACGAATGCCTTCAGTGTTTCCTCCGTACCCTGCTTGACGTTGAATAGTTGGCTTGTATTGTGGTGCCCGGCGGACAGTAGGATGAACCGAGAAAGGAAGGCGTGTGACAATGCCTGAAATGAGTCAATGGATCCCGGTGGGCATTCGAAGAACCAATTCATTGCCTCATTGTCCAGCGTTTCGCTGAACAAGTGGCACAGGGTGGCGTCATCGAATCCCTTGTTGTTGGTGACCTTCTTGAAGGTGTCCATATGTACGAAGGGGTCAGTCTTACCGCTGTAATGTGACATTTTTGGAGTCTTTGCATACGCCGGTCTGACAGCAAGCAAAATTGCAGCAGTAAATGGTCCTGGCCTGGATGGCGAAAAGTGGATTTAAAATTGGCGCTGGGGTGCCTGATTCCGCCCGGCTTAACCTTTGCTCTAACTACTGCATCCTTTCCAGTATTTGAGCGGTTGTATCGCCGGCGGGGCCTAGCCGGGTGCCCCGCTGCACTGATCCTCGCCTGGGAACGGGTGGGTTTCCCTCGGTTCTTGCCCTACGTCTCGAGCGGTGGGTGTGCAATGATGACTCTGCCTCCTGCTCCAACATTAGCTGGGGCACAGGGGGCGGCCCTATTCCCGCTAGCTCTGGTGGGCGCAGCGGGACCTGCACATGCACGACTGGTGCTGGTATCAATGCTCCGGTACCAAGTCGACTGTGACTGGTGCTCAGTGACTGCTGGCTTCGTATCGGGTTGGCGGTTGCCTCCAGCGTTCTCTTTAGTTTGTCAAAGCGTGACACAAGCGTGGCCACTTGCTTTTGGGCCTCGGCCTTTTCTTTGCGTTCTTGTTCACGCTCTCTGTTTGCTTTGTAAAGATCCGCCAGTGCCAGCTCATATAGAGAGGCGAGGTCTTGGCCTGGCGGGCGGCTGCTACTTGGGTTTGTCTCACCGCCGGGGTTTACCGGGGTGGTGAATAATGCGAGGTTGATGCCTACCGCTGGGTTGGTGGGTTGGGGTATGGCAGACTAATCTGCCCGCTCTGCAGCGTTTCCCCCGCTACCGTTAGTCATGGTGATTGTGGCGGGATGATCTTTTGTTCAAGACTTCCCATAGACGGCGCCAATGTTAATGCTCAAAGTCCGGCGGAAGCCGATCTTTCGTTTAACGCGGGTCCGGTGGGCGGACCGCTACTCTGAGGATTTGATGGCCTCCGCTAGCTGTCACACAAGAGACAAGGCATCAGAGGGAGACCGCGTTGGGCAGTCTTCACTTCTCCGATGCCTAAGTCAGTCAATGTATGTAGGCAGCATAACAATAAATGAGTAGTAAATGCGTAATTAATGAGGAGAGAGGAGAAGACCTTTTATAGGTGAGGAGAAGGTTGATCTTCTTCTTGTTTTCGATATGGGACTGATGTGCTTTGATACCCAGCGTCTGGAGCTTCTGATGCTACCTTGGGGCGGTGCGTGGCGGCGCGTCAGCTGTGATCTGGGAGCGATCCAGGGCTCGAATGGTAGCCCGCCTGGCTGTGTCTCCGCAGGTCACCCCCCTTGGTGAAAGTTGGTACCTCTGGCGGTACAATGAGCGTGGCTCATTATAGCTAATTATGCTTGCAAACGTACATGTAGGTACAGACGCGATTCAAAGTGGGTTCTCTTCGCCTCAATCCCCTCTTGAGGTCTGTGGAAGAATTGGAGCATGAAACGAGCTGTGGAGGGCGGTGCAAGGTCGAGAAGTTTGGCAATGGACCTACGTTGGACCCATATGTGAACTTCAGATTCCGGCCACCATCGCCGGTGTTTTTTGAGGGTTTTTGAAGCCCATAGGACGTTGATGCTTCTCCCAAAGCGGCTTAGTTGTGGAGGACGAATTGAAGCTTTGAAATTCTAGGGTTCATCGAATTTCAGATATTGCGAGGTAAATTTCGGCCAAACGGCTATGATTTAGACTTTGTGTTACTTATGAAAGTTTAAATTGGAGTTGAGATGACTAACTTTGGTGTTGGGAGTTTTGTCAAATTCCGACTTTAGGCCGGCAGCGGTGCGGCCACTGTGGTGGTGTTTTCCGGCTGTTTTCGGCCACCTCAGGGATAGTTTATGTTCCTGAGTTCGATCTACTCATCGATACGAGCATTTCGATATATTGTTTGTAATTTTTGGAGATCGTATGAGCGTGTTAGGGTTTTTATGGTTTCGGACAGTTCGATGTTTCGATCCGTGAGGATCTGACTATTCGATCGACTTGTGGTTTTGGCATATCGATCGTAGAAGTATTCCGGAGACATTGGGTGGTCTCAGATGTGGTTTTGCCTCGATTTGGCGTCACTTTGGGGATTTTAGTTCAAAAAAGGGGTTTCAGACTTAAATCGTTTGTGAATTATTACTAAGTGGAAACCGATTGTGATTAGGTACTTGACGAAGTATTCTTGGACGGTCGTTTTGTGGGTTCGCTGCTTTGTTCTGTATTGAAGACGCAGCAGGAGTTTCGAGGTGAATAATCTCACGATGTTCATTCACGAACGGGTTTACCATATTGTCTTAGAGTTATGGGATTAACTGTGACTATAGTGGTATTAGTGGCATTCCTGAGTGGTTGATCATGTATATATATATTTGTGTGATATATATATATATATATATATATGTATTGGTGGAATCTGTGTGATGAGTTGGATGATTGTTATCTGGGGGATGACTGATGAAATTGTGTATTGAGTTGTGACTGTAGGATATCATGTGTTGAGATACCATGGGTCTAGTATGACCGTCTTAAGTGATATTTAAGATATGGTAGCTTGTGTAGGAATATCTGTATGATGAATCGATGACATCAGTATGATGAATCTTTGTGATGATTGTCATGTAAAGCTTGTGTAGGAATATCTGTGTGATGAATCGATGACATCAGTATGATGAATCTTTGTGATGATTGTCATGTAAAGCTTGTGTAGAAATATCTATGTAGCTTGTGTAGGGATATTTGTGTAAGATTGCTATCTGTGTGATTACTAGCAATGAATCTATGTGATGATCACTATCTGTGTGATGACAGGCAATATCTGTGTGATGATCGCTATCTATGTGATGACTGGCGATATCTGTGTGATGATTAGTTGGATGATCGCTATCTGTGTGATGACTGGCGATATCTATGTGATGATTAGTTGGATGATCGCTATCAGTGTGATGATCAGTAGGATAATGGCTATCTGTGTGATGATCGGTGAAATCTGTGTGATGATCAATGTGATGACAGCTCGGTAGCGGAGCTGAATTGTTATTAAGTTAACAATAATCGAGAAGACCGCTGTGATGGTAGGGGCTACCTACAGACGTTAGAGTGTGGGATTACGATGACTACTTTGACTTGAATTGTTTGACTTAATGTGACCTCCTGAACTAAATTATATGCAGGGGTTACTATGAATTGTTTTGCTTGTTTTGAATTGTGATTGCCTTGTTTTTTTCTTGATTTGATTGATTGATGGTTTGATTTATCTTGAAGACCATAGTGGTGACGATTGTGCTATGTGTGAGGATAGGAAGGTGATTCATTGTTTTCACCTTGATGTCATGTTGATGACAAAAGCTCCTAAGGGGGGAGGGAATGAGTGTGATTTGTAATTCGCTGTAGTGCGTTAGAATGACGTCAAACATTGCTTGAGGAAGTCTGGCTTGATAGAATTTGTGTAATGGGATGCTAGGTTGAGAATCTGAGCATGTAGTTTAGTCACCAGTTGACTTATGTAGGCACGATATGGAAGGTTATGGAATTGATGGCAGTAGATGTGAGATATGTGCATATCGTGTTTAGGTTGAGGCGACTTTAGAAATGTGTTTTGCTTTGTGGTTTTGAGTTTACTCATACGGGCTTGCAAAAGCTTACCGAGTTTGTTGTGTGGCAACCCAGTACACCATTCCAATGGTGTAGGGGTTATTTCTACAGGTCAGGTTAATCGTGGCTGATGCTGAGGTAGCGTGCTTGCAGCTTAACGATAAGAAGTCAATTTTGTGACTTTACCGTTATAAAGACTTCAGCTTGTAGTGAGCTTTGAGGAGCATTTACATTTTATTTTGTTGTTAACAATTTAATTCGTAAGCTCGTGCATTATGTGACTCTGTGGAGCGAGTCAATATTGGAATTGTGAGTTCAGGGCATCAATATGTACTTGGGTTAAAAGGGAAAAAGTTTCTAAGTATTTTGTATTGATGGCTGAACGTTCACGCATATATAATTATGGGGTTATATATCAATTTTTATTGTGTATAAAATCAGGGGCGTGACAAGTAGCTTTTGTTACCGCGCCGGATAACTCACCGGAGTAGCTTTTGTTGTTGGTGAGTAAATTTTGGTATTGGTGACAGTAGCTTTTGTTACCTTGCCGGAGAGCTCATCGGAGTAGCTTTTGTTGTTAGTGAGAGTAGATTTTGGTGTTGGGGATAGTTATTGGTGGAGATGGTAACTTTTGATTTTGGGGAGCGTAGCTTTTGTTAGCGACAGTAACTTTTGTTATTGGTGATAGTAGCTTTCGTGACCTCGCCGGAGGTAGTCGGAAATCTCATCCAAGTAGCTTTTGTTGCTAGTGACAATAGCTTTTATGATTGCCGGAAACCTTTCGGGAGCTTGCCAGAAGTTGCCACAGGTTGGCCGGAGACCCTTGTTAGAAATCAGCTGGATACCTCGGCGAAGAGAGAGAGAGATAATAATTGTTGACTTTTTACTCTAGTGGCATTTACGTAATATGTTGGTTTTTATATGTAAAATTTAGGGTTCTTGACCCAAAGTACCAAAATCAGCTAAAATTGTCCCACTTACCCAGCAACAAATTTTTATTCCCACTAATCTAATTTGAAGCAAATTGACAATTTTACCCTTAACATATTTAATAAATTACATTCTATTCCCACTTACCTCATCTCTCTCTTCCTCCGATCTGGTTTCTCTCTCTCTCTCTCTCCTCGAACCAGCACCACGCGCCAACAAGCCAGACCAAATTCCGGCTTCCCAAATCTCCGCCTCACCACAATGGCAACCTCAGGCTGCATTGAATTGAATTTCGACAACCTCAGGCATGCGGTCGCACTTTGTGCTCATGTCTAGGGGGCTCTGGGCTGGGGGTCCCGAAGGACGGCAGCAATTGGTGGTCATCGCCTCCTCTCTCTCTCACCTCGACCTCTCTGTCTCTCTCTGTTCTCTCTCTCTCTCTCTCTCACTCTCACCGCAGTCGGCAGATTCAATTGGAAGCATTCAAATTTGGTTTTCGGTTTTGACGGTTTCAATTGGTTCAAGTCTGTGTTGGCTTGAGGTTGTTGAGTGACTGAGAAACACCAGTGAGTGAGTGGAACACGGTGGAGCACCGGTTGAAGCTACCTAAAGATGACGAACTTGGAGTTGGAGAGCGAAGCACCGGCTAGAAACATCCAGCTCTTGGGTGCCCAAATCAGATTTTTTTTTTTTTTTTTAAGTAATGGGGCAGAAGGAAAAAAAAAAATTTGAATGTCTATTGGGGGGCAATAGACATTTTGAATTGATATAATCTTTTTTTTCTTTAATCAAAGTTTTATTTGTTTAAATTTAGGGAGATTAGTTCCTATTCTGGCGACTGAATGTCCTATTGGGGGGCAATAAACGTCTATTTGGGGGCAATACATGGCTTATAGACGTCTATTAGGGGCAATAGACTATTGGGGCAATACACGTCTATTGCCTCTATTGGGGGGTAATAGATGTCTATTGGGGGCAATAAACCTTTCCGGCCGGTGAGGTTTTCAAGAAAGGTCTGGTAGGTGGCGATCGGTGACTGGATTCCGGCTGTCGGTGATCGGGATCCAGTGAAGTCTCCTATGGTCTCTCTCTCTCTCTCTCTCTCTCTCTCTCTCTCTAAGTACTAAAGGGGTGAGGGTAAAATAGTATTAAAAAAATTAAAAAACAAAAAAAAAATCTTAATTGG
This sequence comes from Rosa chinensis, assembly GCF_002994745.2. NCBI lineage: Eukaryota > Viridiplantae > Streptophyta > Magnoliopsida > Rosales > Rosaceae > Rosa > Rosa chinensis. Next base: position 46,542,021 of record NC_037094.1, on the reverse strand, counting down.
GTATTAGGGAAGACCTCCTTACAGTGTTTTGAGTAAGAGAGAATTAAAAAACTTAATGGGGTAAAAGTGGGAAAAAAATCTTTAGAAATGGGATAAATGGACAAAAACCCTAAAATTTAACACAACTTTTAATCAAGTGGCTTTATGAGGGAAAAAAAAAATATTTGGTGGCCCTATGGCTAAAAAAAACATTCAAAAATAGCCTTATATGCAATTGGCCCTAAATTTTAAAATATTCAATGGTCTAAATTAAGTGTGAGAATAACTTGACATAAATTTAAAAAAAAAAAAATTTGTCAACTAAAATAAATAAATAAACTTTTCTTTTCTAAAGAAAAAGTAAAATATTAAAAAAAAAAATTAAACAAATAGAGCACAATAAAAAAAATTTTAAATTAAGAAGGGAATTACAAGAGGAAGAACACCACATCGCCTTCCTTAAGCTCCATTTCGATCACCTTCCCCAAATTCAAATATTGAAATTCATGATGCATGATTTTGAGAATCGCCTCTGCACTTTTTTTTTTTTTTTTGTGTGTGTCTATTGATAACTTCATTAACACCTAACAAAGAACAAAACAAATGGGGATCTGAGATCCCCATCCCCATCCCTATTCCCCAATTGTCCCTAAATTTCTCCCCCATTAGGGTCAAGGACCCAATAGAGACTGTCTGATGGGGATTTGTGCCATTCCTATAAGGGACAACCATACAAGTCCTATAATACTCTACATGAGGTTATATGTAAAAGATCCATACTTGCAAAATAATTCATTCATGAGAGTATTGTTCTAGAAGAGATGATAGATGCCCCATAAGAGGCGTGAGTACCTAATATTAATAAGCTTAGCTAATGCATGCATAGAATGTGTGAGATCTATAATTGATAATCATCGATGATATCCTATTTTTGTGGTAGCTACCTAAATCATCAAGGGCTGTGTATTGACCATTGAACAACGTTTCATTAGACATGTCAACAACCTTATATTATTGGTCAAATTGGAGAGAGGCAACTTAATTGAATGAATATTGGAAATGTGATGAAATATTTGGACCTTACAACCCTAAAGTATAAAAGGGTGTTCATTCAAGTAAATTGAAATCACTATGACACAATCTTTATCTTTATAGAGGCACGTGATTATCATTCTTATCTAAGAAGCAACTTTTGCATAAGTACAGTGTTACATATAGCTGTTATATTAACGAAAGGCTTATGGCAAGTTGTCACGTTATTATAATTAAAGTCAAATCCCCAAATTGTATATGTCCTTGTAAGCATATTGCTTCAAATCTTTGATAGATTCATATCGCCAAATGCATGTCCATGAAAGACTAAAAGAGTCTCATGATCGCTCATGGAATCAAGGAGTCTAAAGCTCATATATACTTATTCTATTATAGTCACACTGAGTCACTGATTAATTGCCTCAATGAGTACTATGACTACAAAAGCGAATTTGAATTGTGATCATATTGTATAAGAGCTCCTATGACTACAAAAGCCACATATTCTAACTTTCATGAAGTTATCAATTAAATAAGAGCTCCTAGCCTATTGAGCCTATGTGAAATTATCAATTGTACAAATTAATATTATGCCTAGGCATCCATACGTAAAGTCTTGCTCACCTAAGGGTTAGATTTAAGGGATTGTGAGGGACAAGTGCATCTCAACCACATGAATTAAATTTAAAAATTGAAATGCCACACCCCGAATTTCATGCACAACTTAAAAACAAATACAAATACAAATCCACAGGGCGTGATGGTTTAGACATCAATACAAAACACTAGAAAAAAATTCTTTAAAGGCCAGCAAGTAAAGATGTCCTGAACCCATAATGTCAATACAAACTCATTTTTTAGAGTCTTATATTACACTACACCAATTTTACAAACTAAATTGAATAGCGATTCAATAAGTAAACAACCCCACCCCACTTACTACACAGTGGAAGACTAACAATTGCGTACAACAATTAAGTTCCTAAACTCAGGACTGCAACGGCAAGGGACAGCTCCAACATGTTTACGCTAACCTGCAGGATAGACCTCTGCACCATGGAATAGTGCACCGGCTTGAAACAACAAACCTGGTAAGCTTATGAGAGCTCGTCTGAGCAAACTCAAAACAACAAGGAAGAAGCACATGCTTACACCATCTTAACCTAACGAAATCGTTGTACAATTATCACAACAAAACATCAAGTTCATATCCTACCATATCATGCTCACGTAAGTTAATTCAAATTTTAAAACTCACATGCTCTTACTCTCAACTGATGCATTTAATTTAACAAATGTCCAACTAACAATCAAGCTTCAGTAATGTTTTAAAACATTTCAAACTCCAATAATCCAAAATCGTGCTCTTTTATCTCCACCGAATAATTGTCACCTCAGTGACCTTTCAAAATCATTGAAATCTCAACAACCACTTCTTGAAAATAAAGTAAAGCACTTATAATTCAAAATCAAGTAAAAAGTAATCCCTGCATGTGAATTAGTTTAGGAGATCACATCAAAAGCACATCAAGCAAGTCATAGTAATACCTGCATGTCATTTAGTTTAGAAGATTACATTAAAACAATCAATAGAAGTCATAGTAATCCCTGCATGTCGTTTAGTTCAGGAGATTACATTAAAACCAATCAATTCAGAAAACAGTAATCCTTGCATATAATTTAGTTCAGGAGATTACGAAAGAAAACAAGCAAGTCAATAGTAAAAATAAACTAGAAATTAATACCATTCATTTACTAATAACACCAAACACCACATCAACAATCTCAAACATCAAACACTCAACAATAATCCATATCCTTTTCATAACAATCGTCACACAGATCGCCACACTAGTTCCGCCACACAGGTCTTACTACACCATACTATTTATTTAATCACACAACACAAAATACAATCCCAAATCTCAATAACATAATCAAACTTATCGTCTCAATTACTATTTCCTTATCTCCAACAACCTCAAAATCATAACGAAACATTTTCTAAATATTGATTTCACACCTCAACATTTTAACAGATCGTACATATTCCTTTCAAAACACAAATCTAACAACACCTTCATTTTGCCTTTTCAAATTCAATTATTTTCTTCAAAATCACCTCTCAACCCAATTATGATAAAATCACACAAAACTATGTTTTTCATTTCACCAGACAGTTCCAACTATATTTCACAGTCTACTCAAACAGTAACAAATCCTTGTTTTTACTTACCCATAAACCGTTGACGATCTAGTTCATATAATTTAAAACAAATATTTATTTTGCGACAAATATAATTTTCCAGCTAACAATTTATTCTACTAACTATCACTCAACTAATTTATCACCCAAAACAATGTGAGATTTACTCACCTCCATATCCTGCTGCGTCTTCACACAAAAACCCAGATAAGCACAAAATCATCCAAACTCCACTCACACAATTCCGTCAATCACCTAATCACATCAAGGTCACACTCAATACAGGACAAAGCACAGAATCATTTTAAAGTTCAAAACACGTGAACTATAAACTAAATGATATTTTAATTGAAACGAAACCCCATCAGAGACCACCTAAGGCCTCCAAAACACTTCTAGGATCAAACCACCAAAACAAGAGGACGATCCATGGGTCGGATCCTCACTGATCAAAAACTGAACGAACAGAAACTGTAATTAACCCAACTCAACCAAACACAAAAGTAAACATACCCACATGTTCGCATCAACAAATGGAGGCTAACGGAGCAAGGAACTGCCCTTGGAATGGCCCGACGCTGCTGGAAAACGGCACCACAGACGGTGGCATTACCACCGTCAACCTCTGAATTGGGCAGCGAGACCAATGACAAACTCTTCCTCTCAACACGTACATCAGCATTCATAACTAGCACAACCTCTGAATCGATGCTATATGGCCGGAATTTACCTCGAAAGCTCTAAAACTCGATGAACCCTAGAATCCCAATCTTCAAAATTTGACCTCCACACTTTGAATCGTTGCATGCGACCCCGGGGGAAAGTTTCTATGTCCTCTGGGCTCCAAAATCCCCCAAGAAACTCCACCTGAGGTGGCCGGAATTGAGAGTTCCAAGTTGACCACAGATTGCAGCGCCGCCTCTTCTTTCCGCCCTTGCTACGCCGTCCGTGGCTCGACCCAGGCGATGAAGCTGCCACAGACTTGGAGAGGGGAGTGAGGCGTAGAGAATGGGATAAGTGGCACGTTGATTGGTGGTCGGAGGAGGGAGAAATCACAGGACGAAAAATCTGTCCCCAATAACGGCTCGAGAGAGAAGAGAGTGAAAAGTTTCCAAAAATGGAAACTTCGGTATTCTCTGAAATTTCCGGATTTTTTTCCTATTTAACTAAAATGGAAACTTTTTTCGATGACCATAACTTCTTCGTACGAACTCTGATGTTCACGTTCTGCATGTCTACGAACTCGCATCGACACGCTCTACAATTTTCTTGAAGGACATTTTCACAGAATCCTAACATATAAAAAGTCAACCCTTGACCACTTGAAAATAAAGCTTTTTGAGTAAATATTCGTCCGAAATTCTTCTACTTCACCCTCGAACCAACTAATCGCACAACAATCAACAAAATAATTTTTGAAAGACACTCGAAAATTAATAACTAATTTCCGGGGTATTACATGAAATCATAATAACTTAAAAACTGTACATTTATTTTCACCAATCAGATTCACTTGTCTGTTAAAAACTTTCCCTTCGGTGAGTAGCCCTTTCCATACTTAATTTACAATGCTCAAAATGTAGTATAAAGGTACGTATGCCAATTGCTATTCCTTTGTATTGTTATTCCATAGCTAATGTTTTTATCTACGAAGTTGAGTATTTAAAATTGTTTAAACCCTATTATGTGATGTAAGGCTTACCTGGTTTTGTTCATATTACTCTAACGTTTGGAGGAACCAAATTTATGACGAGTCACTTATATGCAAAGCACATGTAGTCTCACTTCAGTGATAGACACAGCAAACCACAATACATGAACCAAGTCATTAACGGATAAGTTAACTGATCTAGATTTTTAACGGATTAACGGACAAATTATCAAATCCAAACTCGTCCATTAACAATGATATGAACCGAATCGGATCAAAATATGATCCATTAACAAGATTACTTATAACTCATCCAACTGTTGATTTGAAAATCCTCACTTAGTTCTTATTAAGTCTTCACTAGAGACAGTCGCTTGAAACTTCAGTTATATTGCAAATTGTTTTTAGTGTGCTTCACAAATGGGAAGGAAATCATCTGTCCCGAAACTCCCTATCCCAATCTTGCCCCACCAATAACAATTTGACACGTAATCACTAATCTAACACCCTTTTTCAGCTCGCAAACTCTGTTAACTCTTACTAAAAAATAAATAATACATAATAAATCTTAGAAAAATGGCACCTTCCAGTGTTCCAGTGATTCCAACTCACAAACTCAAGCACCAATTCTCGTTCAAAATCAGTCCTAAATACTTCCCTGCCTTCAAATTCCCATTCTCAAATCAAACCCAGTTTCCTTCTTCACTCAATCACCAAAATTGGACGGAAACTGCTCCAAACCGCGGCGTATAGGCCGATCCAGACTTGTTCTCAATCTATTTCTCATCTCATGGTCACTTGCTTTATGCTTCTATGAAATTAACCAAGGTAGAAGCTTTGGTTTTGCCTGTGAATTATAGTAATTATGTGCTTTGGTCTTCTCATGCTTTTTATCTTCTGGTTGTTGATGTGGAATTGTGGATGAAGAACATCTTCATTGGTTTGCTTGACCACCCGAGGTCCAAGCTGCTATTTGGAATTGATTTTTTTTTTTTTAATTAAAAATGGGAGTTATCATTAAATTGACTCAGGTTGTACAGCTGAATTTCGCATTGCACTACAACAATCACATCTAACACAAAACTAATATGAATCCTTGAAGGTTCAGCTAACACATTTATCATTTGAATATTATAGCCTTAAGGTTTTACAACCTCCAAAAGTTTCTCATATACTTGTCTAGCAGACAAATCTTCCGCCACAGTAAGTTTTGATTTGTAACGTTATTAAAACCTCTCTGAAGAATCGTCTAACTTTTCCATAGACTCTAAAAGTTTATTATTTGCTTCTTTCGAGCTGTAAGTGTAGGAACAGTAACTCTAACATCATCTGTATTGACTTTTGTGATTGTTGAGTGTTATGCATGATCTTTCACTTCTATAGCTACATGAACAAGTCCTCCATCTTTTTGTGATATGCAAGGTGGAACAGGATTGACAGGAGCATCATGTGGGTTGGTTTCAATAAAAATTTTGTTAAGAGTACTGTCAACAATAAAATGAAAGAAGCATTTTCCAAATCTTCTTCTCAATGATAGAAGACAAAGAGTTCACAACCAACACAATTCATATGACACTGCTTCTATAATATTCCTTCACCCTTTTTCAAAATAACTTTTCTAGCCTCACTAATGTTTAGCTTTGCAAGGTATTTGGTCTTGTTCAAGACATAAGCTTTGTCCGTTTTCCTTTTTTTTTTCTTTGATCAAATAAACAAATCATATACAACAACTAGTCTATTGTGAGTCGAACTCATGACCTCCCACTTATAAAGGGGGTACTTATGCCATTAGACCAAATGGTACTGGACATTTTCTTTCAACGAGTCTATTGTCTGTCTTCCTTTTGGGCATTTTTTGCAATTGGGTATTAGTTATAAGGAGGTGAGATCCACAACGCTTGAAGAGATCAGAGTCAGGACTGGAGTTGTGTCCTCACTCGAGTACGTATTGCTATTTGGAAATGGTTGCATCGTACTGACAAATGGTTAAGATAATATTTAATAAAAAAATAGTTTATAAATAATTATTTATGATTTGACAAAGGTTGACATATTGTTGTAAATATAGAACTTTAATGGTGAATTTGATGGCAATGACTAAAGTGACTAGTGAGTTAAATGTCGAATGAGTCAAAACTCAGTGATCATTTGTGATTTTTTGCTTTTTTTATTCAACTACCAAATTGAGTAACAATTAAGTTTCTGTTTATCCATGAAAATGACCCACTTGACTGACTTGAGCTATTTCTTCTCTAGCTCACCATCTCTCTCTCTCTCTCTCTCTCTCTCTCTCTCTCTCTCTCTCTCTCTGTTGGAGGACACAACAAAGATTGCATTGTATATGTGTGTGTGTTTAAGAAAATAAAGAAAAATTATTTGTGTACTGTTTATGTGGAGCAGTCAAGATCATAACATATACATTCTCCATCAACACAGAAAAGTATAGGTGACCTTTCCAAGTTACTTCGAGCTTGTTTGATCAAAAACCACAGATCCCACAATAAATTACTCTACATAAGAATGTTAATGTATCTCATCTATGCACTAAATGTACATAAGAGTTATTGATGAACAAACTTTTGGTTAAATGGTCATACAATCTATAAAATGCTGATTCTGCGTCTACATCAAGTGAGGTTACAACAACTTAGAACTTTATGTCATGGAAAAAAGCACTAATCCATGATAGTATCTTTATAAGACCCACACCAAAAAAAAATCATCATTTTCTTCTCAAGAAAATAATATAAAAAAATTGAGAAATAAAACCTTGAGTTAAAAATACATGATAGATCATGTACTTCAAGTTATTCTTCTAAAAAAAAATAATAAAAAAAAATTGAATGAACTTAATACATAAGAAAAGGAAACTTGAAAAAGGACGAATATAAAGAGTCAAAGAGCTAAAGGAGTTTACTTTTTTGTAAGCAAGGATGAGAATGACTCTCTATTGTTCATATCAAAAACTAAGAACCTTTATTCTTCCCATCCATAACTAGCTACTGGTTTCATCTGAGGTCTCTGCAACTTCGGCAGCAGTTAATGGTGGTGAGTTAAGGAGAACAACTCCAAGACCTATTTCACTACCAACTACAATAGGATTCTTTACATTATAAATTAGCACATTGTTTGTTGACTCATATCTTACATTTGAAAATTCCTCGTCATACTTCAGAATGTAACTGAGGTCCTTTCGAAGACTTTCGATTGAAAAAGTACTTTTGTGTGTCATCTTTGACCTCTTTTTCAAAGGAATACAAGTCTTGCCAATATTTTGTTGGACAACACCTGCATATTTAGTAGTAAGAAGAACAAATACTAATAATCCATACATGTAATGTCTATATCTATGCAAGGAATAAGTTGATATCAAAAGGTCTATTCTCTATAACATGCAGGAACATAATAGATATAATACGTACCAATATGAGTTCGTTTTGTTCTTCGAAGAGATTGGAGTACATGCTTAGGAGCATAGTTGTCCAGAGTTCCCTTTAACCGGTACCGAGATCCACATGCATTGCACAATATTGGCTTTTCTGGTGGTCCATTTCTCCAAAGTGGAGAACCTATATATATTTACGTAAAAAGGTACTACATTTGATTCATTTATATTAATTCATGAAAATAGTAATTCAATTAACTCAACTTATACGTTTCATGCATTAATCATATTTATGAGTTGGTACATTTATGCATGCACAAAACTTACGTGCTTCTATGTATGGATGTGGGATCAGAAATTCATCATATTTCGAAAAGTAAGAGACCACTTTTTGATCTTTTTACCCAAAATTTATAATGTTAACTATGGTAGTGATGTAAGTTATATCAATGGTTAGTTGACCATAAGTTCAGTCTATTTTAATTAATTCAAGATTTTGTGGGACAAATGAGTTCAATTGCATAGAAATTGTAATATAAACTCACAATTTATTTATTCAGTATAGTATTAGTGATAAACTCATTAGGCAAGCCTCGATCAACAAAATAGAAGAATATGTACGTTGTCATGTAGTATTCCTAATTGAAAGTAGTAATGGGATTAGTATCATAACCAAATCATATATATAGTCAAATCTTTTGGGTATGTCTGGGATTTTGTCTGAAAGACTTGAAGTTGCTTTTAAAATTTTGCAAATAACTATTTTCTATGAGGAAACACTTGTCATGTGTTTCTGAAAATCACTTTCTAATGCCTATAGAACCCACTAAAGATGCAAATTCATTTTTTTCTACAAACATTATTTTAGTGATAATTAATTTAAAATCTTTTTTGGTTATCCGGAAAGTAAACTCAAACAAGCCTTTATCCTATTATTGTTGTAGAAATTTGTCCTGATGTACTTAACCATTTATTAGCAATACATTCTCTTGTATGCATTCAATACTTTGATCTTAGGGACTAAAGAACATTCATGAATTTCGATGGACATGATCATCATATATATTTTTGTTTGCAAATACAACCAATCTTTCATGTACTTAAATACTCATTAGCAATACATTCTCATGTTTTCATTCAATACTATGACCTTGGGGACCAAAGAAAATTCAAGAATTTTCATGTACATGATGATCATATTTTATTTATATCTGCAATACACCAAATTTTCTTTTTTGGATTATTCAGCTAGATAACGTAATCATTAGCACGATTTTCGATGTTTATTACATTTCCTATTTAAAATGGTGTTCTATTATTAAGTTTTGCAATCAATAGTTGGCTTATAATGACACTTTGAACATGTTCACAAGAGTTTGTAGTGTGAGAATTTTTTACTAAGGGTTTCAACCCACAATAAAGTTTCTCTAGGTGTTGACTTACTTGGCATTATCGTCTCTCACCTTTTTTCCTCTTATTTAGCATGATCATGGATGTTGACGAGTTTTATAATTGTGTGAATCTGAAATTGAACAATTTTCCCTATAGTGGTTATCGTTGTTATTTTATCTTTGATGTATCCATCTTCACTTTGTGATCTTATGTCAAATCCAATTCTTTAGCAATGTCTTTGCTTTGGTGCAACAATTGTAACATCATATCAGAGTTGATCAAATTACTTTGGTCCATGCAAATGTTGTTCTAGGATTAGTTCCTTTTGTTTTGGGTCTTCTTCTAGAGGACAAGTTTGGTCTTGATCACTTAGATCATCTTATATTAAGTGATTGTGGTTTGGTAATTGTCTCTCAGATAACTTTATTTCGAGAATTGTTTATGCACAATTTATATCCTCAGAAGTTCTCATTTCAATTGCGATTCTCTTAGATGTTTATAAAGGAAGCGGTTTCATATATATCATTCTTCGGTTATAAGTTGGTGGTGTACACTGCGATTGCATGATATTTTTGTAATCTTTGTTGCTTTACTGAGTTTAATTTCAAAATTATACTCATTTTTATTGCATTTAGTGCAAGTCTCAAATTTCCTCTGTGCTTGTTGTTTATTTGTCTTTTATGCATTGGTTTTGTTGCAATTAGTTCATCTTTAATTTTTTATTTTTTGTAATGACTCATTTCTACATTAGATTTCTTACAATAAAATATCCACATTTTGTTTTAAAAAAATTAAGGACAAATCTTCTAATTATTTTTATCATCGAAACACAATAGGAGAAACCCTCTTAACCCTAGCCTTGTGGAGTCGATAATCCTTTCCATCCTATGCAGCAATTCAAGATCCTTGCTTGGAACTGCAGAGGTTTGAATAATATAGAGACCCAGGATGCGGTCGTCGACATTGTCAGGAAGCAAAACCCTAGCCTAGTTTTTCTTTCTGAAATCCAAGCCTCGCCAGATCTGTTAACGACTGTGCGTAGTAAAATTGGCTTTGATGGAGTCGTGTGTGCTCCTAAAGATGATGATTTTCGTGGACTGGTATTTTTTTGGCTCAATGAAACTCCACTTCGTCTTCGAACGTGTTCTCCTAATCATATAGATGCTGAGGTAGGGGTGGTAGGATCTGAAGGTGTTTTTCGTTTTACCAGTCTTTATGGAGTCGCTACTGCAGCTAATCATACCATTACTTGGGATCTCCTTCGATTATTAGCCTCTCAGCTCCATCTCCCTTAGCTGGTAGCTGGAGACTTTAACGAAATTCTTAGCCATGTTGACAAATCTGGAGGTCTTCCTCGTAGTGCAGCCCAGATGAACAGATTCAGACAAGCACTTGTAGATTGCGATCTGATAGACATGGATTTCGTTGGAGCTCGATTTACGTGGTCCAACCGTTTCACCAAGGAGCTGCTTGATCGAGCTTGTCAAACAATTTCATGGAGAGAATTATACCCTTTCTCTTGGGTTATCACCCTCCCTCTTAGTCACTCTGATCATTGCCCTATCCTAATAGAAGTCAATCCGAAACCGGTTATTTTGCATCGTAGGCCTCGATCCTTTCAGTTCGAGGAGATGTGGATACCTCATCCCGAGTGTTCTAAGGTGGTGGAACAAGGATGGATGCTTCCAACTTTAGGTGACTCCATGTTACAGGTTGGAAGGAAGATCAAACATATAGGGCAACTTTTTATGAGTTGGAACTCTGGAGTTTTCCAACAGCAGAAAACTGAAATGAAATTGATAGAAGGTAAACTAGAGGAGTTAATGAAGCGTGGTTTTGAGAATGGACATTTTGATGAACAGAAAGCGCTACTACTTCGCTTAAATGAGTTGCTTACCGCTAATGAAACTTATTGGAGACAAAGATCTATAGTTCAATGGTTGAAAGAAGGCGACCGTAGTACCCCTTTTTTCCATAGAAGAGCTTCAAATCAAAGATGCTGGAACCGGATTAAAGGTCTTACTAATGAAGAAGGCCAATGGTGTTCCAAACCTGAGGAAGTTGTAGAAATTTTGATACAGTACTATGAAAAGATCTTTCAAGCTGGTAGGTCTGATCCTAAGGAACTTAACATGATACTAGAGTGCCTGCAACCTAGGGTTTATGCAGAAATGAAGTCAAATCTTACTACCCCTTATTTGGATGTGGAGATTAAGCGGGCATTATTTCAAATGCATCCTTCTAAATCGCTGGGTCCTGATGGCATGTCTCCTTGCTTCTTTCTGAAATTTTGGAATGTGGTTGAAAGAGATGTTTGCATGGCAGTTTGAGAGGTGTTGAGTATGGGTCAAATTGTTCAAGAGTCCAATTTTACTTATCTTACTCTCATTCCAAAGATTAAGGACCTTAAACTTCCTTCAGATTTAAGGCCTATAGCATTGTGTAACGTGGTGTATAAGATTGCCTCCAAGGTTCTGGCTAACAGACTCAAGTCGATCCTTCCTCACATTATTTCTTCACTTCAAAGCGCTTTTGTTCCGGGTAGACTCATATCGGATAACACCTTGGTGGCAACAGAAGTAACTCATTTCATGAAGAAACTTCGTAGGCAGGCTGAGGGTTTTTTTTCTTTAAAACTTGACATCTCCAAAGCATATGATCTGCTAGAATGGAAGTATTTAGAGGCCATTTTGCTTAAGATGGGTTTTTGTCGAGGTTGGGTGGACATTGTGCTCTCAACAGTTAAGTTAGTTAATTGTTCTATTTTGTTCAATGGCTCACCTACGGGTTTTATCTTGCCTTCGAGGGGTATCCGACAAGGACATCCCTTATCCCCATACTTGTTTATTCTATACGTAGAGGGACTTTCTGCACTTATTTCCTCTCGTGTTCAGAATGGTACCATCAAAGGTCTCACTATGACTCCTACAGCTCTTATTAATCATCATCTTTTATTTGCAGACGATAGCTTCCTATTTGGATAAGCCTTGAGCCGTGAATGTCAAGCTTTCAAACAGGTACTTTCTATCTATGCACGAGCTTCTGGCCAACATATTAATTTACAGAAGCCTAGTGTTGTTTTTAGTGGTAACGTCAGTCAACGAGTCAGGACTTCTTTAGCCACAATACTCGGAGTGCAGTGTGTTAAAGAGCATGGCTTGTACTTGGGTTTACCTATCCATGTAGGACATAATAAGAAGGTCATTTTTGCCTATTTGAAGGAGAGATTATCCAAGAAACTCATTAGTTGGCGATTAAAAATCCTGACCTCAGGAGGCAAAGAACTACTTATTAAAGCTATGGCCCAGACTTTGCCTAACTATGTAATGAAATACCATGCTTTACCTAAGTCCATGTGTGATGAATTACAACAACTTTGTTGTCAATTCTTCTGGGGAAGTACAGATGATAAAAGGAGAATTCATTGGAGGTATGGGAGAGGATGTGCATCCCTAAACATCTGCACTCACACAACCTAGCTATGCTCTCGAAACGAGGTTTTAGATTACTTTCAAACTCGGATTCTCTGGTGGCTAGAGTTTTCAAAGCAGTGTATTATCCATTTGGATCTTTCCTTACAGCTGATATGGGCGATTGACATTCTTACTCATGGAGGAGTCTAATGGAGGCAAGACCGGTCTTACAAGCAGGCTTGCTGTGGCATATTGGCAATGGCCAATCTGTTAGAATTTGGGAAGATGATTGGATACCTAATGTCTCTCACTACTCTTTATCTCGACCCTCAGACTCGGTTTTTGAGACAGTCTCTGACTTGATCAATCATGATTCGTTATCATGGGATATCCCTGCAATTCACTCCTGCTTTGAACCTTCTGTAGTGGCACAAGTCTTGTTGATCCCTCTACGTGGGTGCTTTGAAAGAGACAAGCCTGCATGGAAGCTTGACAAGAAAGGTTACTTCTCAGTCAAGTCAGCATACAAAATAGGCTTTGACTTCTCTCTCGATAATATACTTGCCTCAGCCTCGACGGGAGATCCATATGGTCCTGTATGGAAAGCTTTGTGGAAAGCACAAGTACCTAGCAAAGTAGCCATCTTTAGCTAGAGAGCAATTCAAAATTTGCTTCCCACACGGACTGCTTTGTCCTCAAAGGGCTACATGGGTACCATGCAGTGTGTTATGTGTTCTACTCACATGGAAACTTTAGAGCACTTATTCTACCATTGTGGTTTTGTGTGTGAGATTCTTGGTGCTCCACCTTTCTCTATTCCCATGTCATCGTTGTGCTGGAAAGATTGGATTTTAGATCAAGTGTCATTGTCTCCAGGAGCTTTCTATCAGTTATTAGTATTGCTTTGGAGTATCTGGAGAAACCATAACGACAAGCTCTGGAATGATCACGCTCAAACTAGTGCTACTCTGGTGGCTAAGGCTATGGTTTTGCATGAGGAATATCTACCGATTTACTGCTCTCCTAGTGTTAATCCACACCGTCTGCCCAAACCCCCGTAAAGTATAGGTTGCCCCAGAAGATGAGTGTTTGAAAATCAATGTAGACGGAGCTTTCCTAGCTTCGGTTCTATATGGTGGTACAAGAGGTGTGATCAGGAACTCTCATGGCTAGTTCCTTGCTGGCTTCTTGGTCCGAATGGATTTTCTTAGCTCACCACTACATGCTAAGTTGCTTACCTTGAAACATGGGCTAGGATTGTTGCAGGCTATGAGTATTACTTGTGCTACGATTGAAAGTGATTTTTTAGTTATAGTGCAGGCTATCAATTCTTTATCCCCAGACCTATCTCCTTTGGGTGCACTGATTGTGGATATACAAGGACTGCTAGCTACCAGTATGGACTTAAAACGCTCACATGTTCCTCGCCAGGCTAACACTGTGGCACATAGGCTGGATAACTATAGTTTTGAATTCAATGTTCATCTTGAATGGTTCTTTATTGCTCCAGATTTCATCCTGGATGCCCTCTTGTACAATTTCAATCGTATCTAGTAATAAAATCTTCTCTATTCCTCAAAAAAAAAAAAAATTTAAGGATAAATCTTGATGCATATATTAGACCATGACTTTCAATACTTCCCAATTTATGAAAAGAGCCGAGAAATGCATTTTTGCCGATAAATGAAGACTATCAATTGAGGATTCATGTCTATGTTAATAAAAGGACCAAACTAAATATGAGTCCTTGATCCTCCCATATTAAATAGAAGTTATCAACTTGATCTTTATAAAGTTAAAAATGAGTTCGGGTAGATCCATCTTTTTCTTCTAACACATGATTAACAAGAGTAAATCGCACAGTCGGTTAGATAATAAAAATTAATTAAGAAATAATAAAAAATGTGTGTTGATAACAATTTGGGTGCATTGATAAGAACACTGCTAGTAAGAAAGATTTAGTAAGTCAATTTAAGAACACCCTTAGATAAGTTTCTTTTCAAATGTGGTAGATATCTTTTCAAATGTGGTAGATATTTTAATTATTATTTCTATCTTATGATATGCATAGATCTAGCTAGGTATAGTTTTATTAACTACATTTGTACTTGTTTGCACCAATTAATGCTTGTTCCTTATCCATCTTTGTTGGGCCTTTTCTACCTGGCTTGTTCATATATGTACATACCTTTTAGTTCAATTATTTACTCAAAAATAATTTAATTTTTATACTCAGAAAGGGATAATATGCATATATAGCATGTTTGTATGGACAACACTTTCAATCTCTTCTCTGTACTGATGTTTCAATTGTGAATTATTATTTTTTGATTGAAGAAAGCACAATACTAAGTATTTTACTTTCATATTGAGGGATGTGAATAATTAACATGCTAAAAAGTACATTCAAATGAGACAACAGAAGAAAATAATGAAAAACATATTATATGCCACTGAAAAGAGAACTTACATTTAGTTCCACAATGAAAACAAGGTCCTTTTTTTCCCATTTACCGATTTATATCCTCCAAAAGAATTTTACAAGTATTCCTCAATTTCCAGAGTGAAAGATAAATAATCTACAGAATAAACAAATAAAATTTTAAAAGAATGTAAAGGAAACAAGCTCATAAAATGAATAAAGAACATATAAAAATGAAAAAAAAACTCACCAAATAGATCTTATCAGGACCTTCCAACTCCTCAGAGAAAGGGAGACACGGGGGGGGGGGAGGTTTTGTTTGAATCTATTTCAGTTTGGGCTCTACTTCACTACTCTAGGCTTTAAGGATGTATAAGGTAGCTTGTAACTTCACTTATCTGAGTTGTGTAGACTCAAACTATTAAATATTAACATATATGGAAATTTTATTATGTTTACGTGTTATTTCTGTCATCTATATACAATGCACTTATAGGATAAGCGCAAATGACACATCATTATATGCATTAATTATAACCAATTCATATTTATATTTCTAGGTTATCATTTGCACACCAGAACTAATGTTTTGTGATCCAAAAACACACTACTGAACTTAAGAGAAGCAATAACATTACCCAAACCTTCATTAGTCTTTGTTACAGTCAAGCCCTACATAAGTTCCAAATTTTTACAACGACCTACAATTTATTCATAGAAGAACTCTAGTTGTCCTTCCATGTATAGTAAATGTGGAGACACTTTAGGAAATAGTTTTTTCAATATCATGACAACAAGGAACCATAATTCTATTTAAAAATTCTTAAGAACTAAATATGGTAAAACACTCAGAAGCGAAGTGATATATAGTGCCTTTGACTCAATGAAGTGATTCTTCCATCATATGTAAAATACCATCATATTATTCCAAAATCATTTAACTTACTAAAACTCTATGTACAAAAAAAATGTAAAAGAAAAAAAAATGCTAGAACTACTTCCAAATACAAAAGTAAGTAATACCAAAAGTTTTTGTTAATGTGTCCTCATGAAACCGATGAGAACTCCCAATATTTGAATTAAGAGGACATATAAAAATAAATGGATTAAATTTTGTTTAGTCCCTGTACTTTGACCATTTTTTCGTTTCAGTCTCTGACATTCTCAATTAATCTGAAAAGTCCCTGAGGTCACAATTTCTGTCTGATTGGTACACTCCGTCCAATTGCTCCGTTTGTAGGCTGACGTGGCATTAAAGTCAACGCCAACTCAGCCTTTTCAATTGCGAAATGTTCATACTATCCATGACCTTTATTATTCTGTTTATCTCTTCTTCTTCCCCATCTCTCTTCTCCTTCTATTTATCTCCCTCCTCTCTCCTTCTGTTCTTCTCCCTCCTTTCTCAAACGATCAACCCCAAATACTCCGCCTCCAGCCTCGACACCCAGATTGGGACCTATACTGATCTTCTCCATCATTCTGCAATTCTCGATTTGTGTGAGCGAACGAAGTACAAATCCAAGATGTTGTGCCTCAACCGGCGGTCCATTTTGACATCGGAGGCGTCGTCGGCGCCAACGACTGTCTTCGCCAAGAAGTCCGAGTGCTTCTTCACCATGCTAAGTAGTTTGAATCTGCAAGACCAAGATAGGCCCATGATCGAATCATTGTGACTCCATGAAATCACAGTGATTCGATCAAAATCTCCAAAAAAAGATCAATACCCAGAAGAGGCCTCCTTTAGATCCATCTCATCAGTAAGTTCAGTTTCCCCAATTTTCGGTTAAATTTCGTTTCTTTACTTAAATCAAGTTTCAATTTTTATTCTTCTTTGCCTTAGTTTTTGTGTATTTTGGGATTGATTTGGGTTCGTGTCTCTTAGAGATTTGAGGTGGACGAAAACAAAATGACGCCTTGAAATGTTTTAGAATTTGGAAAAAAAGCTTTAGACAGCGGAGATTGCAGCTGTGCCGTAAAGTTTTTGTCTAAAGCTCATCGTCTTGATCCGTCGTTACCGATCGACGATCTGTTATCGTCGGTAGAGAAAGACTTCGATCCTTTGCCGACTTCAGATGGCACTAAAATAGTTGACGGGTTGTCCAGGTTGGGTTTGGGTCAACAAGTGGGTATACGGAGAAGCAACCACCAATTGTGAGGCAATTGAAGAAGAAGAAGGATTATTATGAGATTTTGGGGATGGAGAGGAATTGTAGTGTTGAAGATGTTCGAAAAGCTTATGGGAAGCTGTGTTTGAAGGTTCATCTGGATAAGAACAAGGCCCGAGGCCTGCTAAGTAAGGTTCTAGTGGGTTAAATGCTCGGATTGTGCTGCCTGTGCTACTTATTTTGCTTCTCAACTTCATGCCATCTTCGGAGGGGATTTGTACGCGAAACACCACATTGTGACATGTTGAAGCAGTTTGAGGCGGCAACTTGATGTCTTGAACTGAAGGTCCAATTTCTCCTGTTATCTTCTGCTTTAGATGATACAGAGTTCTATCTATTGTAGATGAAATGTTCAATAAGTGATTCTCTGCTATTTCACTCTTGACATTGACCTTAAGCTTGAATACCCAGTGTTCTTTGTATTCTATCTATTACACATGCTACCATTGATGGTAATTTGCAAAAACTGGTATTCTATATGTGATCAACTATCCATTTGTCCGTGTTGATAAAATGGCTCTTGGTGATTTCATAAAAAAATTTCATTTGGTAAATAAGCATATAACTTGACAGAGCTTTAGTTATATGAAAATTTCAAAGCCACAATTGTAGAGATGTTTATATTACTTTGAAGGGAGCAGCTGATTTTCGAGTCTTTGTTTTTTCTCCATGAAATTACTGTGAAAATTTCAATCACTTTGGAGGGAATTTTTGTTGTAGGAACTACCATAGCTGGTGTCAATGTTATCAGTCTCTGGAGCAAAATTGTCAACCTTTTGTTCCCTTTTTTCTTTTTCCTCTCTTCCTCTGACAAATCTAAAGTGATTTATGTCCATTGTCCTTAGAAAAATCATGATGTTATGTGTTCGTTACTTGGTGTTTGTTTTGGGAAATTTGTCTGTTTGTTGAAGGAAAGGAAAAAAAGAAATTTGGCCACTGGATTGTCTCTATTTTAACTGGGTGTAATCTTATTGTTTATGCTTAGGGTTGACCAAAAAATTTCAGTACAGTTGTCTTGCTTTGTAAAACTTGGTGAAGAATGGGGGAAAATGCAGGAGGGGTATATTGGTTATTTTACAAGTTACATGGCAAGCAAATTGCTGAGGTGGCGTGGCTTGGATGGCCACATCAACAACTTAACAGCTCAATTTAACAAAATCTTAACGGTGAGGACTTATCAAAGAGAAATTGCGACCTCAAAGACTTTTCAGATTAATTGAGAATGTTAGGGACTGAAATGAAAAAAGGGTCAGAGTATAGAGACTAAACAAAATTTAATCCAAAATAAATTCTCTTTCTCTTTAGAACTATGGTCATCGAATTTTAAGCACCTAAATTTGAATGAGAGGTGTGAATGTAAAATATAACATAAAAGTATATATTTTTAATATGGTCGAAAATCATATATTTGAAATACCAAATCTTTACAAATGAAATCTTCATCATTTCTTACATTCTAACTAAATATATCTCGAGTAATTATTTCGAAGCTTGTGCTCATACTTGCAACAACTTTCAATATGAGTGAGCTTACACTGAATAGCGTCACACCCTTTTTAGGTTATTATTAGCTAAATAATAAACAAGTTACAATAAAAGAAAATGAAAGATAATGTAAAAAATACAATTAACTCATAACTCGTCTAATGCCTTTCAAATCTATACTACATTTCTCTTTTCGTAAGATTATATTGTTACAATGCTTTACATCGCCCTTGTGTGTATGCAACATGATAATTTTATTAACCTCGTTGGAATGACATTGCTTGTTTATTTGCGCATATTGAGCTGACATATATTGTTTGGTCCTTTTCGAGAATTCAACTCAACTACACAAAGAGCTCTTTTCTCTCAATCCATTTAGATTTCAGTATGTCGCTTATCGATCCATATATTGCACCAAACAAAAAAAAAACATTGTTGTGTCTGCTTTGAGACTAGAACTTTGCAAGAACCTACTCTGGGTCATTATTAAGTTTGGTTCATTGATAACTTGAAACAATTGATGCAGCTAAAATAGCCTTGCAATTTAACCCTGCAAAATGTAGTTATCAGTATAGGATAAGCAGGGATCGTTCAGTCAGGGGATTGTAGGGTACACCTACACAAAAAGGTCAATTAACAAATAAAAGAATAAAATGAGGGTTTTGAAATTTGGTTCCTAATCTACTTAAAGTAAAAACAAAACAAATAAAACTATCTACAATGATCGACTTCTTCACACTTAATCAGAATTTTCAAACCATATCAACATGCAACGAGTTGGTTCAATCTATACAACCTAAAATCGTGCCAACACTAAATATCATAAATGAATTCGAAGTACAAGTCTGAAGAGATCGAGTACCACTTTAATTCTTCTTTTTAATCTCCTAAGTTAGGAAAAGTCTGTAACTTAAAATATTTCATATAAAACATTACGTTAATACTGAAGAGCATCCGTCAATGTTAAATATGAATCATTAATTGCAATTAGAATTCTGAATTCAAACATGTATGCATCCATAAGAAGTTACAAACGCATTAAACATGTAGCATATAATCTCAACCATTGTACATAGCCTTTACCACTTCAATTTTTGCCCTAAAATGATTAGGTGAATTAGAACACAAATTTGGCTTTATTAACCTGCAGATCAACATCATTATTCAACTAAAATCATATGCTTAAAGATATAAAAGGATGACACAAAATCAGATTGTACAGATATCATAAACAAATCAAGAACATAAAGAAACGAATCTGAAAATTACTAGCATAAACTCGTTCTTGACAAAAATCCAACTCCAATAACAAAATTCATTATCAAAATCTAAAATTCAATACTAAAGAGTGTGAAAACAGATATAAGGGCCCTGGATTACACTTTTTTATCTTCAAGGAAGCTTGGAGAACGTCATGAGAACACAAGGCTAGGCCTTCAAGAACAGGAACAACCTTGGAAAAGTCCTAAAGCTCTTCACGGCAAGAGGCTTTTTCTAAATTTGGAGAGGGTTTTGGAGAGAAGAGAGCTAGGCTAATGAACTGAATTTTGTGTGAAGAAGTGATGATTTTGGCTTCAAGAATTGCTGCTATTTATAGTGGAATCCTCTATCCTCTCTTGTGATTCAATCATGGTCATTCATCTAGAGGTGATTTCTCCTTAATTTTCCTTGATTTTCTCATGACAAAGTCTTGAATCTTCTAATCTCTTTTCCCCTTAATGACTCTTGGATATTTCTAGAGTTAATCATGCAATGCTCCTTCTCTTTCCCTTGAATAGTGACCAGATACATCCCTTATTCCTCTCATTTGAATTGCACTAATTTCTTCTTCCAAGGGTGTGCACACAATGAACTCCTATAATCAAGAAAAATCAGAAATTAATTAGAGTGTATAATCACTAAGAAATAAGATAATTAGGAATAAATATTGACTATAAAAACTCTCTTTTTATCTCCCCTTGAATTCCTCCTTATTTTTGTGCTTCATCTTATCCTTCAAGATTCCTTGATTTCATCACTCAAGAGTTCTCATTGGGATGGACTCTCTTTAAACAAGAAAATCAGAAATAGGAAAGTTCAAAGGAAGAAAGTTCCCTAAAACAAAATAGGAAATATTTCCTAAAATGAAAGAGGAAAGTTTCTAAAATGACTTATCATTCATTTACGCTCATTTCTGCTCTTTTTCGCCTCTTTTCTCCATTTCTGACCTTGAAGTACCTAAAAACAAAAACTATGTTATAGTTAGTAATTTTAAGAGAATAACTTAGCCAAATGAGGGAAAATACATATTAAAAACGTCACAGTTTGTGCTCCTATCAACAATGATATCTACTGTAGTAACTTTATTATTTTCTAAACCACCCAATATTTGCTTCATTCATAAGGCCACAAAAAATGCTCAAAATTTACAAAAATGCCACTGTATTTTTGATTTTCTTTATATATAAAAATATCTCAATGCATCCAAACAGTTATTGTTATTAATTAAAAAACGAAGGATGACAAACAAAACAACTATTGTCGATGAACCGAAAAGTTATTGTGATTCTCCAAAAAAAAAAAAAACATACCAACATTCATTGATAAGTCACTACATACGGTCTTTCCAAAAGCTACTGCTCCAAACCAAAAAATTGTTCTTGACGAACTGAAAAGTTACTGTCATTGTCACGCCCCGATTTTCAAACACAATTAACAATCAAAATAAAGAATAACAAAATCCATCGGGAGTGAACGAACATCAACACTAAACAATTGTAAAATTTTTGTTTTAACACAAGCAACAAAGATGTCTCGAACCCATAATATGATTACAGACTCATTCTTTAGGTCGCATATTACATTATACAAAGTTTACAAATTAAACTGAAACAAGAATTCAATAAGTAAACTCATGCACTACGCTTATTACACATCAGAAGACGAACAAATGCATAACAAAATTAGGTTACTAATGTCACGCCCTTGATTTTTACCACAAATAAAAATCGATATATAATCTCATTATTATACATGCGTGATGGTTCAGCCATCAATACAAAATATCTCGAAAACTTTTTTTTTCTTTTTAAACCAAGTACATACTGATGCCCTGAACCCACTAATCAATACAGACTCGCTCCGCAAAGTCAAATATTACACGAGTTTACAAATTAAATTGCCACAACAAAATAATAAGTAAATGCTCCTCAGAGCTTACTACAAGCGAAAGTCTTAACAACGGTAAAGTCACAAAATTGGCTTCTACCGTAATGTTGCCAGCACGCTACCTCAGCTTCAGTCGCGATTACCCTGACCTGCAGGATTAACCCCTATACCATTAAATAGTGCACTGGGTTGCCACACAACAAACCCGGTAAGCTTATGAAAGCTCGTATGAGTAAACTCAAAACCACAAAGTAGAAGTACATTCTTAAGTCACCTCAACCTAAACACGATATGCACATATCTCACACCTACAACCATCAATTCCATATCCTTCCATATCGTGCCTACATAAGTCAACTGGTGACTAAAGCCTCATGCTTAGATTCTCAACCTAGCGTCCAATTACACAAATTTAGTCAAACAAGACTCCTCAAGCAATGTTTGACGCCATTCTAACGCACTATGGCGAATTCCAAAATCACACTCATTTCCTTTCCACTAGAAGCCTTTGTTATCAACATGACATCAAAGGTGAAAATCAGTGAATCACCTTCCTATCCTCACCACAGAGTACAATTCGTCACCACTATGGCTCTAAAGATAAATCAAACCATCAATTAATAAATCAAGAAGAAAACAAGGCAATCACAATTCAAAACAAGCAAAACAATTCATGGTAACCCCTGCATATAGTTTAGTTCAGGAGGTCACACTAAGTCAAGCAATTCAAGTCATAGTAGTCATTGTAACCTCACACTCTGACGTCCATAGGTAACCCCGACCATCACAGGAGTCTTCTCGATCATTGTCAACTTAATAACAATTCAGCTCCGCTACAGAGCAGTCAGCACACTGATCATCGCACAGATTCCACCGTTCATGACACAGATAGCCATCATCCTACTGATCATCACACAGATTTCCAGGGTTATCACACAGATAGCAATTGTCCAGTTGATCATCACACAGATTTCGCCAGTCATCACAAAGATAGCCATTATCCTACTGATCATCACACAGATTCTGAGGGTCATCACACAGATAGCAATTGTCCAGCTGATCATCACACATATTTCACCGGTCATCACACAGATAGCCATTATCCTACTGATCATCACACAGATTCCGAGGGTCATCACACAGATAACAATTGTCCAGCTGATCATCACACATATAGCCGTTATCGTACTGATCATCACATAGATAGCCATTATCGTACTGATCATCACACAGATTCCGATGGTCATCACACAGATAGCAATTGTCTAGCTGATCATCACATAGATTTCGGCGATCATCACACAGATTTCGGCGATCATCACAAAGATTCATCACACTTATTGCAATGATTCATTACACAAATATTCCTACACACACAAGATTTACATGACAATCATCACAAATATTCATCACACTAATTTCAATAATTCATTACACAAATATTCCTACACAAGCTCTACATGGCAATCATCACAAAGATTCATCACATTGATTTCAACGATTCATTACACAAATATTTTTTTACACAACCTACCATATCTTAAATCACCAATTAAGATGGTTGTACTAGACCCATGGTATCTCAACAAATGAAATTCTATTATCACGATTCAATACTTAATTTCACTATTTCCAACGATACTGAACTCAGTATGGCCTATGCTGCCCATATCACAACAATTGCACCAGTACATATATATTTCATGTAAATATATATATATACGTAGTTATTCGCTCATGAATGCCTACTAATACCAACTATAGTTTACAGTTAAACAAATAAAGCCAAAACAATAATGGTAACTCCGTTCGCAAATGAACGTTGCGAGATTACTCACCTCTGAATCCTGTTGCGTCTTCAAGCGCGAACCAACACAAGAACAAATCGCCGCAATCCATTCAACACAAGTCCGACAAGCACCTAAATACATAGGGTCTCAATTCAGTGCGCGAATCACAAAGTGATTAAAGTTCGAAACTCCTAATCGAACAACAACCCTGAAAGTAACACCAATCAAGGCGAACCCTCATCCGAGACCACCCAAATTCTCTGGGATGCTTCTACGATCGATGTGACAAAATTACAAGTCGATCGGATAGTCGGATCCACACTGATCGAAATCCGAACGGTTCAAAATCACAAAAACCCTAACATGCTCATACAATCTCCAAAAATTAAGTGTTGTATATCGAAATGCTCGTATCAATGAGTAGATCAAAATCAAGAATAGAAACTATCCTTGAGGTGGCCGAAAACTAGCTGGAAAACACCACCACAATGGCAGCGCCACCGCCGGCCCAAAGTCGGAATTTGACAAAACTTCCAACACCAAAGTTCTTCTTCTCAACTCCAATTATAACTTTTATAACTACACCAAAGTCAAATTATAAACCAATCAATCGAATTTTACCTTTGAAGCAACTGAAACCCGATGAACCCTAATTTTGAAATCGATCCAATTCGATCTCCACAGATTGAATCGATGCAAAACCACCTCAGGAGAAATGATATACGTCCCTTGAAGTGCAAAATCCCTTTTTGAATCTCGGCCAAAGGTGGCCAGAGCTGGGAGAACGAAGAACGGCCATTGGAGGCGATTCGCAGCTCCACCGTGCGGCTTATCAGCCTCGTAGCACCCTCCACAGCTCGTGTTTCTCCTCGATGTTGTCAGGGAATTTGTAGGTGAGGTTGAGACGAACAAAACCCACAAAAAATTTCGTCCTATGGTGGCCTGATGAGCGAGATCGCCGCTGCCAAAGGGAGGAGACGAATCGGGCTCGGGGAGAGAGAAACAGAGCTGGGTTTCCCAAAATGGAAACCTGGCATTTTTCTGTAATTTCCGGAAAAAAATCGCCTATATACAAAAATGGAAACTTTTTCCAACAGCCATAACTTTCTCATACGAACTCCGATTTATGTGTTCCACATATCCACGAACTCGTATCGATGTACTCTACGACTTTGGTGAAGGAAGTTTTCTGAGAAACCCAGCGTATAAAAATTCAACCTTTGCAACCCCCCCTAAAACCATATTCTTCGAATAAAAATTCGTCCGAAACACTTCCCCTCCGTCCATGAGTCACGAAACCGTCCAATAACTACAATTTAGATTCTGGAAAATCCTCGGAAAATAATAACGAATTTCTGGGGCACTACAACTAAACCTCTCACTGCAATAGCAATGAAGCTCTTTGCTTCAACCATGTTCACCCTAACCTGCAGGATAAAACCCTACACCATTGAATAGTGCATCGGGTTGCAACAACGAACCCGATAAGCTTTTTAAGCTTGTATGAGTAAACTCAACAATCATAACAGAAAGCACATGCTTTAGATATCTCAACTTAACATCAATTAAGAAATAAAACACTCATAAACAATTTCACATCATCATCATGCTCAATAACCTACTTAAGATCACCTTAATTTCACATCAATTTAAGATCCCAAACCACTCAACCCCAACTCAATATAGTATTAACACTTAACTGATAACCATTTCCTCTTGGAAGCAAATATTTCGTGATTAAAATCACCAACATATGATATCTCAACTTAAGATCCCAAACCACTCAACCCCAACTCAATATAGTATTAACACTTAACTCATAACCATTTCCTCTTGGAAGCAAATATCTATCCTCTTAGTGACATTGTGAAATCAATTAGAAATCTCACAACATAATCACTCAAATCCCCTTCCTGTTCTTTTAGAAGATGAAATTAATGCCTCAGAGACATGTCAACTTATCTAAAAATCTCAAACAACTATTCTACTTCAATTCCATAGCCAAAACTAATAAGTAATTCCTGCATATAATGTAGTTCAGGAATTTTCAAACACAATCAAGCAATATAAACATAAAGTAATCCCTGCATATAATTTAGTTCATGAGATTATATTGAAATCAACAATTCAAAAAGATGGTAAACCCTGCATATAATTTTCTTCAGGAGATTTAGATGAAATCAAATAGCTAACACAACCGAGACTCTTTACAACAACAATCACCACACAAGTCAATTACCACATAGGTCAATCACCATGCATGTTGCCTACATCATAGTGATCCATAAAGTCCCTCTTGGATAATAAAGGAAAAATACTTTGAAAATCATTTTATTCACCACACAGGTCATTAATTTACTCTCCATGGTCACACCAGACCCAAAATGTTTCACAACTCAAAGCACTTTATCAAAGCAATACAATCACCTTTTTCACAATATATGCTTTTCCTTAAAAAGTCAACCCTCAAAACAAAAATAAGAACAATTTCACTACTATTGTTTCCACCACACAATAATTTCCACCAAGATATATATATTTCACGTAATTATGTATATATATACGTAGTCATTCACTCAAGAATGCCACTAATACCAAGTATAGTTCACAAATCACAAAACTCAAGAAAATTATTTTTATAACAAAACCCCATTTAAATAACCTATGAACTATTGGCGATCAAGTTCATATAATTTTAAAAAAAATATATTTATGTCTGAAAATGATTTCACAATTTAGCAAATAATTCCACAACGATAAAGTGAACTTCGTTCATAAATGAACCTTGTGAGGCTTACTCACCCCTAAATCTCCCCGCGTACACTACTACTGAGAAGAAGCTCCTTGCTATTATCTTTGCATTGGAGAAGTTTAGGAGTTATCTTCTTGGGAGTAAGGTGATTGTCCACACAGATCATGCGGCATTGAGATATTTATTGAGCAAGAAGGATGCCGAGCCTTGTTTGATTCGTTGGGTGCTATTGCTTCAGGAGTTTGATATAGAGATCAGAGATAAGCCGGGTCGAGATAACCTTGTTGCAAATTATTTGTCTAGACTTGAGCACGGCGGAGACTCTTCTGATATACCATTGATTTAGCATTTTCCTGATAATCATGAGTACTTATTTCATGTTGACTCTGAGATGCCTTGATTTGCAGACTTTGTTAATTATTGGGCTAGCAATTGCACCTTCATTCAGGATGATTATGATGCACAGGCCAGAAAGAAGTTTCTTAGAGATGCTCGGTTATATATTTGGGATGACCCGTACTTGTGGAAGGTGGGCAAAGACTATGTGGTTAGATGATGTATTCCTCAATGGAAGACGCCTGAGATTATTTCATTGTGTCACTCATCTTTATGTGGAGGTCATTTTGGTGGGAGGAGGACAACTTTCAAGATCCTTCAGTCTGGTTTCTTTTGGCCTACATTATTTGGGATTGTCATACTTTTGTGCTTCAATGTGATAGATGTCAAAGGATCAGGATATTTCCTCCAAGGACCAAATGCCTCTCACTAACATTATGGAGGTTGAGATTTTTGATCGTTGGGGCATAGACTTTATGGAACCCTTTCTGAACTCTTATGGGAATGAGTATATCATAGTCACGGTTGATTATGTTTCAAAGTGGGTTGAAGACAAGGAAGAATGATTCTAAGGTAGTCACCAAGTTATTGAAAAAGCACATTTTCTCTCAATCCGGGACTCCTAGGATTATTATTAGTGATGGTGGTACACATTTTATCAATTGGACTTTTGATGCTTTGTCGAGGAAATACGAAGTCAAGCATAAGGTTGCCACATCTTAACACCCTCAAACTTCTGGTCAAGTGGAGGTGTCAAATAGGGAGATAAAGAGAATATTGGAGAAGACAGTCAACTCTTCTAGGAAGGATTGGGCTATTAAGCTTGATGATGCTTTATGGGCCTATCGAACCTCATATAAGACTCCTATTGGCATGTCCCTTTTTCCGCTTATGCTATGGAAAGAATTGTCACATTCCGGTCGACCTTGAGCACAAAGCTATGTGGGCTATCAAATTTTTAAATTTGGACTTGGAAGCAAATGGTGAGAAGCGGAAGCTTGATCCTTGTGAGTTGGAGGAGATTCGAGAAGAAGCATATGAGAGTGCCAAATTGTTTAAGGAGAAGACCAAGGTGATGCATGATCAGAAATTGGTGAAGAAGACATTTCTTCCCAAGCAAAAGGTTCTCCTATACAATTCTAGGCTTAAGTTATTTTCCGGGAAGTTGAGGTCTAGGTGGAGCGGTCCTTTTGAAGTGGTTGAAGTTTTTCCTCAATGCTATAACAATCAAGAATCTTCATGGTGGGGAACCCTTCAAGGTAAATGGGCATCGATTCAAAGCTTAATTGGACACCACATTTGACACTCAAGAGGAGAAGATCACCCTCCAAATGTCCCTTGAGTCACCTCCTTGACATATGGACCGGCAATGAAGTCTTTAAACAAAACGCTCGCTAGGGAGGCAGCCCTTGCATTACTTGTGATGTTTATTCTTGTTCATTTTGCATCAATAAGGTTATCTAGCCATCTTTTTGGGAGGTTGGGAGGTGGTTAAAGTTTAGAGAATGAGGAGACATTTTGAGCTACAATTCTTTTATGGATGCCGTGGAGGACGATTTTGGGCCATGGATCGATGGGATCAAGGCTATGAGCTTAATGGAAGACCCTTGTCCTTATTCCTTGCCTATTGTGTGACGCACTTCTCTAGAACATTCTATGTTTACAATGGAGTCGATCTTTTTATGAGCACCTGAGCCAACATGGAGCATATGTTAAGGAAGTCAAGGCCTTGTGCCTTGGGGTTAGTGTCTCATATTGGTCTTCTCCAAAGGTCATGAGCAATGGAGGGTCGCCAAAACATTTAGATTTTCATTTTAGTAGTTAATTTTTGTGCTTTCGCCTGGACTTCATTCTCATACCTAACTACGACTTGGATTTAGCTTTCGAGCTCACTTTGAAACATTGAGGACAATGTTGGTTTTAAGTGTGGGGTGAAGGCTTGGGTGCCTCAAAAAAATAAAAAATAAAAAAGATTTTCCATTTTTAGATTAGCTTTTTGTAATTATATGTTAGTGGTTGATGCCTTTTCCAAGCCCAATGACAAGACATGGACTTAACTTGTTATGATTGTGGATAGATTAAAAACATTATCTAAGACTTTGAATTTGTTTTTTGATTAAGTGTGTATGTGATCTATGCTTGACTATATGTGTGCACATAGCCTATGGTTAAGTTGGTTCATCATAATTAGATAAGCATATAGATTATTCAATTGACTTGCATGCCCTTATTTGTAAGCTTTTGTGTCTATATCCATAGTGTATGCATCGTTTATTCACTTATTCTTTCATGTGTGTACAATTTCATGACATTGCGTATCTAGAATTTTCTTGAGATCTCTCAAGGCTACTTGTTAGCTCACAACAGGATGGAAAGGATTGAGGCATTAGGGTTAATTACTACCATGGCCAAAGAAGCATGTGCCCAAAAATATTTACCACTAGATTGCCACTTTGAGCCTATTTATATTTTTAGCCTTTTTGTTGATTCGCACCACATATTCCTATCTAGCCTATACACTTTTATCATACCATTTCCATGGTAGTTGGTGAAGCGATTCAAGAGAATGACTTTATGTTTGAGTGCTTCAAAAGGAAATAGAAAAGTCAAAAGTGTGAGGTTACAAAAAATAAGTGTAGGGGTGAGTGATTTTGTTTATTAGAAAAGAAAGTTGCAAAAAAAATAAATAAATAAAGGTTGAAAAAAAACAAAAAAAAAGAGTTGTTTGAAAAGAAAAGAAAAGAAAGTTCAAAAATAAGGTATTATGTAGTTGTATTGTGGGTTGTACATTAGGTTTTAGAGTGAATAACTTCGCATTCGAAAGCAAAAGTCTTAAATCTCTACAAGAGAGAGTCGCTTCACTAGCTTCTATGGACTTTGTCTTTCCCTATCCTTCATTTCTATTAGCCAGTTGCCCTTAGCCCCATTACAACCAAATTTAAGACCTCTTGATCTTGAATATTGTGAGCTACCCAGCGAAAATGAGATCGAAGAGCAAGCATATGGTGGCGTGTGTTGTGAAATTGCTTTTGATTGAAATACATGTAACCCCTAAACACTTGAGCGGTAATATTTAGTGAACCTTTATGAGTTTAGTAGGTTATATATATTGGGTCTTCTATGTGCCTATTTGATTATGGTGGATTGATTTCTATTAGCTAGTTGCTCTTAGCGCCATTACAACCAAATAAAAGACCTTTTGATCTTGAATATTGTGAGCTGCTTAGCGAAAATGAGATCGAAGAGCAAGCATATGGCGGCGTGTGTTATGAAATTTCTTTTGACTGAAATACATGTAACCCCTAAACACTTGAGCGGTAATATTTAGTGAACCTTTGTGAGTTTAGTAGGTTATATTGGGTCTTCTATGTGCCTATTTGATTATGGTGAATTGATGAGACACATGGTCAACACATGCATATACTAGAGCATCTATTACATGTGCATCTTAATTGCCTTACAAATTCAAAAATTTTATGGTGTGTTTACATCTACTTCATGGTCATATACATATATAGTTCTCCTTTATGTTTGTGGGTTAGTAGATTTTTGGATTAGATTTCATTTAGTTTGCATGAGGGCAAGCAGAGTTCAAGTGTAGGGGTGTGATTACAAGCATTTTTATGCATGTAATTATATCTAAAACTAGAAATAAGTTAATCTTCAAGTTAATTAATCTATTTTTATTTATTTTGTAAGAAATAAGATGAGTTGCGGAAACGAGATAGAATGACGTGAAAATGGTGAAGATTTGAGTTTTCGACAAGAGGACGAAATTATGGATTTGTTAATTCCTTAATTAAGCCTAATTGGTTAATTAAACCTCTAAGCTAGCATGCACATGCACATGCAGATGGGTTAATTAGTTGGGTACCAATGTTTAACCATCATTCTTATCTTTCATTTACACACCAAAGGGTGGTTGACATGAAGCAACGTGGAGCTGCACATGACTTGCTCCTCCATTAACCTATCCCACATGGAGAACGCAAGACCACCCATCACTCTCTATCGTCAATTTAGCCTAGAGACGGCCACCGCATATATATCCTCATATCTGATCGTTAGAGAGAGAACATCACAGCAGCGCTGCACTCCCCATTTCATTCCTTTACCCTTCCTCTAACACCGAACCACCGACCACCATTCCATTTTTTTCTTCCATCTTCTCTCACTTCTCCACCACTACTAATCATCAATTTCACAAGATTCAAAGGGAAACACATAAAGAGCTTCATCACTATCAAATTTTGGTAAAAGTGGGAGCCATAAATCAAGGCTAGCCATAATTGCTCTATAGCAATTTGTGGCTTGTTCTTGTTACTCCTTACTTCTCTTCACTTTTTTCTCTTTAAATTATGTATATTAATGTTAGTTTAATGATGGGTAGTGAGTAGTTTTGTTGCTGGGGGCCAGGGTTGTGTGCCCTAGTCTAAATCTTGTGTAAAAGATGCTTATTTTAATGTAATGAAGCAATTTTCATACGATGGATGCTTATATCTATTTTTGTTGGATTAAAATGCATGTTTAGGAGCCTAGTCAACTCTAAGGTGTGTATTTTGAGCATGTCTAGGACGGAGTTAGAGGCTTGACCCCCTCTAATTCCTAAGCTAGAAACCTTCAATTTCGTATTCGAGGGGTTATAAGCATGGTGATTTACACCTGTTGCGTGAATGCGCGGGCATGTCGCTTAGTAGTCTAATTCCTCAATCTTTAGGCCTCTTGATGTGAATTAGAGACCCTTGAACCGGGTCTAATTCATGCCAATTGAGTTCCGGCGACCTTTGAATCGGAGTAGGAATATAATGAAAGGGAATTTCGGTCCTTGAGCCTTGAACCGCCTTGGATACGACTACTGCCAAAGTAGGAAATTTGCATCTACATTAGACTAGCTTCCGACACATAAGATTTGGGTAAGGAACCTCCCTAGCACCCAACATTCTTATTAAATTATTTACACTTTTCTAGTTTAATTTCTTTGCATTTTTAGTAATCGCTTTACATTTTAGTACTTTTGTTAAGTTCAAATCAACTCTCAATCATTGAATTCATCGACTCATATGTGTATATTCGTCTTGAGGCTACAAGTTAGTGGCTTTGAATAGGCTTGGTGTAAGCTAAACCGAGCATTGCCAACCAAGCTTGGTGCCTTGATTGTTTATAGTTTTTATTTTATTTTATATTTTTATTGTATGCATTTGGGTTTTCCTAAAGCCAATTAACTCGGTTAGATCCAACACCTAATCTCCGAAGTACAATAAACTAATGTTCAAATACTTTCCTTACTTGACACGATTCGTATGCTTGCGAGAGTTTATACATCAAGTCACTCGTATCGACGAGTAGAAGACAACTATGAAAATAGAAGTCCAAAAAGTGGTCGTACGCGCTGACTGGTTAACCTCAAAACTAGGTTGATCCAACTGTCCAGAATGTAGAATACAATGAGAGGAGCAACTTTTATACCTGGAGCTAAGACCGAATAGGCCTTGATTAGTCGAGATCAAGCCCGAAACCTAGATCGCTGCAAATTGCCGTGAAATTTCAAATCCAAATTCCAGTCACCACACCTCATATTAGTCTTCAAGGCTTGCATGGATGGAAAGACCATGAGGAGAACTTCAAAACCCAGTCAGAGTTGAGCCCTAAAATGGCCAGAGCAACACCGCCGGCTAGTCGATATGTTTTTGCCCTTGCTGTGCCGTGCACGGTGGTTGATGAGAAGGGCGAGTGGTAGGGATAGGTGGGGCAGAGAGAGGGGACGCCAGAGATGGGTCCACAGGCCTTACCCTGGGAAATTCAAGGCTCATGGCGAAGAATAAAATTAGGCCCTTTATATAAAAAGAAAATTTAAAATGTTTCATATTGATAAAAAAAAATGATACAACTGGGGGGGGGGGGGGGGGGACATAAAACCAATACCCCGAAAAATAAAGATTACATCACTTTATATCAATCAAAACTCATCTAAAATGACTTCTTCTTGCATTTTTAGATGCAAAGTCATCAATTATGTGCTCAACCTCAACATTTTTCAACATATTCTTTTCAATACTCAAGATTGCTAAACCATTCAACCTATCTTGAGTCATCATTGTCCACAAATAAGATTTTAATAACTTTATTTTTGAAAAACTTCTTTCCGCAGATGCCACTGTAACAGGTACAGTCAACAAAATTCTATAAGCAACCAAAACATGCATTTGGAAACATATCCATTTTTTTTTGCAAACTCCATAATTTTAATGGAATTCCATGGTTTTCCTGTTTTATATGCTTCATTTGGCAGCATTTCCTGTAATATTTGTAACTCAGAAAGCAAATATTTTGCATCAATATCAGACACCTCACCATGTTTCAAAGCAAGTTCAAGTTTCAAACAACAATTTTTCATTTCTTCATCATCCAATGAAACCAACCGTGATGCATCAAACAAGAAGCCAAAACATATTCAAAACTTTCCATTTGTTCAAATCTACTCTTTAATTGAGAAAGAGCCATATCAACTAAGACAAGAAAGTAATCAGTTCTAAAATCTTCTTAAGCTGATTGTTGTTCTCTATCTGTATAAGGAATCTCATCAAAATGTTTCATTCTTATAACCCTACGCTTCACAGGAAATACAGGCTCAATTCCCATTTCATTTGCAATTTCTTTAGCATCAACTATAGCAGAATTAAATCCATCTTCTCTATATTTTTCAAAAAATGAAATCAACCCTCTTCAACTTGTAATAGCAACATCAAGAATCATATCTCCAACCTGTAAATTTTTGCTCACCATGTTTATTTTGTGCAAAATATCATGCCATATAACCAAACTTAAAATGAAATCAAAACTTGAAAATTCGCCATCTAATAATTTTCCAACTTCCCAACTCAAATGATTATCATATGCATCACCAACTTCAGCAAGTTTGATTAAAGCTTCTTTTATTTTGGGAAATTGACTTTTTATTGCTTTCACATTTTCAATACGACTTTCCCACCGCGTAGCCGACAAAGATTTCAAAGTTTATTCATCTACATATTCAAGTAAAATGTTCCATCGCTTTGTTGAATTAGCAAACACATTGTAAATTGCCTGACATGCTCCAAAAAATGAGTTTCCTTTTAGACAAGAGTTTGCCATATCACAAAGTACTAAATTAATTAAGAGAGTGACAACCACATGACATATAAAAAGCTCTAGGATTTATGTTAAGTAACCTTTTCTGAACACCTTGGTGTTTTCCTCTCATATTGGAACCATTATCATAACCTTGTCCCCTCACATCATCAATATCTAAATCAAGAGAACTTAGAGCAGCTTGTAGGTTATTAAAAAGACCCAAACCCGATGTATCTTCTACATTTAAAAACTCCAAAAAAATACTCTTCTACTTTTACTGGGCAACTTGCAACATCTACACATCTTATTATCAAAGTCATTTGGTCTTGGTGACTAGCATCAGGGGTGCAATCAAGAATCACAGAAAAATATTTAGCCTCTTTAATCTTCTTTATAATAGCACTCTTGACACTTGATGCCAACATAGCTATCAATTCATTTTGTATTTTATGACTAAGATAATGATAATGAATATTTTTATTTTGAATGAGTCGAAAATGATGCTTCATTATTGGATCAAACTCTCTTATTGATTCAAGAAAGCCTAAGAAATTTCCATTTGAATCTTCATAGATTTTTTTCATTTGTTCTACAAAAGGCTATACTATTCATAGCAAGACGTTTAATAACACTAACTACTCTGACCATGACTTCTTTCCAATGCTCTGTATCTTTCTTGATTTACTTTTGTAATTCTTTATCAATTGTTTGATTTGTGCTCAATCTCACTTGTAGCTCATTCCAAGCTCTAAGGTTAGAGAGGTGTCGTGACTCTTTTCATGTTGTTTAAGCTTATCCCCCAAATGTTTTCAATCATTAATTCCTTCACTTGCTAATTGACTCCTAGAATGAGCTTTTCTTACAACTTTACAACAAAAACAAAATACTATATCCAAATCTTTTGAGTAAACCAACCATTTTCTATCGGAATGTTCACCATTACTCATCTTTTGAGAAAAATAATCCAAAGAGAACCCCCTATTTAAATTATCCTTAGGAAAAACAATATTGGTTTCTCTAATAGGACCTTTTTCAACAAGAAGATCTCTCATTTTTCCATCTAAACTATCCCAAACTCTAGGATCATATATATTCAAAGGCATTGTACCTTCTAAAGGTTCACTCGATCACGCGATTTATTTCAATATTCTCACTTTCAAGCACATTTGTTTCTTCCATATTTTTTATTTGAACATTTTCATGTTCACCTATATCTTCAACTCCTTCTTTGGGAGCTTATAAAATCTTCTTCCTGTTTTTTTCTTTTTCTTTTTTCACTACCAGAAGCGTATTTCTTAGGAAACATTACTCTAATAAAAAACAAATAGACAAATATCAATTGAACAATAGAGATATGAGAAATCTAATACGCTGTCTACGCAAACCTACCTCCTTGAGTCCTTGACTTTGTTCACAGTTTCATACCAATGACACCATAATGCTGTGATTGTTGTCTTATACATAACATGAATAAGATAAAATCAGTAAAATATTATCAAGGAAACATGTCGAATGATTCGCAATTTCGCATAAAACACAACAATTAACAATGGCAAGACTAACTAAAGTGTGAAACTACATGATTCTACTATTTCCAATGTCTGCAATTCTGATGTTCTACACTGCACAAACAACTAGATTTCAGGATTTGTAGACCACCTAATCCAAATATCCAAAATCCAAATTGGACGACGAGAATTGAACAAAGCCCGTGATTTGTGAACAAGCAAAACAACAACATTGAGAGGTTGAGAGACGGAGATTGAGATTGAGAGAGAGACGATGGAAAATTTAGAGGAATTGCTAGCCTATTTATAGAGAGATTTTGGAGAAGGTGAATTGTCTTCTCCATAAATTGGTAATGGGTATATTGCTCAATTTGCTCCATGATTAATGAGACTTGGGAGTTGTGAATTGAGAGGAAGAAGAGAAGAATTAGAAGATGAAGAGTTGAAGACGGGTTCTGTCGAAGAGAAAGAAGAGCGCGCGCGCGCTAGGGGTGTGCAAAACACGGTACAAACAGGTCGAAACCGACCGGTAAATATGGTTTGGTTAAGGTTTTTTAGGGTTAAAATATGAAAGCCAGTTCAATACCGAACCAAACTGTTTATGAATTGGCTTGGTTTGGTTTTTCTTTTACTTAAACAGCGAAACCTGAACCGACCGATATGTATTAAATATAATAGGAAAAAAATTTAAATTTATATACATAATATATATATATATATATATATATATATATTTGTGGGTAGTCTTTTATAAGTAAGTTATAAATCTCCAATTATAATTTGATTCTCAAAATGATATACTACCATATTGAATCCTAGACCCAAAAGGCTTAAAATCCAAATAAGTGAATCATTTTGAAACTATTTTGGATTTTGTTCTTTGAATATAATTAGTTTTGGATTTTGATTATTAAATTTTTATTATTGAGATTGAGTTTTAGTATTTTTACTATGAATTTTTCGTAAACAAAACGTCAATGCTATATAGGTTAAAACCGGCTTACCGACCGAACCAAACCAAACCATCTTTAAATGGATTGGATTGGATCAGATTAAGTTTATTTTCTTCGATGACCGGTTGTCTAAAATGTCTAAACCGCTTACTTTGGCATAGAGACGGTTTGGAGTCAAAACCGATCCAATCCAATCCTCGTGCAGCCCTAGCGTGCGCGACTTCAGATTTCGGTTTTTTTTTTTAGCTCCATCTACTAAATTTGGGCCCTACACCAGGGCCGGGTCTGTAGCGGTCTAGGTCGGCTAGGGTTTTCTAGAGAGATTTTTAGGGTTTTCGAATTTGCAAACTTTCCAAAAATAAATTATGAAAATAATTTCCAGAATTTTTCTATTTATAGGAATTTCCCAAGATAGTAAAAACTTCCACTGACCATAACTTCTTCATACGATTTCCGATTTTCACATTTCGCATGTCCATGAACTCATATCAACACGTTCCATAATTTCTGTGGAGAAAGTTTTCGGAGAAACTCAACGTATAAAAAGTAAAATTTTGACTGTTTGAAATAAAACTTTTCGAGTAATTATTCGTCCGAAACACTTTCATTTCACCCCCTAACCACGTAATCCTACTAGCAACCAGCTTAATAATTTTTGGGAAATCATCAGAAATTAATAACGAATTTTCAGGGGATTACAGCCATCCTCCCAAAGAATTATTAGTATTCACAATAATCTTTTGAAAGACTATTGGTACCTTTCAAAAAGTCATTGTTCACGAACCAAAACGTTACTATTAGAAAACTCAAAAGGTACTGTTGATGAACTAAAAAGCTAATGCTGGAGAACCAAAACACTACTGAACCGTTTTCAAGCCAAATTTGACCTTACTGGATATACAATGTGCGGCCAACTTTTAACAATGGAATTGTGTCCCCCTCTCTCTCTCTGATTTTTTGTTGTTGTTATTGTTGTTGTGGTTGTTGTGATAAGAGTGTTTATGTGAGTGTTTAATTGATAATATAAATGTTTAACAAAAAAAATATTTAGTTGATTGTTTGCCTCAAAGGAGAAGAAGCAATCAAATTAAAAAAATAAAAATAAA
This sequence comes from Rosa chinensis, assembly GCF_002994745.2. Taxonomy (NCBI): domain Eukaryota; kingdom Viridiplantae; phylum Streptophyta; class Magnoliopsida; order Rosales; family Rosaceae; genus Rosa; species Rosa chinensis. The sequence goes on along the minus strand of NC_037094.1, from coordinate 46,504,189 downwards.
AATAGAGAGAGAGAGAGCCTCTCGCAGTCTTTCACCAACAGTCCAACACCCACCTCACTATCTCTTTCACCGTTCTTCTTCACCTTGATTGCATTGATCTGTTCTTCCACCCAAAATATTTTTTCGGGTCACTAAATTTTCCCCTCGCTAGTCCTTCAAAATCAAAATCCCTAATGACCCTGTCCCAGTTACTCATTCTGGATTAAATTCCAATTCCTACCACTTCCCGACTTAAACCTTGGCTCTCACCTTCAATGGCTGCATCAGAATCCAGGAAGAGAAAGCAGCCTACTCACAGAAAGCTACTCAGAAATGCCAAAGTCGAAATGAGGAGTGAAGAAGAAGGGTTTCAGGGCTCCTGGCACCCGGGGACTGTAATTTCCGTCGACTGCAAACGACGTCGTCACGTTCAGTACCATCATTTTCTGAACGATCATGGTGATAGTCTTGTTGATGTTGTTTCCGTTTCACCCATTTTGGATGGCATTGATTCCGGCAATGTGGACCGGACTTGCTATCGGGGGAATATACGGCCGTTGCCGCCGAAGATCGAGTTATCAAAATCTAGGCTTCAGTATGGTCTCTGTGTTGATGTGTTTCATAATGATGCTTGGTGGGAAGGTGTCATCTTTGATCATGATGCTGATTCAGGTTTTGAGTTTGACATTTCGATAATGCCATGCAAATTTATCAAACTAGTACTGATAGTTTCTTTTCAGTGCATGTTCCTCAAACTATAGAATGGATTTTGATTTTGTCTCTTGAGAGTTGAGACAGAGCAGACTTAGAAAGTTGTTAGTGTAATAATGTATTGTGACACCTGAAATATAATCTGTATAAGTTTCTTTAAAATCGATGTTTTATTTGGTATATCAGTTGAGATTGATATGTATTATCATTTCAGAGGAGAGGATGATCTTCTTTCCGGATCTGGGGGACGAGCTCAAGACTGGAATTGACACTCTGCGAATTACTCAGGACTGGGATGAGGTTACAGACAATTGGCGGCAGCGTGGGATTTGGGTGTTTCTTGAGCTGATTCAGAAATACAAGCAAGAATGGTACATTGCTGGTGTTTCCCTGAAGCAGATTTGGTATGACGTGCGGGACAAGGAGGGGTTTGAGGAGCAGATCAAGGAGTGGACGTGCCCGATTAGAGATGTGTGGGAAGAGCTGGTTGTGATGGTAATTGATGATAACATAAACATCACTGTGGACACACTGCTTGGTTTTTTGGATTTGCCAAGATGCATGTCACCAGAGGCAGAAAAGAGCCAGGTAGAATTGGATTCTGCTGGTTTTGTTTCTGATGCTAATCTGAATCCTCTTTCCTGGTCTTGTGACCAATTCCTGAAGAATCCTAAATCCGAAATGGTAGTCCCTTTTCCTGATGTAACCAAGTGCATTCTGCCTTTGGAAGATAAGAACCGGTTGAGTTGTAACCGAGTATATTCTAGGAAGAGAACTGGTAGTTTAAAGAGGAGATTGGGAACACCGCAGATGTCAACTCCAAGTACTACAAGCGAAGGAAGATATCAGGTAATGTAAGTTTAACAGCAGCCATAGCTAGTTGAATTAGATTGTAAATGTATTGTCAAGTAGTTTTTGGCAGAATGGTCGTGCTTATAACAGATCATGAAGTCATCTCTAAAGCTTTTTGGATACTTGGGAACGCTTGGTGCGGCCGAGTAATCTTTTGGAGCTTTGATAGTGTGGAAAGTAAGGTAGTTGAAATAGTTGTAAGAACTAAGAAGTCTATTGGGAACAATGCAGATGGGCTACAAGTACTACAAGATCAGGAAGGATAACAGCCAGTAGAAGCTGATTAGCAGCTATCACTGCTTGAACTAAAAATATGTACTATATTGTGCTTGTATGTACTATGTTCATATTAATGGAAGTTGTTTTTGCCCAAGGGTTATATGTGTAAAGTTGTTTATCTATATCCCTGAAGAAAGGTTTACTTTTTTACTGTTTTTTTCCTCGGAGATGGTCTGAACTCGTGGTGTTTTTTTTTTATGGTAAATCCTGAATAAAGTTTGACCCAGTTTATTTTGATTAGTGGATCAATGATGGCGTTGAACTCATTCAGTCATTATACTGTAAGACATGGATATGATGAACAAGAATCATGCTGCACCTCTCCTAATCGATGTTATGTATGAATTAAACGAAAAAAGAACATATGGGCTGTATGAATCTCAATGTGTACAAGTCTTTCTGGACTACGCTGTTGAAAATGATGCAGCATTTACTTGAAGAATTTTCGACAAATCCTATGGCATATGGTTAATGTGAACTTAACTAGAGATGTGGTTAGTAGTTACTGCCCTGTGGAACATGCTGTCTGAAACCTCCTTTGCAATTATGTCTGCGCTCCGGAGATGATGAATGAGTTTGGAGTATATATAAATGATATTAGTAAATGAAGCCCAAACAACTTCTAACATAATCATCGTACAAAGCCAAATCAAAGTGATCAAACACCAGCTAACAAACCAAAGCTAATAGCTACAAAAATCGACAAGCGTCCAGCCAAAACAAAAGGTAAAACAAACTTTAGCAACCAAGAAATAGAAATAACTAGAGAAGCGTGTACTTCAAGGTATAAGATTCTAATATGAAAGGTTCCGTTAGAAGAATAGGCCTTAAAGTGCAGGCAGGAAACTAGAGCAGCAAAGACTCGAGCACATTAGAACAGTTCCTAAAGAATCCTAAATCCGAAGTGGTAGTCTCTTTTCCTGATGTAACCAAGTGTTTTCTGCCTTTGGAAGATAAGAACCGGTTGAGTTGTAACCGAGTATATTCTAGGAAGAGAATCGGTAGGTTTAAGAGGAGATTGGGAACACCTCAGATGGCAACTCCAAGTACTACAAGCTGAGGAAGATATCAGGTAATGTAAGTTTAACAGCAGCCATAGCTAGTTGAATTAGATTGTAAATGTACTGTCAAGTAGTTTTTTGCAGTATGGTCGTGCTTATAACAGATCATGAAGTCATTTCTAAGCTTTTTTGATACTCGGGAAGGCTTGGTGCGGCCGAGTAATCTTTTGTAGCTTTGATAGTGTGGAAAGTAAGGTAGTTAAAAGAATGGCATGTATTGTATAATTGTAAGAAGTCTATTGGGAACAATGTAGATGGGCTACAAGTACTGCAAAATCAGCCAGTAGAAGCTGATTAGCAGTAGCAGCTATCACTGCTTGAACTAAAAATCTGTACTGTATTGTGCTTGTATGTACAATGCTCATATTAATGGAAGTTGTTTTTGCCCAAGGGTTATAATATTTGTAAAGTTGTTTATCTATATCCCCGAAGAAAAATTTACTTTTTTACTTTTCTTTCCTCGGAGACGGTTTGAACTTGTGGTGGTTTTTTGTTTTTTAATGGTAAATCCTGAAGAAAATTTGACCCAAATTTATTTTGATTAGTTGAACTCATTCAGTCATTATACTGTGAGACATGGATATGATAAGAAAGCATCATGTTGCACCTCTCCTGATCGATATTATGAATTGAACGAAAAAAGAACATATGGGCCGTATGAATCTCAATAGACAAGCGATCAGCCAAAACATTAGCAACCAAGAAATAGAAATAACTAGAGAAGCGTGTACCTCATGGTATCAAATATTAGGAAAATTCTAGTGCATGTTTTTATTTTATTTTTAATCAAAACATAGCGATTTTCATTCAACTCAAGCCAAAACAAGGGGCACGAATACATATGGAACGAATACATATCTTCCACTGCCAACACAAGGGGCAAGTAAGAAAACTGGCATGCATGCTGGCACCACTCACTATTACATCCAATGCTCACTTATTAAAAGAGAGCCTATGAACTAGGGCTGTCACTCGGTCGGTTCGAATCGGTTATAGGTATTACCAACTTCAAAACCAAAGCTTTCGGTTTCAAAACTGAGCTACCAATTACCAACCAAAATTTTCGGTTGTTAATTATATCTACTAAATTCGGTATTTCGGTTTTTGGTATTACCAACTTTAGAACAACTAATTCTTTATAATATAAATTAGAATGAACAAAACTAGGTTTTTGAATTTTATAGTCATAAACTTTGTATTCATCTACTAATTATAGCTTTCTTTTGTATATATGACATCAAGTTTTAGCAATTTTCAATAACACTAGGTTATTTAACCATCGTTGACCAGGTTACTTAAAATACATATACTATTAATATAGTATATGTAGTAATGTTCATACGTACTATTATAAAAGTTTTTATGTTTATTTCTTAATATATATGTATGTGTATTGAAAACTGTAGTATATAAATCTAACATTTAGATAATTGGTAGATTCGGTATTTATCAAAACCAAACCAACTTTTTCAGTAATTTTCGATTTTGGTTTTATCTGTCTCAGTTACCAAAAAGTCGGTTTACCAAACCTAAAACATCGGTTGGTATTCGATCGGTTTGGTAATTACCAAACCAAGTGGCAGCCCTACTATGAAATATGAAACATACATAGCAAATAGGCGCCAAAAAAAAAAAAAAAAAAAAAAAAAAAAAAAAAAAAGCACAAAAGTGCATAGTTCCCTACAAAAGCAGGGAATAAGAAAGTGCTTTCCTATATAAATATATATATATATATATATATATATATATTACACATCATATACAAACCTATATAGCTTTTATTCATTCGCCACATGATGTGCAAACTTCTTCTAGTGAGGGATTCAATTTTTGGTCATTTTAAGGGATCGCTTATGAGATTTTTTTTTTTTAGTCACATATCGCCATATTGACCGTTTAGTTTTTAGATGTTCATGAGTGGATCACGTACGTAACGATTTCTATTTGGCTGAAAACACCTGTCAACGAGCGTCTACAAGACGCTCCACCGCGAACCTCATACCAGGCCACATAACACAACTGCAAACGACCTGCCACCAATTTTCTCTACCGGACTCCAGCACCTCTGATCCTTCATCAACACCATACAATGCAAATCCCCTCTTAAAATCCTTCCTCTCCTCAGACAGAAACCATCCCTTCCACCAGTGAAGATGAAAAGGAGGAGGAGCCCTAAACCAAAACTCGATTTCTCCATAGCAATAGAGCAGATGCAAGAGACGCCAAACCGAGGTCGGCATCCCAACAACTCTAGCAGAGCACCAGAACGCAGGATTTTTTTTTTTTTTTGAATAACTATTGTATAGTTATTGTTGGAACTCAAATTTTTAGAAGATGCAAAATATACAAGGAAATAGAGTAGAAATTATTGAAAACTATTATAATTGTAATTGAACACTTGAAATGGAGTGAGGTCTCTCTGTTTATTTAATCATCTAGATATGTTTATTCATAATAACATGATATTTCCCAGGTGTACTGGTTTTTCTTATTACAAGTGGCCCTTGATTGACGTCATTATTATTCCGAGACACTATGAGAGTTGCCTTCAAACCCTGCATGTAATAAAATGTTGAAACAATTAAACTTTCTACCAAGTACTTTAATGTTCTATTTAGTTATAGAGGCTGATATATAGAGTTCAAGTCATTAAACTTGTTAGTTTTCATACACAATCAACAAGTTTAATTTACTATAAAACAAAAGTACAAATTGGTAATAGGTACTTACTGAGTATACTCAATCTTGATTTTTCCAGCATCAGGATTAGCAATGGCAGAAAAGGCTTCTTTGGAGAGATCTATAGTTCCATGGCATCCAGGAGGACAATAATCGACAATCTTTACGACAACGCTGTTACCCTTGCAAGGTTGTGGTACACCTTGGTTAGTGCCTCCAATGCATTTCACTGTATACTTTCTTCCACAAGCCGCTTTGTTTCCCCAAATGACATCGCTTGCTGCAGCTATCATCACCCCATCGTTCTGGTTTCCATAGCATGACGAAGCTGGACAGATATGAAATATTCATGCATTTGTCAGTTACAATATTGCCTCGATTGGTAGATTAGTAAGTTATAATTTGTTTTTTGTTTGGTTCACATATTGATTTGCGTATGGGAAAATTCGTATACTTACGAACATAGGGAGGTGTATAGAAGGTGGCAGTTCCCTCGGCAGCAAACGTGACTGAGGGAAGACATATAACCACAGCCACCATCACCACCATGGGAACACGGATTTTGAATCCCATTCTTTCCATAACTGATGGATGGTAACTTATACTGAAGCAGTACTATGTGGAAGAAAAAGCTTCAATCTCTGTGGAAAAAATTTAAGTGCCTTCCTCCATCTAATATAGGAAAACAAGAAAGTTGAGTACGTCATGTTAACTGCGTCATTTTACCGACTTTCTGACTATATCAACAGTATGGTCCATAGTCTTCATTTTCTTATCTAGAACAGATATGCCTTATCTTTTATGTTTTAGTGGAGGAAACTAGAAGGCCTTTGTAAAGACTTCTATGCTTCTCTTTTATGTCGTTTAATAATTGCATGCAGAAAAGTCTATGTCTTGTCTTTTACGTTGTTTGCATGCAGAAAAGTTTATCTTAAGTAAGGTTTTAAATTTCTCCGAAACGGCCGAAATTTCCGTAATTTTGAAGTATCGAAACGAAATTCATATGCTATATCATTTCCATCAGAAGTTTCCCGAAATTTTCCGTACATTTGCACGAAATTCTTAATTTCCGAAATATCTACACACACAATATATATTTAAAAATTCACACCGAAATTCTGTCCGAAATTTCTCTAAAATTTCTGTTAAATTTTTATGTCACCTACAATGAATTTTAACTTCATACTTTTATAGAGAAAATATGAAATTTTGATTTTTTTTATTTATTATTATTTTTTTGCAATCAAGTTGAATACAACAAAAAACCTTTTTGTTTTTATCTGCTACAAAGTTGAATGCTCCAACCATAACATGATTTCCTTTTTGCTTCGTCTCAACTATTGTATGCTTCATACACTGTAACATCATATTAGGTAATTCCACAATATCTGATATATGAAATATTCATTTGTCAGTTACAATATTACCTCGATTGGTAGATTAGTAAGTTATAATTTGTTTTTTGTTTGGTTCACATATTGATTTGCGTATGGAAAAATTCGTGTATACTTATGAACATAGGGAGGTGTATAGAAGGTGGCAGTTCCCTCGGCAGCAAACGTGACTGAGGGAAGACATATAACCACAGCCACCATCACCACCATGAGAACACGGAGTTTGAATCCCATTCTATCCATAACTGATGTCTAGTAACTTATACTGAAGCAGTACTATGTGGAAGAAAAAGCTTCAATCTCTGTGGAAAAACTTTTAGCGCCTTCCTCCATCTAATATAGGAAAACAAGAAAGAGTACGTCATGTTACCTACGTCATTTTACAGACTTTCTGACTAAATCAATAGTTTGGTCCATAGCCTTCATTTCCTTATGTAGAACAATTTCCCACAATATGCCTTCTCTTTTATGTTTTAGTGGAGGAAACTAAAAAGTCTTTACACGTAAAGACTTTCATGCATGCCTTCTCTTTTACGTTGTTTGATAATTGCACGCAGAAATGTCTATCTCGAGTCTAATGTATAGTCGGTTGGTGTTTGAGAAGTTTTAAATACACACTCCAAATTACTTAATACACACTGCTTGCTCAATACACCTACCATTTAATTTCTCATTTAATTTCTCATTCTAATATGTGTATCCCAAATTACCTAAAATATCCTTAAACTAAAAAACCATGAAATACACTATTATTTAACTACATTAAGGCTACTATTTAATTTGATTAGTATATATAATTGACCATATTAATTACTTGCATGTGCTAGTTATTGGGAAATCCATAAAGATTCATCACTGTTCCCTTCAAATAGATGCTTAGAAATAGGTTTTGTATTATTTGAGTTCTCATTCACCAAACACTGAAACACCCTATTGGTCAAGTATAAAATTTTGAGTCGAACATTCAACCAAAAGAGAGTTTCTATTGGGACCTCCAAATCTGCTAACTTGACCTCACTCTATTATGAATTATTAAATGACATATATAACCTACTATAAAATGACTATTAAGGACAATAATTATACCAAAAAAATATTTTATTTTCCTTATCTATTTTCATTTTCTAATTTCACTACATACTCATTAAAGCATTCATATATATTTAATAAGAATTAAAAATATAATTAAGATTATGTGACATAAAAATGTATGATATATATGTTGAACGCATATTGGTGAGGGAAAACAAAATAAATCCTCTTATGATTTATGACCTAAATCTAAGTCAATCCATTATATTTATCATGTGGTACAAAAAATATAGAAAAAAATAAACATTAAAAAACGAATGATTTTTTTTTTTTTTTTAGAATAAAAACAAATGATTTCTTCATTTTTTTTTTTTGCACAGCTAAAATAGAAAAAAAAAAAAACATAATAGTTCATGGCATTTTCTTATTGATTAGACATTAATTTTTGAAACTCAAGTTTGATTAAGAAATGTATATTTAGTTAAGATTTATAGAGTGATTAAATCATTGAAATGACTAAATTTTTTTATTTTAAAGATAATAATTTGTTTGCAAATTATGTGAGTGAGGTTATTTGAGAAAGTTTAGTGATGTTTAGTGAGTAAATTTAGTATTTGAAAATTTGATAAGAGGTGTAAAAAGCATAGAGGTCAAGTGAGTAAATTTGGAGGTTCCAATAGAAAAACTCCAACCAAAATTGTATCCGTAGTTTCTCCACAATGGCAAAAGTACGAAATTGTCATTGGATGGTCAACCAAATTAACAATTATAAAGTTTTATACCTGTGATGTTTTATATTAGATAATAAATTGACTAATCATAACTTTTAGGAAAAAAAATGAACTAAAAAGTTGGAGTAAAGCAATATATGTTTTAAAAACACTTAATGCCGTTGATTTTGATATTCTAAATTTTATGGTCATTCACCCCATTTAATTACAATTTATTTAAGGAAAATTTAAATTAGATGGTTTCTAACTTTACTTCTTGTTTTAAATGAGGATGTCATTTATAGAAGTTCATTGTGTTTATAATTATAGAATAAAAAAAGGAAGATATGATTATTCTTATTTTTCTGCTAATATATAGATGTCTATTTTGGTCATTTATTCTACCTATGAAATCTGATTTGAAATATAAAATAATAGGAATGTGTATTTAAAATTTCTCTTGGTGTTTTAGTGGAGGAAACTATAAAGTCTTGGTCTAATATGTATAATAGATTGGCAACAAACCCACAAGATTCTGGCCCAAAAAAAAAAAAAAATTAGATTCGTCAAGATCATTTTTCATATATAACGTTTTTAACTATTGATTTAGCCCTATAGTGTGATATTACTATGTAACTTGAATCATCTACATGATAGATCTTTTATTTCACTTTCATACTTCCCAAAAGGAAGCAAATTCGTACACATGAAAGAAAAAAAAATCCGAAATTCTTGAGCCAAATGATTACTTTCATCACCGTTTTAGGGACCGATAAGAAAGACTGTTGTCTATTTGTCATTCATTTGTTGGATGACATTTATAGTTAAGTAAATCAGTAGAATTAATACTTTGTGAACAAAAAAAAAAAAAAAAACTATTTGATCCATTTAGTACGTACATTTTATGATTATTGCGTACCCAAAAGTCTAGTCTTAGATATATGCTAGAACTATCAATACGCCCGTGTGAGTTGAGGTTACAAAGAGAATGTGGGAGGTTTCTTTTCCTTTTTTTTCTTTTTTTTTTTTCTTTTTTTAAGCAAATTTCATACTAATCTCTGACGGTTTAATTTTGCATCCCACGTTAGTGAATCTTCATCCTACAAGAGACCCATTAGAGCCACATTTTTAATTTATAAAAAAATTGATGAAAAAATTAATGATTGGATATGATTGATTAAATTTGAGAGTACATGGATGCATGTGATAAAATTATAAGTGTATGGGTACGTACAATTGATTTAAGATGTAAACGTGAGGGAGGTAAAATGAAATTAGTTTTAAAATAAACGAAAACATGACCCAACACCTGTGATCCATATATAGATGGAGAATTATATTCACCTTTGAAATTATTGGCCGGACGGGCTGTGGTGCCGGTAGGCGCATCCTGTACTTGGCAGTTGGGATCGGTTAGGATTCATCTCTCTCGCTGGACGTTGGCTACATCTAGCACGGCGGCGTGGCTGAAGGCTAGGTTCGGAGGAGGGCTGCCTTTCTTTCGGGTCGAAGCGGCGTCATGGGGTGATCTGGGAAAGGCGAGCTGGGATCGAGGTCCTGATGGGGGGGGACGACGGCTGCGCTGTGCTTGATTTGGTGTCCGATGCAAAACCATGGTGGTTTTCTGGCTGGTAGTCCATCGGTGGGCTGAGACAAGTAAGCGGAGATGCGTCCTTACAGCGATGGTCGGGCGGTGGTCCTGGAGGAGGGGCAGACGGATTGGTGCAGATGTTGCCTTGGGCCTGGAGGGTTGATGCCCTTGCTGTTAGTTTCTTTTTAGTTGTTATTTATTTATGTTGTTTAGTTTGGTTACGCATTTTACGAGTAATAAGTCCCTACCCTTGTTCTGTAGGGCTAGTTGGGCTATGTGCCTGTGTGTGCACTCAAAGTGCCTTGTCTGCTCTAGGTAGACAGCGAGTTCCTTGGTTCGTCAAACGGTCGCTACAACCTAGTGGCAGGGTGAGACTAAGTGTCGTCAGATTTATCTTCCGGCGGCAACATAGTAGGAAAGCTGTACGTATGGTAATTATGCTACGTTGTAATCGAGTTACATATCGAGTTATCTTTCCATTATGTCACCGCTATGTCAAAGCAAATAGAGTCGCCAGTAGAGCGCTCTTTGCTAGTTGGTGCCTTGTTGAATACATTTATTTGGTAGAGACTCATGATAATATTTCAGGACATTCTCTAGATGCTTATTGTAATCAGGGGTTTAGGCTCAATGCCCCCCCTGTATTCGACAGTTTCATTAATCAATGCTTGAGGGCAGCCGCACCAGCCCTTTATTCAAAAAAAAAAATATTGGGAGAGTTTAGATTTTTAGGAGAGTTCAAATTTTTGGACTTTTATTCTAAATGACAATTTTTTAATTTTAATTATGCTTCGAGAGGAATTCAGAGTAACTAAACACTTTACATGCAATTGCTTTTGAGTATTTCACGCTGCTGCAAAATTTTTCTTTACTATAAAATTTCCTCTCAATTTTGATTTCCAAAATCATTCTACAAGATAGAAATCTTAGCACTAACGAGGCTACCATCGCCACAAGCTTATGCAACTACTAACAACCCAACTATTCAAAAACCATTTAAGATCATTATATTAAACAGCGATCTAGGAACGGGGATAGGACACAAACTAATTCATCATTAAAATTTCAGCTTCAATCAGAAGAGCGCTGGAAGGCATTTGTTTGTTCAGGAATCAGGACCTAATCTAAAACTCAAAGTCCCGTTCTACAAGTCGAAGTTGAATTAATGGTTATATTCTAATTCAATCTGATGCGAATCTATTATGAGGTCACCACTCTCTTGCATATAGTTCAAACTTCTTTTATTGTTATGAACTCAACTTGGTAAAATTTCAAATTTTGTTTCGTTGCTTTATTTCTTTGATTTTTTTTTTTTGGGTTTAATATTTAGAAACTTGTTCAAGTAAACTCTAATTTGTGTTTGGTCCAAACTCTAGGTTACTTGACCTAGTGGTAATAGAGTTAAATTAGAATGATCTAGATTCCTATTCAATGTACGATTACTTTCCTTGTATGATTGAGATTCTATACATTGTAATCCTCTATATATATAAAGAGGCCCCTATTATCAATGAGAATACACAGCGATTTCCTCTCAATTTCAGTTTCTCTACAACGTTATCAGCACGAAGCCCTAACCCTGAAACAAATAGCCAAACCCTGATTCAAGAAGCTAAAAACCTTGAATCCGAATACAAAACATTGAAGCCTTTTCTGCCTCCACCTCACACCTTGAAGAACTTGATCCCAGGAGTCTAGAACTGGCGGCCCCACCCCAAGAACCGGTCGGAAACCTATCACCATCTTCCGGACCTCCAATTTCCACCAAATTTTGGTAGCAGAAGCCCCTTGATCTGAAGTTTCAGGAACCGGAATAAAAAGTCCAAAAACCGGCCTAAAACTTGCTAAACCGGCTGCCTGATCGTCCGGCAGAAAAGAAGAGAAAAAGAAAAGAAGAAGAAAGAAGCAGCCCAGCCCACTGCCACGTCAACACCGGACCCCACTGCCACGTCAGCAACGGGACCTCACTACCACGTCAACATCAGACCACACTACCACGTCAGCATCCGGTCAACGCCGGCCAGCCCTCCGGTCAACCATTTTCCGGCCACTTTCCGACGACGACTTGTCCGGACATTTTCCGGCGACTTTTTTCTGGCCATTTGCCGACCACTTTTTCCTGTCAAATTTTCCGGCGACCTATTTCGAGGTATTTTTTACTAAATGTTCCCCTTTTTTAGAGTTTTTAAATTTAATTTCTCTTCTTTTTCGGGGACTTGCAACCTCCCTTCTTCTACCCCTCTTTCTTTATCATAGGGGAGACCAAATTAAGCAGAACTATGTGGGTTCGTGCTCACTTCAAGCTTGGAGCTTGTAGAGTTCTCCAAACTTAGAGTTTGTTGAGTTAAAATGATCGACCGCAAACATCATTGTTTGGATCTAATCCAACCCCTCTTGGAATCGAATTTCTTGGAAGCGACTACGCTCAGAAATTTTATTTGTTTTCGTGGTAGCCTTTTTCGCTCCGAAACTAACCCTAATTTCTTGTTCTCTTTCAAGATGAGTAACCTGAACAAATTGGACTTTGCTCCATTGGGAATAACTGGCTCTGAATATCACAGGTGGGTTCGTAATATCCGCCAGCATCTCAAGGCCGATGGAATATTGGATACGATTCTCGAGCCTAGCCAGGACGTGCTAACTGTTGAGCAAGCTCAAGCTTTGGAAGAAAATAGAGCAGCATTAGAGGTAAATAAGGCAAAAGCCATCATCCTAATGACTCGTCATATGGATGATTCACTCCAGTACGAGTGTATGAATGAAGAAGACCCCAAAAGGCTGTGGGTCTCACTTGAAGATAGATTTGGCAACGTCCATGACTCCTTGCTTCCTGACCTACAAGTGAGATGGCATAGCCTCCGCTTCTGTGATTTCAAGTCAGTTCTTGACTATAACTCGGAAGCACTTCACATTAAATCCTTAATGGAATTTTGTGGTAAAGAGATCACAAATGTGATGTTGATTGAGAAGACTCTCTCTACTTTCCCCGTCTCTGCATTGATGGTTGCTAAGAACTATCGAATCGATGTTACTGCAAGACAAATCACAAGGTTTCATGAGCTCATTGGAGCTACGAATGTTGCTGAAAAGCATGACAAATCCTTGTGAAGAACTATAATTCGAGATCCGTGGGAACAGGACATATTCCGGAATCCAATTATAGTCACGCCCCTAAGAGAATGCGCCAAGAGTGAAACCCTAATCTTAGGGATACTTCTGGACGTTCTGGTCCATATAATCACTCTACTTGGGAAGGTAACCGCCAAAATAGGCGAACACGGAACCGAAGAGGTCAACGTGGAAAGAGAGAGGGAAGCAACGCCTCTGGCCATGTTGGTGGCACCACCAACACTAAGAGTCATCTAAATGACCCTTTCAAAGCGCCTCAATCAATGGAGTTTGAGCAAAGAGATGTATGTTCTCGATGTGGAGTGTCTGATCATTGGGCACACATTTGTAGAGCTCGTGAAGAAATTGTCACCCCCTACAAAGCATTGGTATCAACAGGTTCAATGTTAGCAACAGGTTCAATGTTAGCATTGGTATCAATGGTCTCTTCCTCATCCTCATGATTAGTTTGCAATGGAACAAATCTAGAGCCATTGTTAGCTCTCCCTTTGACGCCACCATAACCAGAGCTACCATGCCTTTTGTTTCTGTAGCTCATAATCATTCAAGGACCCATGCCTGAATTAGTTGTCACTTTGCTATTATTAGTATCAGGAAGAGGAGGCACCAGATTAGTTTCATTGACATCTCCCTTGGCAACATCCGTTTTCATATCAGTAAGACCACCAGAATTGCTTTGTTCACCGCCAGACTCCATCGGCGCAGGTGGCATAGAATTTATCTGAGTTTCAACATAAGGACAATGATCCTTAATTTATATGACCATAAACACCACAATTGAAGCATATAGTGGAGATACCCTCATACACCACACTGTAAGGTTTGGATCCCAATTCCACAAATGGTTTCAAAGGCTAATCTCAACACAAATCCTGCAGAATTTCCCCCTGGCTTGAGCTAATGTGTGCTGATCAACTTTGACAATCCTCCCTAACATATTGCCAATTCTCTCCATAGCTAGTAAATTGCTTGAAATACTAACAGGGAGCTAGCCCATTTATTTGAACCCAAACAGCCATTCGAGTGATTTTATCCTCATTTGGGCCAAAATCAGGCCTCCATCTTTGGACAACAAGGGTTTGCCCTGCAATGATCCAAGGACCACCACAGAGAGCATATTCCATATCCTCACACAGCTGAAATTTCACAATGATTGAAAAAGGAATTTGGTAAATCAATAAAGCTGCCATGGTCCCTTGAGCTTCCATTTTCTAGTCAAGGCTCGATGCATAAAATCAATTGCATTCTCAGTATTAAGCCTCCCCATCAACTTAACAATCACAACACAAGTCCATTCAAGATCAAGTTTATCCTCCACTCTCTGAGAAAAGACACCCAACTTACCTTCATCGCTCATAGTGAAATCCTCCGTCATAGCAGTAGAGAAACGGTTAATGGGTTGCAAAATAGAGTTGAGTTCGCATAGCTCATCGGTGCTTTCAGGGTAGCAGATTCCGGCGACCCCAAAGGTGTAGGTGCCCTCGAATCAGTTTGAACTTTTGGGGTTTTCTCATAGATCGAATCATCGTACCGAACACGTTTGAAGAGAGATGGTGGAGTAGATCGAGGCTCCTCCGCCACTCCCCGATGGAGTAGCGGAGAAGCGAAAGGTGGTCGTCGCCGTTCAGTCAACGGAGTAAAAATGATTGTACCAAAAATAGGTATGGCGGCGCAGTTGGCAAAGCACCTCGTCTGGATCATGGAGGTCGTTGGTTCGATTCTTCATTAAGCACAAAATTTAATATTTTTGTACCCAAAAAAAAAAAAAATGATTGTACCAAACGATCTACTGAAGTTGATTAAGATGCAGTAAAATTTACACATCTAGAGCTAAACACTAACCACAACATGATGTAACTAATTCAAACTAAAAGAAGCATCTTTGTCGAAATGAAAGTAAGGACGAAACATGTTTGTAATGCTTAATTGCATCCCTTCGTACCCTTGTTAGGTTTTCTTTTCGATGTTTTGCTGCATCTAGTATTTCTTTTGTTATTTTATATTTTGATGTAGTTTCTCAAGTTGTAATCTTTCTTATGTTTATCATTAATAAAATGGTTGAATATTACTCTAAAAAAAAAAACTAACCACAACATGATGTAACTAATTCAAACTAAAAGAAGCATCTTTGTCGAAATGAAAGTAAGGACGAAACATGTTTGTACAAACCTGCATTACCTGCTGGAACAATGAAACCATAATCTCATGATGCAATAGTAAATGCATGTCAGACTATCAGCCGATTGAACACACCCCATAGTTCTACTTGACCCAGTAAAGCCGAAACTAGCCAAAAAACCTTGACGCCAAAGACCAGTAGAATCTCTTAAAACACCGCCAGCACCTGGATTTTGATCACTAGACCTCTTCCTTCGGTAGTGAACCTTAAAGACATTAACTAACATGGGGAGCAGAACACTGCAAATAAGGCCGGGTACAAGTAGATCTAATCTCAAAATAACAACTAGTCTTATGACCATTTTTTCTCAGAAAGTCTTGTGACAATTCATTGCCAAACTTCATGATGGTTGAGTGAGACCCATGCAAACTTATGGACACTGATTGCCTTGGTCCCCAGCATTAAGGACTTTTGATTTCCCTTTACTGTGAGCAGCATTTCACAAAGATTGAGAACCAACTCCATAAGCCTATCTCGCATAGATTTTCACAGTAGCCAAAATCTCAGTTGACAGCTCAAGTTTACACCAGAATTCTTCCAATCCACATCATTGTTTTCGGTTGACGATAAAACCTCAAATCTAGAAGCAGACTCAATATGCTTTAGGTAACAGTAGCTTCTCGACGAACTATCCCCAGTTCCCCTTCATCCTTAGAGGAGAACCTATTGCACTACCCTCAGCAGTCAGCATCCTGTACAGAAACACGTTTATGAATCTTATTCCCTCGTTTCTTATTGGACACAACATTCCAAGGACCCAACCCCAACAGGCTCAGACTCCTTTTGATCAAGCAGTTAGCTTCTTAGGCACATCAAAAGGAGCAGATGTCTTAGCCATGTTGACAGCTTTACCCATAGGTTCCTCATGCACATGGACACTATCACGTTATTAATAACGCCAGACTCAATAACATTCAAATGGATATGAATAATGCCAAAAGTGTTAAGATTCATGAGATTTGAAACAAAACGCAGGCAGCTGGTTCTCATACTCGTAGTAGTATATATCCAACGTTTTTGCAGACACAGTTCAGATCTTAAAAGGTTTGGCTAATTATATTTCAACAAAGATCCTAGCATGTTTACCTCGCCATTGTGCAGCAATGTACCCTTTCACATCATATGTCTCACCAAGCAGATTGCCAATCTGAGTTAGAGCATCCACCTTCAAATGATTGATCTAATATAAACAAAAGACCATCAATATCTACCTATGTAAATAAATATGGCACAAAATGACGGAGGTAAACAGAGTAAAAACTTAAGAATGAATTCAATGACTTCAGGAGACATTTCCTCTTACAAATTGCAATAAAAAGGGAAATAAAAGAAAGAAAAGCATGTTTATATTCCAAAAGAATTAAACCGCTGAGAAGCCTGAGATGGTGCGCAAAGATGGGAGATAAGGCACAGCAATGCAAATGCAATAATATCCCAAAAAGCAGTGGTGATCCAAGCACTAATCATCCTTCGAGTGATCAGTAGCTTTAAAGACCTACAGGTGAAAGATTGTCAAAATTTGTAGTATATGGAAAGGAAGAAGCACCAAGTACAGAAAGAACCAAGGAGATAGAACAATGACAGATGAGTATATACTCTATAGCTTGGTCCAGCCAAAGGTGCTCTCTACTGATTTGGACACTAAAATCCATCATCAGAAAGTAGAGTAAATCGTGTAAAGTAGAAACCAAGAAGAACGGTAGGGAGCACATATGCCATCCTATATTTTGAGCACTCCAATGAGGCTACAGCTGTATACTTGATAAGAGCAAATGATGCTTTATATCATAGAAGAAAAAATTTAGAATCCTCATTGCTGGTACAGAAAATTTTATGCAGGTTTGAGACATGAAACACTTAATGGGTGGAATGGAAAAAACAAGTTTCTATTGCAAGCTATTAAAGCTTTTGTACGATGACGAACAAAGAAACTACAAAGTGAAACATGGAATCAGAAGGCAACCATCCCACTGAAACCAGCTATAGTGTACCACTTCATAACCCGTATAATCAAAAGGTAACCTTTTGTGATCAAAACCAGTTTATAATCCATATTTTCAAAAAGACTGTTCCCACTGAACTGTGCATTTATAACATTAGCCTAGTTAATATCTCCAGCTGGAAAGTCTCCTAATGACTTCATTTTGCTTACATCCCTCCATAATCAGATCTACGTACCAGTATTATTACCAATCAGCTGGTTCAAAAATTACAGATCAACACAGTACCATGCTCCATGCATGTCTGAATGCTGGTCAGCAGCAGCCTTGCTCCTTCAGAAGGTGATTCTCAAACCATTTCCACATCAAGATATCAGATACAGGAGTGATGATAAAACATTCAATTAGTGAGGAGAGCATCAGAACGTGTGGTTTCAAATGTTTTGTTCCAGCCACTTGTAAGCAGGGTTGGATGTAGTTCAATATTCTGCAGCATAATGGAAACAGTGTCATAAGACTTGCTGACAGAGGGCTAACAAAATGATTCTGTACTTGGTGAATGACACGGTGAGGTGACATAGAGACTGCCAAGTGATGCTCACCTAAGGAAGACCAGCAAGGGCTGCTGCATCGGGTTGGGAATATACAATCCTTGATATTGGAATTAGGCCTCGTTACAAGCATCAACAGTAACAGCATCAAGATAAATATATATAGTATGAAATTAAGTCGCAGAATGCACATACAAATACAATTCTAACAATTGCTTTTCTGGTATCATATTCTCCATTCCACGAGATAATAGTTCCATATCATATCCCATTCTGCAAGAGGCTTTATTAAATGTGTGGCCTAAGCCAATAAGCCTTCTTTTCATTTTTCCTTTTCATCCCAAAGAACATCCCACTTCTAGTAGTCTACAAGTATCACACAAGTGTATGTCATAACCATTGTTAGCCAACTCCAACGTCTCACATCATGAATAGTGAGTGCAGCGACTAATCTTGTTGTCATAGCTTCGATGTATGGCCTGGTTGGGGACTTGGGGAGGTGAACGAGAAGAGGAGAGAGGGGCAGTAGGGAGAAAAAGGCGAGGGAGATCAGAGGTAGAGACACAAAAGTGAGAAGAAATAAGATCAAGGGAGGACGGTGAACAGTTGCAGCTAGGGTTAGGTTTGAGAATTGTTCGTACTTTAGTACCTAGATTCACAGCTGAAAAAGGACCAAATATAAACACAATGAGGCAAGAGACACATAAACATCACTAATAGAAATTACAGTCACACCGATGCCTTAATCTTCCATGTAGAGTCCAACTGATGAACAATGTGTGTCGGATTTCCGTTACCCTCTCAAGAGTGTTATCAGTAGCTACATGCAGATGAAAGCTGGTTTTGGGACTGCATTGTAGCTCATGATTATCGAAAAGTTAACGTGATTGGTGATGTGCCATTTAAGTGTAGTTTGAATACACCATCTATATGAGTATATGGAGCAACCTCCCCAAGTTATCTACATGAATACCCTGTAACCGATGTAGTTTCTTTTTTTGGCCTGTTTATTTAGTCTAATTATACAAAAAAAAAAAAAAAAAAAAAACTCTGAAAATAACGTTACCAGAGCCTGAACTTCAATCATGTACATACAAAATCATTTGGATTTGTTCTCAGTAGGTGTTTGAAACTTGCTAAAGGCGAGTACTTTCAGTCAGAAAGTACTGAAGAAGAGCCAAGAAAGTAAGAATCTTGAACTACACAACTCTTGGAATTTCTTGGGAATTACCAACAAGGATGAAAGGAAAGGTCATCAAATTGATTTGAAATTGATAATTATCTACATTTCACTACTGGCTCATCAATATAATCCAACTCTCTTCAGTATGTCTCCAAAATTACATAATGAAAACGTTAACTCACATGCAGGCAACAGCAGCTTCAGAAGCAAGATGATAACGCTTACTCTCAGAAAATTTCAGTTTGAATTGCTCAAAATTACCAGACTTAATTGCCTCCCTTACTGAGCGGAAGAAACTTAGATAGTGGTGAGTATTATGTCTGCAAATCAAAGAATAATATGATGATCATGAGGAAAAAATAAAAAAAAATTTAAAAAAAATAATGCCGACTGTAAAACTATAATCGGAAGCAAATAAAGTAGCACATACATTTCAAGTAGAATCTGAGCTAGCATTTCATGAACATTGAGCAAGTGATTGATGTACGCTTTTGTATGATTCTGGCATGTGTAACATTTACAGTTTTGAGCAATTGGTGAAGTGTCTTTCCTGAAAAAAGAGGGTGAAAAAGAATGTCAAGATAACATCTCTTGCGAGCACTGTAATAGTTATTTTTGGATATAGTGGGCAATAAATGATTGCTAAATATTCTATGAATATGTTAGGTTGGACTTCACAAATTTATGTCACAAAAAGCAAATGCTATCCCAACCAGCATTATCTCTAATAAACTTGGAACTAAATTAAAATAATAGCATTTGTTATCACCAAAGATAGCTTGGGCAATCTGTCGGGTTGCATTATGAAAAATAATTGAATTACAGGGATCTGTTACAACAAAGATATATCATTGGTAAGAAGAACAAATCTAGAAAGGTTACTTAGCATTAGGTGATTCTTGGTAGAGGTTAGCTAAGCACACGGTAAAGTCAAACATGGATCTCTTCACGCATTGTTTATCCATGAGTTAAGGTCAAACTTGGGTTGCTATTAAACTATCAACCTGACATACAGAATATGAAACCAATACACTTGTGAATACTGTTAATGCAACAAGCATAAAGTGAAGTCATCAGTTACCTGTAAATTGTTGCTCTCAAATTAATCTTTGTTTGATCACTTCCTATATTAGTTAACTGAAAAGCAGAGACATTCTCAACACCATCTAGTGGGAAGGTAAGTGCAAAGCCTCCAACGGTAAGATGGTATATATACCTGCAACAGATTGATACATATTACCCGTTATGGAGAAGATACTAGCAAGGAGAGACATATGCCGAAATTGTTAGAAAAGAATGAGCAACTTACGTAGAGTCAAAGATATCAATTCCTGCAGCAACACCCTGCAAGACCTCCTCTGCCAGAAATAAGAAAAAGAATAAGTTCATTTGCCAAAAATATGTTACTTAAACCATGTATTTCAGATATTATAAAGATGGAAATAACCCCCTTTGATGTATTGTCCAAACAATTGCAAAATTACAATATATTACCATATGAAAGATCACAGAATGAATACTATCACTCATGCAAATACTACACGAATATGTTTAGCTAAAAGATATATTTCTATTGAAGCCATAAAATTTTCTCAGAAGTTATGTGTTACCAGGGATTGAAAAGACCAACTTATGGTAAATTTGGTACACCTATTACCTGGAAGTCCAAGCCCACTGACCAAGCGTGGTTTCTCCTCTTCTAAAATATCCTGAACATATTCTAGCATTATTAGATATCAAAAATGATAAAAGAAAATAAAATCGTTTCTTTTATCGACTCAGCTAAGAAGACAGAATATAGAACTAATAATGAACAACATTACTGTGACAATCAATTTAAGTAACTTCAAACTGTTGTTGAAGAATCAGCTTAATTTTGGTAGTGTAGTTGTTAGTAACAGAACAGAAACTTGTACAGTAGCCAGTGTGCTCCTTAGAAAGTCCAACTACCAATTTACTATCACGCCAAGACCCAAAAAGATGAAACTTGATGTGATGGTAGTTTGAGAATTAAACTTGTGGATGCTGAAAATCCACCATGTTTATTTAACCATATTTTGGCTTAATGTAATATCTCTGTGAATAAATAACTTGTGGGGGCGCAACTCACTCCATTGTGCATTGAGGTTTAATCCTCAGGTAATTCTTTCATTGGTATTGTCGCTATATTGATTCAAAAAAATTAGGAACATCTTTACTATACGATGCACTCTAACATTTTAGTTATGGTTGAAGATGACATCTTTATTATTTTTGTTTGGAACACTAAATAAAAGTCTTCATTTTAGGAGTGTTAATTTTTAATTTTTTCAAAGAAAGAAACAAATTATATTCATTAAAAAGAAAATAAAAAAACTGATACAATAAAAGTGGACAAGTAGTCCACAAGCAACAAGGTAGGAAAACAACAAAAGCCATGAAAATACACCAAACACACTTGCAGACAAAGCACCCAAAGAACCCTATGCTTTACTACATCTCCCCTCCAGTCAAGCAAACTGAGGGAAATGCTATACTCTCTAAATTCAGCAGAAACAGAAGCCCATAGAGCTGTCAAAAACTTCACCTTAATCCAACGCTCCTACAACCCATAAAAATTCTTCTATTTCTTTCCATCCAAAGCACCCACATGACATCTAGCACATTGCAACCTGTTCGGAAGCCGTTATTAGTGGCGCTTAAAAGAGCAAGACTCCCTGCTGGGATCTTCCAACTCAACCCCTCTATAAACACCCTCTCCCAAAAATGAGAAACAACTTCACACTGCACAAAAACATGATCTATACACTCCTGTAGATGATTTCATACTCCTGTTTTGTGCAATCGCATTCCTTCCTTTTTATTCTTTGACATTGAAAAGATGAAAGGCGGATGAAAAGTATAAATATGAGGGGAGGCGTGCTAATCTAATGTACAAGAAGGGAATGTGAAATTTATCATCCAATTATGTCAATTGTTAAATGATTATGCTATAGAAACATCTACATCAAACCCCTGAAAGGGGTGAACCAAATTCCCCTAAAAGAACCACAAACAAATTATAGTATAGCGTTGTTTCCTAGTGATATGATACATTAATACTTTTTGACCAGATAATAGCTGTTTGACCTCAAGTGCCAACCGAATATTACATATGGATCTCCCTCCCTCCCTCTCTCTATGAGAAGAGAAGAGAGTGTAAACCCTGACAACAAATATTGACTTCTATCACCAACACTCATTCGACTCATTCATCCAGCCTAACACATTTATGCAAGGACAGGACTCGATTCATATTAAAATAGAACTAAGTTGCTTAACCACTGATCTTCAAAGATTACGAATGTCATTTAAGTGTCTTCAAATATGACAAATGGAAATGCTG
This sequence comes from Rosa chinensis, assembly GCF_002994745.2. NCBI lineage: Eukaryota > Viridiplantae > Streptophyta > Magnoliopsida > Rosales > Rosaceae > Rosa > Rosa chinensis. The sequence continues at coordinate 46,481,555 of NC_037094.1, read as the reverse complement.
CTACTAAAACAAGGAATGTAACTCACTGATCAAGTCTAGAAATAAATGTTGTGACTTACAGTAACAGCATTAAGGAGAGCAGGGCGCTCATCCATGCTCTCTCCAAGCCCAAAACCTCCAATCCAATAGCCTGCACAAAGATGTATTTCTTATCATCTAAAAGTTTAACAATACCACAAATGAAATAGTAATGATAATAATACACCGGTACATCAAAACAAATACATCAAATATTAGGACGACGAATGCAACAACATCCATTGACTTGGATTTTTGACATTTAATCGGTGTAAAGCTTTAGGAGTCAGAGCAGAGAAACTATAGTTTATCCTGTTGTATTTCGTAACATATAACAAATCTCTCTCTCTCTCTCTCTGAAATGAAGTTTTATGATAAGTTTTAAAATCCATGTAAGGATGACATGCTTTGGTGCATACTTTCTAAGAAATCAGGTGAACTTGCTCCAACATTTGAATTAATTCATTATTATATAGGCCAAATAGACTGAGCTGGTGATAACATGCATGTACGAGACGGAAGATACACTTGAATCCCATTCATGATAGTTCTATAACAATGACATCAATCTCCTATCGGCAGGAGTAAAGAATGTTTATCTTTAAGTTGTTAGTAGTGAACATTTTATTCTACTGTTTTTTAGTGGAATAGTACATTCAGATGTAGATCTTGAAATAAAGTGCAAGTGCAAAGGTGAAGAAGAGAACGTGAAGAGGTCGAAACAGTTAATATACTGTTGCAGATCAATATTAAGGAAAAAAAAAGTAAAAAAAAAAATGTTGTAGTTTATGTAATGGAACAACTGCGATACTCCCCAAAACATACAACAAATCTGACCATAATACAAAAATGCTTTTCAGCTTATACTATAGTTATATTTAATATCTCTCAAAATCCATGAAACCCAAAAGACATAATCCACAAAGAAAGTAAAATTTGATAAGCTACAGTGACAACAAAAATTTTGTAATACAGTAACAAGAAGATTGAACATTTATGCCTATGGAAGTATTAGACCAAAATTATATCCAATTGACCAACTGTCCAGTGTATAGAAGAAAATAATCAAAAGTACAAAAGGAGCATATGCATACATCTTTTTTCAGAAGAAAATAATAGAAAACTGCAGTTAACCTGATACACTTCGACTAGCCACCTCTTGCGCACATCGCTCACGTTCTAGAACAGAAGATCCTCCAACAATGGATCCAAAAACAGATCCACCTGCCTACATTTTGAATGATTAGTATATGTCCATCATTTAATTTAAACAAAAAAGAGTAAACTCAGTTTAATTTTACTTCAAACCCTACAAATAAAGTTGAACCATTACAGCATCAAGACATCAGTCACATTAAAACTCTGATGAAACTAACAATCAAAATTAAAGGAGAACTACCCTGGCAAAGTTATTCAAAACTAAACCGACTGTTTTTTTAGGCAAAAATTAAACTGAAAACCAACAACCTCCACAATGACTTCAAGGGTACTAGAGGACACAATGAAATATCTACAAAGTCCATATAAAGCAAAGCACAGTATAAAATTAAGCTTGATACTGTGCAAAAAGCGCATTCATGGTAACTGTGTACCAATATCAAGACCTACTTTCTTTGGGGTCGGAGAGTGATATTCACAGTATATGGTGACAAAAATTCTACTACTACTTTTTTACAAGGTTAGTTTATCAGGCCAATACGTATTATTTGGAAATTGATTATTTGATACCATCATATAAGCTATTCATAACAAGCATCTAGGTAATATAGTAATCATGAGTTTATTTGGCATTTATATGCTGTAACAACTTGTAATAACCATTCTAGACATGAACATCAATTATTGGAAAGCTAAAGGTGGCAGCAACATAACTCGTACTAGAAGTAAACATTCTTGATCAACTATTCATTTAGGTAGCTTTCTTGATGCAAATAAATGAAGATGTACTCCTCAATAACTTGCTGAGGATACAAACATCATGTGAACGTAGTTGTCAACTCACATTCGTCAAACAAAAGTGTCCAACATATTCTAGCTTCTAAGTAACAACTTTTACAACACTAGGTCTTCTAGTGATACAACTAGCAAATTATACATATTATATGCAATTAATGTTAGTCCTCTCTAAAGTATGTGTTTGATAATAGCACAATAGTGTATTTTTTTTACCCGATTTAGCTGAATGCATTCGTCGAGCCATCTTACAGTTCGATCAACAGAGGTCTTGTTCCTCTTATCAGACACCCATGCAGGAACTTCATCCGCCAAGGCGGTCCATATATTAGGCTTTAACGAAAAAATCAATTCAACATACTCTACAGGCTTAACCTACAAACACATAAAAACCAACTGTAAATTCACTACATTAACACAAAAACAAATTAATAGTACATGGAAACCAATATGTTCATGAGGGCACTTACCAAACTGCGACCACAGGGAGTCTCGAAAGATGCTCCCAATTTATTGGTGCTATTACATTCTGGGAGGCATTGAATAGAATCTCTCGGAATGGCTACAAATCCGTGGTCCGGCAAACCCAGCATCTTATGCAATCCTCCTATTTTTGATATTGTCTGAGGTGAGATGCCTTCTAAGCTGCCAGAATGGTAAAAATGTTAAGTTTGTTGTCAGAACCCAATTCAGAAACATTTAGAATGCAATTTTAGAAGTACTTACAAGTGAAGGGAGCTAAGATGGAGGAGATGGGAGTCGGGGGAAGGAAGAGAAGGGAGAAGGTCAGGGGGTATGAAAAGGGGCAGGCCCTTTCGGGTAGAGAGGAGAAGAGCAGGGGTCTCTATTGGGTTCGGGCAGCTGCCCAGCTGGAGTACCCCTGCCCGTGCTCTTCCACTGCTCCATGCCTTCACTGCGAATTTCATGGTTCTGTGTTGTTTTCTGGCCAAAGGAGTCGGAAAGAACGAGAAAGCGGTAGAGGGGTTTTAGGCAGGGTTTTGATTGGGTTACTTACTTTCTATGGTCTCTCCCTGAAAAGAAACAAAAACATAATGAAAAAAAAAAATTACTATAATACTACTTTATTTGGGTGTTAATAACAATTTACAAAAAAATAAAGATTGATGTTCGAGTGTTATTAATAATAATTTTTAAAAAATCCGTATCTTGAGAGAATGAGGTTGAATTTTACTGCAGATGCGATCGTGGAAGTCGGTCACCCATTGCAAGCTGGTAGAGTTTGGGATAATGGATTACCATTAACGACTCTACCGGCGTATTATTTCGATCTGTTTGCTTTTAGATGCCCAAGAGGCTAGGCTTTTATTTTTGGTTTTGTAAGAGTCTTTTCTTCTAAAAAAAATGATAATCTTATATATTTTTTGGTTTGTTACTTGCTAGATTTGTTTTGTAGAGAAAGAGTTAGGTTTCAAAATGATTAAAGACTTTTGTAGGACCAACAACAATTTAGAATTTAATTAAATTATCGGTTCTTGCACAGGTTAGTTATAAGTTCATAACCAAAGTTAGATATAAAAAAAAATTAAAAAAATTGTATTGATATAATAAAATCTCGTTTGGTTCACGGAAATGAAATCAATTCTTTAAGAAATCCTATGGCAAAGGAAAATAAACGTCTCACTAACTTTCTTTTCCGCGGTTTGGAAAAGTTGGGAAAGTAAGGAAATCAATTCTTTAAGCATTATACGCATAGATTGATTTTTCTATGAATTGCTAACCTAAATGCAAGTTATTTTGAACCAACAATGAATCAAGTATGTCTAATTATGTGAACAACTTACTTCATTAATTGTCAATAGCATGAAGATTCTCTAAATTTCTATTACTTTACAATATATTTTATTTTGTTACTTGGTCCATAATAGAGGTACATATAGATTACTGTAACTAAGAACTTCTTGTCACAAATTTTTATCAGCCAACAAGAAATTCTAAAGACTGGAAGTTCAAAATCAGGTAATTTGACACGCTTGAGCTTGTAAGACCTAGCCACAAGTTTGCACATCAGCTAGGGTTGGGAAAAACCAAGGTTTCTCTAGTCCTCTTTCGGAATGTTCCATCTACCATCGATGGCTGCGAGATTGTCTACAGCGCTGGCTCTAACAAATGAGGCCATCGTGGATTTGGAGGAGATGGGTTCGGCAACCATTACTGCATCCTCATTTTACTTGGTGGGAAGGGTTTTGACCTGCAAGGCTGGAGATGATAAGGGGCATCCTTGAACGCTAGTGGCGGTTTGGGGGTTGAATGATCGATTATAGATCATCGTCCATGAAGATGGACATTTCTGTTCAAGTTCAAACTGAGGAAGGAGTGCAACCGTATTCTTCATGATAGACCTAGGTATTACAATGGTCGAATATTGTTGCTGGGAGAGTTGATGGACTTGGGGAGACGGCGATGGTACTACTGCAGTTCATAGAAACCTAGGTGGTGGTAAGGAGGTTGCTGGCGCGATTGAGGACGGAGGGATCCTTGATGATGTTGGGAGCCTCGATGGGTCGCTATCTCTGAGTGAACCAGTTTGCTTTACAGAGAGGGGAGGCTGAGCAGCGGTTCCGGGTCATGGTGGACGTTCAACGGCGGTTGTGGACCACGCAGTCTTTCCGCTTTGCCTTTACAATGACGATGGAGGTCGAGTTGCACTGTGAGAAAGTCAAAGGACGATGCAAGGTTTGAGGATGATTCAACCATGGCTCTGATGGTTGTGGTTAATTTCTGATGAAGCAAGCTGCGGTAGTGCAGCATTTAGTAATGTCGGCGCCAGTGTTGAGAGCGGGAAATTGTGTGGGACAAGTTAGTGGTAAAAGGGTCAGCAACGAAGCTAGAGCATAGAAAAGAAGTAGGATAATCATTTATTAATGCAAGAGAGTAAACTGAGCAGACAAGGGAGTTGCTTCCGTTTGCAAGTTCTGAACTTTTTTATTAAGCTCAGCAATGAACCGCATGTACGGTAATTAGAGGTTAAAAGATGATTGGGTATATGACAGACCCAAATGCGGCAACAAAAGAGAAACAAAGCAAACGATCGACGATATTGAAGTGAATCAAACACCTTATTCTGAGGTCATCAGATTATTTCGATGATGTTCTACCCAGAGATGATTCTACAATTTTTGTGGTACAAAGGAAACACATTCCAAATCAGAGGAGTCTGATGAAACTTCTCCACTGTAAAGGGTACCAATCCCTCACATCTATGATTTAGATTCAGACAAACAAAGTTTTGGAGGAAAATGTAAGAAGTTTAATGTCACAGACCCTTGCTCGATCCACTTCATGTCTTCGTTTACATCGCCAATAACTAAAACAAAACGCGAGATATTTTGATAATACGTTATTCGAACCTATGCACCACCCACTTTATTTACAAAGACTAGGAGAATTAGAAACATGGAATGAGCTTCTTCATATCCTTCCACCCTCAAGTCTAATGACGAGAGGAGTCTCATCAAACGCCTGTCATGATTTACCCCTCTAATAATCTGTACTTTCTCGTTTCCAACCTCAAGCTTTTTTAGTCCAAACACTGCCTACAGCCCAAAGGGTTTTGATGGAAACCCTTTTCGGGTTGTAATAGGAATAAAATGATATGACAGAGAAAATAGAACTGGAAGAGATTATCTCAACTGAGTAGGGGAAACATGAAGAGAAGTAAAGATTCATGAAAGTGACATGGTACAGGATCTATCATGACAACAATTTGGTGAGCTTTACAATACACAGCTTTTCTTTTTCATGATTCATCTACTCACAGAAAATGAGGTTAACAGCCTAATACTTACACTCACAATGAAAAAATTAACTTTGCGAACAAGGATACGAAATCAGGCAGCCTTTTGATTCCAGTAGGAAGTAGCAAAAATTTTACAACACCTTTTTGGAAGCCGTTAAGTGGGACAAAGGGTCGTTGCTTAGCACATAGAAGTTAATTGAGGGGCAGACATTCAGTCACGTTCTCCATGAGCTTGTATATAGAGTGAGGTTGGGAGCAATAGAAAAGTAGGCCATTGAATGATCATTCCCTCTTATCTTCTTCTGTGTCCTCTTCATCAGAATCTCCGGTGCTTCCACCACTCTTCTCTTCTTGATTAACTAAGCTGATATCACCCTCTGGCTTGCCCCCAGTTAGAGTCTGAGATTCTTCATCATCAGATTCTTCTCCTAGCTTCTCTGAGTATGCATACCTATGTATAATTGGCAGTAAAAAGCAGCTCAGTGCCACATAAGTGAACTTGCTAATTGTATAACATGAAGGATTTTGTTAATGATCCATGACATTTATTCCACAACCAGATTTCACAGATTATGAATGTAATCACGAAATAAAACTTTGCTAAGTTTTTTGCCCAGAAAAACCATTTGACTGGATTTTGTGGGACTGAAAAATCTTGACTATCAAATTTTGGATTTCTAAGGAAAAAACAACCCACAACTCTGAAAACCCTCCTCAAAAACCAAGCTAAATGACACTGGAGAAGAATCATTCAGAGGGCATATTACCAGAACAAGAATTATTCTCAACTCCGTTTCTCTCTCAAATTCCTCAAACTAAAATACCTCATCCCAAACCCCTCTAGTGCTTCACAAAACCCACTCCATGTGACATCCCTAACTCTCTATGCAGTGTACACATCTCGATACCACTCTTGTCCATAGACTAGATTCTAAACTGGAAAGTACATTTCCAAATAACGTCGTATAATGAGTTCACTTTGGCCAACCAGGGTTTCACCTTTGACAACCAGAATTTCAGGAAAATTTTCCTCTGATAAAAATTGCAATAGAAAGTAAGAGAAGAGAAACACAAGCATGTTATTGATTGCACAGAAATTGAGTATTATTACACACCTCTGAGAGTTCTGAGATGGTGCCCAAAGATAGCAGATAACGCCCAGCAATGCAAATGCAAGAATATCCCAGAAAGCAGTGATGATCCAAGCACTATGCCACTTCTCATTGAAGGGATCTGTTGCTTTGAAGTACACCTACAAGTGAAACAATGTTAAATGATATTGTTTATATTTCGAAGAAAATAATAAAGAATGAAACAAAGTAAAAAGAACAAAGTTCTTTAAAAAAAAAAAAAACAGGACAGAAGGGGAAAAAGAAAAGGAAGAAAAGACTAATACAATAAAAATAATGAAAGGAATTAGGGAAATGGCAGATAAGACCAACAATAGGCAGCATAAAAGCAGGTTTGCTCGTGGTGCTTAAACGCGATTTAAGCAGATTGGAATCATCAGATAAATGCTAGAGTTTAAATCCATTACTAGCTATACTCCCTCATGAGGTTTACAGTATCTACAATGAAGGAACAGTAGTGAGCAAATATACCGTCCCATAAACTTTTTTATGAGAATTCTATTGTCAGCAAACGTACAATAACGTAGGAAATAGTAACTGACTGCTTCCCTGGGCCTAGAACAGATGAATGAACCACAAGTTTTCTTTACGTGTGTGTGTATGAAAGAGAACGGAAATCTTAAAATAATAAATAGCATGTTTACCTTCCAGACTGAACTGATAAAAATATTCACATAATTTTTAAGATATTCAGATCCTCAGTAAAAGAATTGAATCCATCAAGTTAATAAATGTTTATCTGCATAAATATATATACCCCCTTCCAAACCATACCTCATAAGCTATCCATGCAACTGAGGCAATGACTGTCACTGCTAATGCATTTGAGAACTTCCTATACATATCCAACTTGACAGAGCTTCTCTTTGTCTGAAATGAATGTAGAGTTTAGCACTTAAAACTTTTGTGGTGTGAAGAACAAAGAAAACAGAAAGTGATTTAAATACAAAATCATAAACTACATTTGATAAAAATGAAATTATACAAAAGCATAAATTCAGTCTGATAAAAATGATTTACCTGTAGCTGTTCTAGTGTTTTGGAGAGAGAGGTGAAAATCCACAAGATTAAAAATGCATCCAAGAAAGCATCAGGAAGAACTAGAAATAATCTCGCTCTTCCTGATACATCATTAATTGTCCCAACAAACTCGGTAATGTTAAGCAACTCTGTTGCCAGAAAAAATGTTATTCCAAGCAGAAGCACCTTGGAGGTAAGACCCCCAAGAGTAGGCCGTACTACACCATAGCCCATAGAAACAGTGAGGATAAGGAGACGGGAAACTGTTTTTCTCACAGCTCCAACTGTTACAACTAATGTCGTAAGAAAAACTGGCCTCATCCCTGTATTATTAAAATTGACATGGTCAGAATACCAAAGAATCATCTCAAACAATCCAAGAGCAATGACAGCCGTGATGCAATGCTGAAGTTGCAGAATATCCTTCCAGAACCTCACATACTGAGTGAGCCAAATTACACCAATCAGCACATAAGCAAGTGCCATATACACGTAAAATTTCATCAGTGGAGCCATACGACCAGGTAGATAACCATCGGGGCTTTTCCATACCGTCTTCCCGCTCATTACTAGTTCCTTCAGCTTTGGATCACAGGCTACAAAAAACAAGTTATACATCCCCGTTTTCGTGATCAAAATCTCTTTATAATCCATACTTTTAGAGAGACTGTTCCTTCTGAAGTGTACATTTATAACAATGGGCCAATTAACATCTGTGGCAGAAGGTCTCCTAATGACTTCACCTTGCTTACAACCTTCCATCTTAGCAAGATCAGGGGTGCAACATATAGATCTCTGTCCCCCATAAGCAGAACCACCGATATTATTACGATCCGCGGCTTCAAAAATGATAACCTGTATCAACCCATTACTATGCTTCTTGTCAACAGCAGCCTCGCTCCTCCAGAAGGTGATATTCTCGAATCTGTTCGATATCAAACAGGATCAGTGACATAAGATCCAATTAATGATGAAAGGCAAGAAAACGAGCAATGTGCGCATACATCGTAATCGAACCACTGGGCTAACAAAATGCTTCAACACTTGTGAACCACACGTTAGAGACTAAAGCCCCAATCGGATCAGAAATCAAATGCAATTGAAATGAAGAAAGCGAAATAATTCCCAAATGTGAAGCAATTAACAGTGAGATAGGTGCACAGATCTAAGGTGAAAATGAGGGAGGGAAGAGGAAACGGGGAGAGGTTGATTACCGGATAAAAGAGCGGGAGGAGGGAGAGGCGGAGATGCCTTCGCTGCCGCCGGAGAGGAGGAAAGCATTGCCGACTTCCCGGAAGATTTCATCGCTGTAGATATGGATGGAGGCGTTGGCCGGAGTGGAACTGAATAATGTTAAAAGGAGGAGGAGGATGAGGAGCACCGAGAGGTCGGTGAGTCTTCTCCTTCTTCCTCTTCCTCTTCTCTGGAATGTGAAATCCATCAGGTCTTTACAGTTTGGAGTGATTGATTTGCGTTGTTAGAGGTTAACGAGAGGGAGAGAGGGGTTGGTGTGGGTGGGACTTGGGGAGAGTGAGAAAGAAGCAAATGACGGTGTCACTGACCTCACTGCTACTGTCGGTCGGAATTGACGTGGATTTTACGCGCCGTATTTACACGTCACTGCGGAAAAGATGGCTAAGCCACCGTCTTTTTTTTTTTTTTTTTTTTTTTTTTAAGTTTTTTGTTTTTCTCACTTTTGATTTTTAGGAGGACGTGAAATTTTCCGGCTCATCTACAAAGAGTTTCAGAGTCTCGAGTTTCATTTGGATAGTTTGTTGGCAAGGCGGAGGTTTTATGGAAGCAACGTTTTAGGGTGAATTGGTTCAAGCTTGGAGACCGGAATACGAGGTTCTTTCATGAGCGTGAAATTTTCCGGCTCATCTACAAAGAGTTTCAGAGTCTCGAGTTTCATTTGGATAGTTTGTTGGGAAGGCGGAGGTTTTATGGAAGCAACGTTTTAGGGTGAATTGGTTGAAGCTTGGAGACCGGAATACGAGGTTCTTTCATGAGTTAGCGTGTTTAGACTCAAACTTATACCAACTCTGTCTTCCGTTTAAAGTATGGGTAATGACCTGGATTTTCGTGTTAATTTCTTGTATTTTTACGTGAAATTAATAAAAGTCCTAGTTGGTACAAATTATAGTTTCGATGCCTTGTTCTTATGATTAATTGAGAAATAAAAATTATTTCGGACAATTATTCGTTCGAAATGCTTCAATTCAAGAGTTGACTTTTTATATACGTTAGGATTCTGTGAAAGGTTGTATGTCTTTTTTTAGCCTACTCAAGTCCAAACCATTAGGACCCCTTAGAGGTTCTACACGGAAATCGTAGAGAGCGTCGATATGAGTTCGTGGACATGCGGAACGCTAAAATCGGAGTTCATATGAAGAAGTTATGGTCAATGGAAAAAGTTTCCATTTTTGGATAAATAGAAAAATTTGAGCATTTTGAGGAAAAAAAAACCCTAGTTTCCGAAAAAGGAAACAAAGTCTCTCTCTCTCTCTCTCTCTCTCTCTCTCTCTCTCTCTCTCTCTCTCTCTCTCTCTCTCTCTCTCTCTCTCTCTCTCTCTCTCTCTCCCTCCTTGCACCAAAATCGCTGCATTTCTTCTTCTGGCCACATCTCGGCCGTCCAGTCACCATTGGTCGCGCCACTGATCCATTTGATTCGTCTCTTTTCCCTTTTCTCTCTTCAAGTCTATATGGCCAAATTTTGGCTGTAGATGGCGTAACAAGGCAGAGAAGTTTGGTGGCGGCGTTGCTTCGGGGTCATCGTCAGAAATCCTGATTCCGGCTACCTCCAGTGCCAATTCTTGAAGACTTTTGAAGCCCAGGAGATGCACATCTTCCTGTCCAAGCCGCTTGAAGCTATTTGAAGTGAACATAGTAACAACACTATCAACTTAAAGGTGCAACCCCCTACGGCCCTACCTATATAAATGAAACCTTGCACTACATAATTAGCAGAATTCTTACTCTTTAGAAGGTGACTTGCACATCCCATCTGCAGCTACACTCCCAGTTACTGACTTATTAAGTATTGTTTTTGCCCTGTCAACAACATGTAAAGCTTTTTCAAAAAGATGGTTCTCTCTGATTTACAGCTACATATTACTAAGATAAAGAAATGGCAGAAAGAACTCACGACACCTAATGGTCGTAATCTATGCATGAATACAAATAACAAAAATGGTAAAACATAACAAAAGATCATCTCTTTCACACTTTATCCCTGCAAGTTGGAGCTAATCACAATCTACTACAATCCCAGAACAGATTTTCCAATAAGAAAGGTTCTTTGCAAAACAAATCAACAGATTAACAACAAATGGAGACAACCCAGAAAAACTCTCACACACAATAGTGAACTTCTGTTGATTAACCAAGGGCAAATACTTTCATCACTTCTGAAGCAGCAAAGCTTCAAATCGAAGAAGTAAAGCAAAGCCTTATACAAAGTAAACCATGAAAACAGATAAAGTCTACTCGCATATGTAGTTTGTACAGTGGTGTTCACCTGGTCAGTTGCTGACCAAATAATCTATGCTCAATAACCCTTAGATTTACATCCAATGGTGGAAAACAAAACACTTCAACTTAATAATAATTCTCTCTGCCATTGGATTTACATCCAAGGGTGGTTGAGCATTATTTTCTTGGTCAATAACTGACCAGGTGAACATTTTCAGTAGTTTGTAACCCTCAACGATAGAGGTAGCAGTAGTCATATTAGATATAAAAAAAATAAAACCATTATATGAAGGAACACAGATTTCTAGCAGCAAGAGAAAATTCCATCATTATAAGCTCCTTGGCTCTGCTTTTTGTGGAACTTAATATCCATCTAAGAGATAATCTATAAGTGACAATCAACATTGTCCTGTTCAGCTTGTGATTGTAGAGATAAATATGAACAACTAATTGCAGAATATCAACCTTGATATTATGTAATAATATCAACTTATTATAGTCTATAACTTTAAGAAATATATAAACAGCTGCTTTTTATTCCTTGGAGTAAGAAAATGACATGAGCATCGAAAAATTGGCATTATCCTTCAAACTTGATAACAACATACAGCATTTTAATTTCACCATCCATAATTGGGTTTGTTCCCAACACTTCACCATCACAGTTTCCCCCTTCTCTAGGAAATAACTTTAGATGTTGATTTTTAAAATCAAAATATTCAATAATATTATCAAGAGAAAGCGTAATTAACAAACATATAAAACACTCATTTACGTTAACAGAACCCTGGCATGTAAAGCAAATATCTTCATCATCAGATACCCAAGTATGTTGATCCATTGATCAGTGGCCTATCATGAGGTTAGTGCATACCTGTTTGAAGATTGAGGAAAACTTATTCAACAGATCTCGAATCCTCTTTGCAGCAGCGGCTTCCCTACGTGATGCATCTTGCTGCTGCTTCTTAATTGTATTAAAATGTTTCTTTGTCTTTCTCCTTCGAAGTGGTTGGTTGCAGACTGCCTTTCCTCAAGTAACACTGCTCGACCTCGTTCACTCTTTTCTCAAGCTGCATATCCACCACAAACTATGCAAAAATGTATAATTGAAGAGTAAATGATAAAGACAACGGTTTAAATAGAGATATATAATAGCTGACAAAAAAGGTGACAACCGCTATAATTATTGGCACATATGCTAATAATTAATAAATATAATTAAAACTTTCTCATAGAAATTATCTACATGGTACTTATTCACCTGCTTGTTGTCAAGAAATTTCTCACAGTTAAAGCATATGCTCACTAATCTGAGTTGTAAAACTTCTACCAGAAGAGGCTCTAGCATTTTGAGAAGTAATTTTTAAAAATGACGACAGATAACACGTGTGTACATATGAAGAATTAATAACAATAAGTATGATATTATCCTAACAAAGAACTTCCCATAGCCATTTGTCATTATTCAGAACCTACTCACCCTTCAAATAAAGGAAAAAGTATTATATCTAGGTTATCTAATGCCTCCCTTTTGTCATCGTTGTTCCTGCAAATAGGACAGGTATGAGTGCATAGCCAAAAGTCCAAAAATAAATAATCATCCAAAGTAAAAAGAGCTAGAGGCAAGAGTTATGACCAACTCTACCCCAAGAGAAGGACAACTGCATCAAAGGAAACGAAAAACAACAATCCAAAAAATTAAGAGTCCAAAGCAGTACTACCACATACTGTTCCTGTTTATTGAAATCCCTAGCAAATGTAGACAATGCTATATTACTACAATGAAAACAGAAAACTGAAAGATAAGTTAAAAAAAATCTAGATAAAATGCTTCCAAAGGTCATCTCAATCATTCAAAATCAAATGGAATAGTCTAAGCAGATTAACAATTATATACTCGCTTACTGTGCCATGCAAAATCAAGACATTCTAAACCATTTGCCGCTTCTGTTTGCAGTGTTTCTTAAACACTTTAAGCAAGTTCTAACTCATAGGCAATTTCACTAATAACATAATTCCAAGGATAACTTACATAATAATATGTGTGGAGGAAGAAGCACACATCAAAAATTAATCTTTAGCAACCAGATAAAAATCCAACAAACTAATCCTTCTCCTCTGTTACTTCATTAAGTAAATACTAAATATTTGCTGAAGAAAGAGGTTCTATCCGAAAGCAATCAGTCTAGATTCTCAATTTCGGATTATCGATCTATTTGCTGAAACATAGATTCTCTAGCTGATGCTTTATCAATTGCATGCTCAACATCATGATGCAGTTACATGTTCCTTTTTTTTTATTAGTGAGCATATAGAGTATTTAGTATTTATAATTTGGTGGAGAAGGATTTTTAACGTCAAGTAATATATTTGATCAGTGATGTACTAAGTTTTCATGTATTTGTTACAAAATAATGAAAAGCATTTTCTCTGACAACATAGCTTTACTCTCATTGATCGATATATATTCTTCAGATTTTCATATTTCTGCACTATGTTTTCAAAGTCAAAAACTATAAAGTTGAGCTTGAAGTGCTATCAGTTAATATCTGTCTTTCCATCTGGTGAAGAAAAAGATGCAGGTCTTTCTCTATTTCAATTCTACATAAATCAATAGCCAAAGACAGAGTATATACCACAAAAGCAATTACTCCGCGATCACAATCGGCCATCAGTTAATATTCACAGTCATCACTCACCGCGCCTTGGCGTTACTCTTCAACAGTGCTATAATTCGGATCCTTAACCGAATCATCGGAATCGTATTCCGGGTAAGCAAGGTCTTCACCTCTGAGGAAAGCAATCGCACAGCCCAAACGATAAATCAGCAACATATGAATTTTTACACTGATATTGAAGAAATCAAATCCAACGCCTTTGATAATGAAGAGATCGTGATGTCCAAAAATGTTGTGCTTTGTCTGTCGACGAACCTCAATTACTCAATGATTTAAAGAGCGCAACATCACGACCCTTTATTTTCTCTCTCATCAGCCCTTCTTGGAACAGTGAAATTCAAGACCCCCATCACAGAAACACACCCTATTTCTCTCTCTCTCTCTCTCTCTCTCTCTCTCTCTCTCAATCGTTCTTGATAATTGATCTCTCTGGATTGTTCTGGCAGCGGGAATGAGAAGGTTATAGAAGAATGGCAGCCTGTAGATGAATGAAAAAAGAAAGGGCAAAACCTTAAGTCCACTCCGACCAAAGATGTATGTATAATATCCTGCCTTCCTAATTTTAGCTGTTAAATTTTCTATTGTGGCAAATATCTCCTCCAACCCATTATGAGAATGATCACCCGCAGTAAAGGTACAGCCTTTCATCACCATGAATTTTGCACGATCCAAGCAATGATTCCCATATACAATCATCTGGGAAAATGGCATCGTCGAAATCATATCATATGCATGCTTAAGATGGCCTGCTCGGCCTTAAAAGATCACCCATGGAGGTGTACTGTTCAAGTTGAGGCTTAATTTTGTAATCTTCGACCATAAGCTGAAAGTACCTCAGCCCCTCTTCAACCCTCCCTGCCTGACGGCATGCAGACAGGAGCTGTAAAAGTTGCATGATCGGAAGTCCTGCCGCTTCCATCATGACTGACAACAGAGCAGACTGACAGAATGCTTGCAACTGTAACAGTAATCGGGCTAATTTCTTCAAGCTGCATATCAAGGAATGCCTTTAAAGCTGCAACTACAACCTCATTCCGAGTATATCCCAATATGCAAGTCTTTCCATGATACCAAATCTCGAGCTGGTAGTCTGAAATACTTTTTGGGCGGATTTAATAACTGCCTTTAGCATAAAAATCAACTAACAAAAACGTCTGAATCAAACCCCAATTTCACTACTAGTCCATGGATTTCCATCCCTATAGACTTAACAACCAAGGATGAAGAAGCCCGCAGATCTGCCAATATTACAAAAGAATGCACAAAGCCATAGTCTAAAATATGGTCATGGAACAGATGTCTCATGAGGATGACTACTTCGAGCAAAATTTTTGATGGCACACATTTACTAAACATATTACCACGCTTTCACAATGTTAACAAAACCAAATCATCTAAGTCCAACAAAAAACAAAAACAAAAACATAAAACTCGTTCATCTAGAGCTAAATAAATATACAGCAGCCTGTAGATTGCTGCAAATAGGTAGGACTAAGGGAGGACACAAAGATCAATCATCTTCATTCCACATCCTTGTCCTTCTATTGCAGACTAAATCGTCCGGTGGTCATACTCACCACTAGTCTTTATTACCACCCATTTGACCCCTTCATTGTAGATTACATCATCTGGTGCTCACCACTAATCTGGATCTCATGTTTTCATTGTAGATTACATCGTCTGGTGGTCATGCTCGCCACTAGTCTTTCTTACCTCACATTTGGGTTCAATTCCAGCACCAACTGGTTTATGATGATGACAAAACCCAAAAAATCAGTACAGTAGGGACATGACATTCAATAATAAGGAATATATCAATATCAAGTCATAAAAACAGCAAAAATAAATCTTTGATAAAACATATGAAGCAACATCTTAGGTCCCATCAACAAAGAATAAATCTTCTATTTCTCTGCTGCCTATAAATTTTGCATTCATACAACAAGGAAGCCATCACTCATTTAACAAAAGGCCCTTCGAATTTTCTATTCTACAAGTAATAAGATTTATCAATCACTCTCCTACAAACAATCAAATTCGACCATAGCTTAATTTGTTCAAGTACAAAACCCAATGCCACCAACTTCAAATACTTGGATTAATTACAAGGACAGTACCTACAACAAAGTCCAAAACTTATACATTCTGGTTGAATTATTAGTGAGTAGAACCGAGAAATTATGCTTGCGTAAATTCCAACTAAATCATTATAAAATGACATCAACAGACATCACATGTAAAAATAACAGCAGACCAATTGAAATAATTAAACATAAAATAAACTTTCTGTAACCAGCAAACACCTACAACCTAAATTATGGAATGCATTTGACCCAATGCAACAGCTTCTAGTAACATCCCAAATAATGGAATTGGTTTTCGGTAGTACAAGAATGGAAACTTTCAATTGGGTCAAGGCCCAGCCGAAATCGATGGTGACCAAATCGATGTCATTTTGTTCAATGTGGCGGTCAGCGATAGTTGGATGAATGTCTGCTCTTTCTTTGGAGGAAAGGCGTAGCCGATGTGGTGGCATCAAAGCTAAAATCTGGCCTTCACCACTCACCGGTCTCTGCAACTCCTTCAACTCTGTTGCTTTGGCCACCACCGCCTGCCGAGACAAATTCAAAGACGCCCGTCTTCGCCATTGGGTTGGTTCATCTTTCTGGGATTTGAGTTTTGGGTTTTGGTTACTGGGTCGGACTCCAAATTCAATCTTAGTTTCTGAGAATGGAGAAACAAAGCAAAGTGGGAATGGGGTGTGTCATTGTTCTTGATCTCTCTGCTTTTTGGTGTTCTGTTTATTCAAGTACCAGTTAACATAGTGTGTTGGTATCCAAATTCATTTGGATTGGTTTTGATATATTTATGAAGAATCTAAATACAAATTCTAAAAGACAAATGATCATAATTAATGGGTTTATTTCATGGTCAGAGAAATTTTGATGGGAATGATATCCATAATACTCAATCACAATGATTTGGATTTGGTAAATTTCTGCTGCTGTAATAAGGGAGGCATATGCTGGGTTCAAGAACATGAACGATGGGATTGTTTTTTTTTTTTGCTAGGTTCAAGAAGATGAACTTGAAGAATTGCTAGGTTCAAATACTTATCTTGGTTGAGGTTGGAGTGGCGGAGGAGGAAAGGTGGCTGAGCAAGATGTGGAGAAAGCGTGAGATATGAAAATACTAAACTACCCTATGAAAAACGAACGACATAAAGTTAACGGTGTTATTGACGGCATGTACCAATTGTGGGTTAGGATACTAATATTAGGTACTAATGTTAAAGTGTTGAGTGTTTATGTACCATAATTCTAAGTGCGCAAATGTTCATGTAGGGCATGTTTACTTACCTGGAATGAAAATGGAAATGAAGAAAATGATTCTTGGGTATAAAAGTTATTGTATTGAAATGGTTATGGGTCCCACCTCCTTATTAGAATTCAATTCTTGAATAACCAGATATTTGGTAACCCGGGGGGGTGCTATGGGTATAGGAATCATTCTTATATTGATTGCTTCATTCTTTCGTTCTTGTTGTCTCTGATTCATGACCTTTTTCATTCCAAGTAAATAAACATGCTAGTATTGTTCTTAACATTTTCCCTAATAATGTGATAGTTTTGAATGTTTATGTACCATAATTCTTACTGCCCAAATGTTCATGCAGGATACATTTTCTTCTCCACCACCACTCCCATCTCAAATACTTATCTTGGTTCATGTGGGAGTGATGGAGGAGGAAAGGTGGCTGAGCTAGATGTTTTTTTAAGGAGGGAGGAGGGGGATATGAAAATACTAAACTACCCTATGAAAAATGAACAACACAAGGTTAACGGTGTTATTGCGGTATGTACCAATTGTGGGTTAGGATACTAATATTAGGGACTAATGTGATGGTTTTGAGTGTTTATGTACCATAATTCTCAGTGCGGAAATGTTCATGTAGGGCACGTTTACTTATCTGGAATGAGAATGGAAATGATTCTTAGGTATGAGAGTTTCTGCGTATACTAACATCAAAGGTATTAGAATGGGTATAGGTACCACCTCATTATCAGGAATCGATTCTTGAATAACAAGGAATTTGACAGGGAGAGGGTATGGGTTTAGAAATCTTTCCCATATCGAATCCTTCTTTCTTTCATTCCCGTTGTCTCTGATTCACTACTTTTCCAATATCGATTCCTTCTTTCTTTCACTCCCGTTGTCTCTAATTCATTACTTTTTTCATTCCAAGTAAATAAACATGCAAGTATTGTTCTTGAAATTTTCCCTAATAGAATTGGTAAGTAATACCAAAATTGAAAAGATCTGATGTTCAGCTGTACACAAATGTAATTAACAATGACCAGCGACCATATAATAATTGGTTAAAGAACTTGATCTTGGCGGTTATACATTACATAGTGAGTGTGAATGGTGCTATACAATCAAATCCCAGATAACTATCATGACAAACAGTAAAATGAGGTTAAAAGCATACCTAATTGTTCGATCTCGTTGTGCTGCTGAATCATAACTCTATGAATGTTTTTTATTTCACTAACTTTGCACAGGTACTCAAAGCCCTCTGGGACATAATCATCGATGCACAAAATTCTAAAATACTCTTCATCCCATTCGGTCCAGATATCAGACGGCTTCTTGTCATATTGGTTAATGCCTGGCGGAACAAATGTACTTCCATATGGACATTTATATTCCTCAGAGTATTTCACACAACTGTAAGCGCGGTGGTTCTCCTGACCACAAATTGTACAAAATGTGAGACCTTGGTCAAGGAGGTCCTCCAAACTATAATCAGCAGCCTTTGCCATTTCTTTAGGGGTAAGAGGTTCTCCAAGCTTGAGTTTAAACCAATAGTAACCAGCAGCCTTTGAAGCTGCCTCTGGTCCTTCGGCAGCCATTGGTTTTTCTTCACCCTTTAGGGCTGCCTTTGGTCCTTCTCTGAGTTCTCTCTTGCGAAAAGCCCATTTGAAAAGTTTTTCTGAAGAGAAACCAGTGTTGCTACCTGTTTGTGATTCCATAATTAAACTCAAATGAAAGGTCATGATGATGACGATGACGAAAAAAGAAATTGATAAAAAAATTAAAAAACAAACTCTCTCAATCAAAAATCTTAAGCTATAGAAATGAGAAG
Source organism: Rosa chinensis (assembly GCF_002994745.2). Classification (NCBI taxonomy): domain Eukaryota; kingdom Viridiplantae; phylum Streptophyta; class Magnoliopsida; order Rosales; family Rosaceae; genus Rosa; species Rosa chinensis. The sequence continues at coordinate 46,462,379 of NC_037094.1, read as the reverse complement.
CTAATAGTTAACGTGATGGCTCACAAAAAGAGTCCAAGTAATCTATGGCATATTTAACTAAGCCATTTAACAGCATATTCTCTCAATCAAAAACTTTAACCAACAAACCAAAACCTTTACTCTAGCAGTGGTAAATTTATCAACCATTTTACATTTTTCAAGAATCAGAGCTTACTTGAAATTCTAAAAAAAGGGAAAAAAAAAATCTCATCATTTTTCCTCAAACAGAACTCAAAATCAGCAATAGAATTACAATATTGTTGTGTTGATAATAATTATTCTCCAAAAAAATATTATTAAAAAGAAAGACAGCAATTTACTTCCTCAAGAGACCAGAGCTGCGCAATTTCCTCTCAAACCCCTAAATCAGAAATCAAAAACATACCCAATTTGTAAACATGCGGTGAGAGTGGCGGTGGGGATGTGGATCGGTTCTCCATGGTTGCAGAACGTTAGAAACATGCGGCTACTAACTAGCGGAATGCGATGAATAAGTATTTGTAGACCTAATACTGAATTTGTAAGGGCCGTCGTTGATGTGGACTTGTGCCTTTTAGAGTTTGGGCTTTTGATGAGTAAAAGAACGGCTGAACGGTGTTAGGACACTTTTTTTTTTTTTGGTTGACCCAATATTTGTAATCCAACCCAAGTTCTTAGTAAATATGCTGTATGCATCCTAACTAGCATGTAGAGTAAAGAAGCCTAACACCCACTGAAGACACCCAATATTTGTATTCCAACCCAACTAGCATTTAGAGTTAAGTGGATGACATCTGTCCCTTTTGCACTAGCATAGTCTTTTAAATACTATCAGTTGTGGACGGAAGTTGGAGAGGGAAGTTGATTGCAATAGCTTTGGCCTGGTCTTGTTTAGAGTTTTATTTTTGGTTAGGCTTTTGGTTAGTCTTTTCTGGTCATTAGTATGCCCCTACTCTTTTGAGGTAGGGTTGGGTCAAATTGAGGTGCCATGGATTTGGTGTCATCCTGGGGACGAGTTGGTTTAGTTTCAGTTTTATCTTATAGTCAATGTGCTGACAAACGATCCTTGCACGTAGTCTGGTATCATTGGGACACGGTATGGAAGAGGGCGTTGGTTTTTATGGCGGTTGTCTATGAGGTGGTATCGAGATTCTCGGGATTCTCTGTAGCCTGAGGGGTTGGGCGATATAGGTGGTTAGGGGTTGGGCCATTTCGGCTCAAGGAGGTCATTCTAGATGACGGACCCATAACTGGTTTAGGTTTTAGGGAGGAGAGTGGGGAGTTTTTGTCCACCACCGGTGATTCCCATGTTTTGTAATTTTGGCTATCAATAAAGGTTTCTTATTCTCAAATTCTCAACAACAACAAAAAAAAATACCACCAGTTGTAGCTGTGGGGTGGGGCGGGACGTTACACTATTGAGAACTATTTGTGATATTTATTCTTTAAAATAGGGGAGTGAAATTTGCACCCCCAAATTTACAAACCACACCCAATTTTATTTTTTTTAATAATATTTCTTACCATCTCTTTTGCCACTTCCTAAAATACCCTCCCCCCCTTCTCTTCCAGACCACCACCAAGGTCCTCTCTCTCTCTTCTTCCTGATCGTCATGAGCTCGGAGTCGGACGTTGAAATCGGCGACCGACAGAGCGGGCAGGTCTGCTGGGAGTGGAGCCATGCGTCGATGCATAATACGTGGAAGGCGTGACAGCAGAGAGGGAGTAGCCATAGCTGGTCATCGTGCTTAAACTTAGAGAGGCAGAAGGCACAGTCGGCGGCGACCACCGCAATGGAGGAGGCTCGGCGGTGCTTGATGGCGGAGAAGGCGAAGACCGGGAGCTAGGCGATGGGATCGGCGGCGGCAACGGATTCGGCCGGAGATACTCGGACGGGGGTGTCGTCGCCGGAAGAGGGAGTTTAGGTCGGATGTGAAGAGCGGGTCGGAGAATTCTTCAAGGAAGACGATGAGCTGGAGCTTGAGAGGGAATTCTTGCTTGTTGAGACAATAGAGGGCTTGGTCGATGATGATTGGGTGCGCGGAGGTCCAGCGTGCACCGCCGTGCTGGAAATCGTCGATTAAGGACTCCCAGTCTTGGAGCGTGACTGGCTTCGACTGCGGCCATAAGGACGGCTCCGGTGGCTTATTGGTCATGCTTTCAATCGAACCGAAACAAACTAGGCCGAGTCGCCTACCTCAGAGACTCAGGTCGGTTCATAGAAATTGGATCAGAGTGAGGCACATGTAGGAATGTGTGGATTTGAAAGGAAATGAGAGGGAATTTGGAATTTGGAATCTGGGATTTGGAAAAGTTGGAATTTCAGGTGGTGATTCAGAGAGGAGGGCTCACTACAGGGGGAGGAGGAAGAGAGAAGGGGGAGGGTGTTTTAGGAAGTGGCAAAAGAGATGATAAGAAATATTATTAAAAAAATTAAATGGGGTGTGGTTTGTAAATTTGGGGGTGCAAATTTCACCCCCCTTAAAATATTGTTCCACATTCGAGAGGAAGACAACTCAACTTCCTGCGACGTGCTTGAAATGGTCACTGGAATAAAAAATTTTAAAAGGAAGACAACTCAACTTTTCACAACTTTGCAACTAGACTTTTCACATCTTTGTAGATTCGATGGTAGTGCAATGAAATCCCAGTTTCGTATGCTAATAAAAAAGTCAAATTCAAAATTTCAATACATCTCTTCAATAGATCCAAAATGTAAGAAAAGTTGCAGTATCCAAGCAACCTCAATTGTTTTGAATTAGTATACATAAATGGGACGGTGTACTGAGAAAAGCAAAGAAGCATAATCAAAGCTGTAAAAAGAAAGGCATATCTTTGTATACTAAATCTTAAACTTGTTACACCAACTACATAGCTCAAAGCAGCTTCTTTTCTTTATCTACCAAGTTGGAGTGTTTCAGCAACATCCATTGTTTTGCATTAGTATACATAGTTAGGACTGTGAACTGTGAAAAGCAAAGAAGCATAATTAAAGCTTCAAATAGGAAGGGACATCTTTGGGGGGCATTCATGCTTAAATAAACAACATGAAGAATGAGTAAGCACAAATGAAAGAATGTTATCAAAATTGATCTGAAGGCATTTGTCACCCTTGTGTCCTGTCTTCTATTCGGTGCCAGGCTTAAAAGTATAAAAAGAGTAGATAGCGCAAGATATGATAAAACCAGCTTGTCACGATGTAGAAGAAGGAACATCGAGAATAGGGCGTAAAGGGTCATCCAAGTAAATAGAAAAGGTTACTAGCTTGTCACGATGTAGACGAGGGAACATTGAGAATAGGGCATAAAGGGTCATCCAAGTAAATAGGAAAGGTTCTTCACTTGCCAAAAGACTTGCTGGTAGGAGAGGCAGCAAAATAGACATCTCTTGCACTAAAAATTCAGAATACCAAATGCTACTGTCTAAGATTCAGTGGTAGCCAAATCTTGTTAACGCTACTGAGGAAGTTGTAGCTAGCGCTACCGTTACCTGTCAAGTAAGATACAAATGGCGTTAGAGGGAGACCGTGGTTGGCAGTCTTCTCTATTCCGATGCCTAAGTCAGTTAATGTATTTATGTTGACAGGATAACATTAGGTAAGAAATAAATGCGTAGTTAATAAGGAAAGAAGAGTGGACCTTTTATGGGTGAGGGAGAGACTAATCTCTTCCTTGTTTTTCGATGTGGGACTGATGTGCTTTAGTTCCCAACTTCTGATGCTTCAGTGAGGTGAGCTTAGCGAGGTGCATGGCGGCACGTCAGAGGTGATCACGGGCTGAGCCGGAGCTCAAGTGATAGGTTGTTTGGCGGTGTTTCTGTAGGTCACACCATTGATAGTCTTTGGTGCCGCTGGCGGCAATATGAGCATGGCTCATTGTAGCTAATTATGTCAAGGCAAATGCTTATGTAATTACAAGTCCCCAGTCAAGGAGGGTTATCTTGGTTGGGGAGTTGTCTAGCGGTTTGAAGCGTTACTTCTACTAATCTTGCCGAGCATAATTAGCTTCAGTGCGTTGTCAACCATGGACTTGTTCTGAGCAAATGCTTTATACCCTTTCGGGTAGGCGCCTGCTAGTGCCCCCTAGGGAGTCTCCCATTCCCCGGGTAAGATAGGCCTCTGTTTAGCCGGAAAAATTGTTTGATGAGGGGAGCTGCATAGAGCAGTGAGAGTTAGGTAGCGAGCCTAATCTTTGATACCCAAGCGTCGGGGTCAACCGCCTTATCAGGGCCGTTGTTGATGTTGTTGACCTGTCCCTTTACTCTTTTTGAGAGGAGAAGGCTTGATTGCAATGCCGTGTAGCGGTTACTAGTACTATGAGGTGTTGCCTTGTGAGAGATTCCGCTGGCAGAGATCTTTTCTTTGGAAAATTTTGAAAGTGAGAAGTACCGCTAGCGGTGCTTTACTCAGCGAAGATTTTCTCCTTTGAAAATTATGAAAGCTAGAAGTTTCGCTAGCGGTGCTTCGCTTAGCGGAGACTTTCTCCTTTAGAATTTGAAAGCGAGAAGTTCCGCTAGCGGTGTTTTTCTTAGCGGAGACTTTCTCCTTTGAAATTTGATAGCGAGAAGTTCCGCTAGAGGTGTTTCGCTTTCTCCTTTGGAATTTGAAAGCGAGAAGTTCCTCTAGCGATGTTTCGCTTAGCAAAGACATTCTCCTTTGGAATTTGAAAGCGAGAAGTTCCGCTAGAGGTGTTTCTCTTAGTGAAGACTTTCTCTTTTGAAAATTATCGATTTTGATGGTTGGAATGGATAAGTGTTATAGCTGAAAAGGCTGTGCCATGTGTCGATGCTGGTTGGGTTGGCGTGTAGGTGCACGTATCCTTAGCACGCCCATTGTTTCGCCATAAATGCTAGTAATTATTGATTGTGTAATAGAGACGAATGGCTAATGAGGTAGTGGGGCACATGACATCATCTAGTGAGAGGTCGTTTCGCGACGAATGGTCTGGATGTCTCGGATGTCGACATGAAAGGGGGGGAATCAGAGAGGTTGACACTTTGCTTCATACTTTAAAATTTTTCACCATCTTCAACCTTCTTCCACCCTCTAGAGACTATAATCCAGAGGACCCAAGGTCGTCGTAAGGGCAGCAAGGCCGTGAAAAGACAGAGGTTGAAAAAGACCAAAGCAGAGCTTTTTTAGTATCAAGGGTGGAGTTCTTCGCATATTTAAGGTTGGTGACTCCTCTCTTTTGATTCTTGCTTTCTTTCTTGTTTGTGTGTCTGGTTTGGTGCGAGATTTGTGTTTGGAGTTTGTAATGGTGTCTGATATACGTGTTTGAGGATTAAAGATGGTTTAGGCACTGGTTTTGGCTATTTGGTGACTGAGTGGGGGATTTTGGTAGGTAATTTGCTAGATGGTCGAACATGGGTTTTGGCTTTTGTTTGGTTTTATGGATTTTTGTTGTGTTGTGTTCTTGGATAAACTCTAACAGAGGTATACTTTAGATATGTTTAGCACTAACACTTTGGGTTTTAGGGTGTTTTCGATGGCTAACATTATAGAGATTTCGAGCAGTGAGGATTCCAGGTCTAACGTGTTTCTTAACGCCTCCGATATGATTTTTATTGACTTGTTGCGTCCGTCTGCCCCTGCAGGAACCTCACTGCCCGAGCCGCTAGACATCGAATCACTACCGTTGATAATTTGTGACATTGGTGGAGAGGCGCCACATGGTGTTGGCTGCGCCGAGACATTGGCAACTAGGGAAGAAGCCACTGTTAGGATCCAACGGGAGGAAAGGGCGGAAAGTAATAGTGCCGCCAGTGCCTCCCATGATGACGGCGACTGTTGCGATGGTGAAGACAATAGTGAGTTGTCTTGGGTGTTGCCTGATGTCACTCCTGTGGATGAGCCGGGTGGTTCGATGACGCAGACATCTATCAAGAGGGTGAAGCTGGTGTACAAGCTTCATGGTGTGTCGAACTTGAGACCGTCGAAAAAAGAAGAGAAAGCGTTGTTTTTGTCTACAAGATATGCCGTTGTCCATGTGGCAGTATTCCGTCAAGGAGTGAGGTTCCTACAGTTGCCAAAATTTGAAATTCTTCTATGCGAGTTCGGCGTTGCGTTTGGGCAAGTTTGCCCAAACATGTGGAAGATGCTTATGGTGATGAACTCACTTTGGCGGTTGTCTGGTTACGAGGGTCCCACTGTGGCTGAAGTGCTTTATTTTTAGGAGCTTGTCTACGTAAAGAGGAAAGAATGTAGTGGGCAAGTGAACCTCACTCGTCGCGTCTGGGCGCCGAGGTTGGTTGAAAATCCGTTGGATTCCATGTCCCCCTGGCAGGCAGCCTTTTGTGTAGCTACTGAGGGTTGGGAATATGATGCAACAATGAACAAGAAAGAACCAACCTTTAGGATTAAATCAGAGTTTCAACCTATACGAGGTTGACGATGGACTGTCTATCCCCACACTTCCTCTTGTTTTGTTTCCAAAGTATGTGTGTTTTTTTCTGTGCTAACGTGTTTTCCGCTCTCCCTTTTTTTTTTTTTTTTTTTGTAGCGGGTTTGGGATTTACGTTGACAGTTGAGGAGCAGTGCTTCATAGCACGGGTTCTCGGTTGCTAAAAAAATTGTAACCTTCTCGACCTTTGTCTATTGATGGGTTGGGAACTATTGTTTGAGTTGAAGTTGACCCGCCTTCTATGTGTGTGGTTTTTTTTTTTTTTTTTTGGAATGAGCGCTTGAGGAGATAGCCGATACCTTGTTTGTTTACTTCTTTCTCCTTTGCATCTTGCAGATCCTGTTCCTAGTAATAAGCAGAGCCGCTAGGCGTTTGAGAAAGCTATGGATAAGGCGAAGGCACAAAATTTTCTGCAAGGTATGCTGGAAGCGAGCATCAGGGCCTGTAAGACCGTGGTGGATCCACGGAAGAAAGAGGTCACTCCGACTGAGGAGGAAGTGGTATTGGAGATGCCCTACCACTCCCATATGCCGTTGGTGGGGCAAATGGTGGTGCGCCCTATAGCGGCCACAATTGAAGCTGGGGTAGCCGCCAGGTCGCTTGTTGGTGGTCGCCTAGAGAGAGTTGCCGAGAATGTGCCGGCGACGCGGTGTGGGGGGGGGGGGGGGCATGGCCAAACAGAGAAGGCTAGAGTAGAGGCACGGGGTATCGGGGATGCCGTGCTTCAGAAGCTAGTTCTGAATGCTTCTGTAAGGGGAATAAAGGAGCGAGTGGGGCCGCGGTGCAAGGATTATCTGATAAGCAGCGGTGGCAAAATAATCTATTGGAGGGTCAAGAAGAAGGGGACGAGATTCCTATCGTTGCCGCAAAGAAAAGCACGCCCACTAGGATGCTCCTGCCATTACTGTTGCCGCTAGTGGGCAATCTCCAGCGGGGTTGGATTTGTTTGCAGATTATTCGCAATTCTTGTCTGAGGATGAGCAGGAATTGCTATACCACATCTGTGAGTGATTACACATATTTCTATGCATGTAATTGTATCTAAAACACTATAAATAAGTTAATCTTCAAGTCAATTATTATGTAATTTAATCCATTTTAATTTATTGTGTAGAAAATATGCGGAGTTGCGGAAACGAGAGAAAATGATGCAAAATTGGAGCAAAATGAAGTTTCTGAGAAAAGGAAAAAAAGTCAACTATGGTCAACTCGAGCGAGAAAGTGGAGTCCAACCTATGAGGTTATATGTGAGAGTGTCGCGAGAAAGAAGACCAAGAACAAGAAAAACAAGGAAAAGAAATGGTGCTGAATTAATTAAGTTAATTAATCAAATGATTAATTACTTAATTAATCATGCAAAGAAGCAAACAAAAGCAGTCTTCACTTTGATTTCCAAAACCCATGTGCATGCCATCGATCAGCCTCTTCTTTTCTTTCTCTCAAGCCAATCAAATGTTGCCATGTGGCAGTCTTGTCGCTTTTTCTTCCTCTTAGAAGACCATCGAAACGAGGCACTCCTTCACTCCCATTTCTTCCTCTTTGAATCCTAGCCGTCGATTGACAATGAGTTCATTAGCCTCTCTTCCCAGCTAGACAAACGGCACATATATATAGAGATATTCATCTCAACCCTCAGAAGATACCCTAACAGCGCCGCACACCAAAAAGGGGCAGCCTTTAGGCTGCTCTCAGCCTCCTGCCCTTCCATTCTTCATCTTTTCTTTTATGTTTCTTTCTGGAAATTCAATAAGGACTCACTCAAGCTTCAAGGAATCATCATCAAGAGCACCACACCTTCATTGTGGGTAGTTAGGTGAAGAAATTGCTTGGTTCATACTAGCCTATAGCTAGGAGTGACCAAGTCAACTCTCCCCTCTCTTCCTTATCATCTCTTTCATATTTTTCTATACTTTTCATGATGTTAATATATGGGTAGTGAGTAGTTTCTTTGGAAAACTAGGGTTTGAGCCATAGCATGAATTTTATGTAATAAATATGTTTTGATTTAATGGTTTTCAATTTCGTGTTTCACATATGTTCTAATTTATTATATTTGGCTTCGGTGCATGATTAGGTGCTTGATTAACTCTTGAATGTGTAGATGAGCATATCTAGAACAAATTAGGGAGCCTAATCACCTTTCTAATTTATGGCTAGGACACTAGTTTAGAACATGGTTAGTTACAATACCAATTTTGATTGCTGTATTGGCTAGCTTGGGAGCCTCGATTCTAGAACTCTTCGCCTTTTGGTGCAACTAGAGGCCTTAAAATAGCTCTAAATTGTCCCAATTGAGTTTCTACAGCCCTTGATCCGGAGTATGAATACTCTTTAAGGAATCTATTGACCCATGAGCCTTGAAAAGCCTTGGGTACAGTTCTTGATGCCATTATGAATTGTTTGACCATTGTCGGAACATACTTGTGCATTGAATTTGGCTAGGAGGATAACCTAGTGACCTAATTTCCATTTCTTACTTTTCTTTTCTTTATTTAATTTAGTTGTTAGTTAAACCATTCATTTAAACTCTTGCAATTTAGTTATTAGAAATTCAATTTACAATTTTCGGTGACAATTTTTATCTCATTGTAAATAACTATCACTAGGCTCTTAGTTTTGATTAGGCTTTGGTGAAAACCAAAGCCGAGCATTGCTAAGCTTGGTGCCTTAGATTAGCCTTTTTATTCACTTTATTTTACTTTATTTGCTTAGTGACTTTAGTTCCGACTAGTCAAAGATTGTGGGTTAGCCACTAATCCTCGTGATACGATACTGTTTTGCATAATACTTCCATTTCTTGACAATGATACGTACGCTTGCGTAAATGTGTATCAAGTCAATGGTGCCGTTGCTGGAGATTAGGGTTTAATAGCCTTAATCCCTTGGTAAATCGGTTCTTTAGGTCACTTTAGCATATTTTTATTTCTTTGTTTCAAAAAAAAAAATTGGTAGTTTAATTAATTTAGTTATGTTTTGTGTAGTTATTTTTCTATTTTCTTTCTAACTTTTGGTTACTTATCTCATTCTTGGGAATCCATAGGTACTTATTTTCTTATCACATTGAGCTATGGATCGATGAAATTATGGATGGGAAGACCCAATGGGATATGAGCAACCTCCTCAAGATCAAGCTTATGAACCTACAAATTCATCCATTGAAGAATTGTTTGCTTAATTCAAAGCTATAAGTGAGAGTGTAGATCCAATCATGGAACAAGTCAAGGCTAGCCTACTTCAAGAGCAACCTGCCATCACTTTATATTTGCAAGAGCCTTTCTTTGATCAAGTGGAGCCTATTTCAAGAGAAGAAGTACATATCAAGCATCTTGAGCAAGAGTCATTTATGCAAATTGATGATTATAGTGATGTTGATGTACAAGAATGTGAGCTTGGTTATGAAAGTTCCAATGTAAGTAGGGTGAAAGACTACACTTCGGAGGAATGGGTGCAATATTTTAGAAATCTAAGCTTCCAAATGGAGGGGAGATATTTGAAGATGATTTCGAAGAAGAGGATGTCTTTTCTAGTGAGGAGGATTCGGAGTTTGAAGTGATGCACCACAATGCCTTATTCATTGAGGTTGTACTTGAACATGATTCTAAAGAGGAGGATGGGTTATCTAGTGAGGAGGATGAGGAGCTTTAAGTCATATACCATAATCATTTATTCATTGAGGTCGTACTTGAACATGATTCTAAAGAGGAGGATGGGTTATCTAGTGAGGAGGATGCGGAGCTTCAAGTCATATACCATAATCCTTTATTCATTGAGGCCAATGTTCCTAAGGAGGAAGAGAGTCATTCAATAATTTGTGATAATGAAGAAGTTGAAGAGCCAAAGACTTTCTCTTCTCCCACATCCATGGAGATCCATCATGAGCTTCCCAAGGTGGAGAGTAGGACATTGAGCACTTATGTTCTTAATGGGAAGATTGAGATTAAAGTATTTTTAACTCTCAATCCACTATTTAGTGGTCAATGTTTCTACAATGAGGTGATTGTTTGGAAAGGAAGTGGAGCACTTGCATTCAACCTTTCCTATCACTCTCAAGAGAGTCTACGACCTATTGTTCCATGGATTATCATTTCTACACCACTTTTGAAGGAGAAGGCAAGGATAGCTCCTAGAAGAAAAATTGAGAAGAAGTGGAAGATCAAGAAGCTTCATTTTCGGGAACCAATTGGAACATTCATGGATAGCTCTTGGTCTTGTCTCTATGATACATCAAAGAGTCCCTTAGCCCCAAACAATAAGGTGGTTGCATGTTACACCCCACATCTGATATACCTTTTTACCGAGTTACACGAAATTCTTTGTGGTTACCGTTCACGGTTATAATTTTAACGTTTTGGGGGGGCGGGGGGTTAAAAATTGACTTTTTATGAGTTAATAATTTGAGAAAACTTCCTTCATGAAAGTTGTAGAGAACGTTAAACCGAGCGCGTGCATATGTGGTACGTAAAAATCGGAGTTCGTATGTGAAAGTTATAGCTTAAAATGTGAAAGTTACTGTTCATGGTAACAAAAATATAAATATGGAAAGTTACCACTGTGGGTTTCCATTTTCGGAAACCCGGTAACTCTCCCTCTCTCTTCTCCCCCGACCCCTTCCCCTTTCGGCCCGAGCTGATTCACCTTCGATTTCTCCCTCCTCCGGCCGACCCACGACGGAATCCGGCTATCCCCGAGCTCGCCTCCTCCCCCTTGACACGTTGGCGGTGGTATTTTGCGAAGATTTGGCCGGAGAAGCTTGATTTCATGCCGGGAAGGTAACGGTTGCAGTTTGCTATTTTTGCCGGTTTCTGGTGATTCCGGCCTTCTCCGGTCACTAGACCGGCGTCGAAGGTCGGGTTTTTGCTGGAGATTATTTTCCCTAAGGTCTTGCTTCTCAATTTGCAGTGTAGAGGTCGAATCGATCGAACCCGAACCTAGGGTTCTTGAATTTTTCTGGAAAATCTTCACCGGCTTAATTGGAGCTCTTCCAGGTAAAATTGGCACTTGTTGTAGTTGAGAAAGAGATTAGGCATGTTGAGTAGGTGGTGCTGCCAAAATTTGGTGGCCATTGGTGGTGGTTGGCCGGGGGCGCGTGGGCCCCACGCGCGGCCACTGTGGGTGGCGCGTGGAGGCGTGTGGAGCTGCAATTTATTCTCTGTTTTGGCTCCATAAATCCCTTAACGATTGTAGTAGTTTATACATGAAGTTTGGTGGAGATTGGAGGGATTACAAATTGTGTATAAATGAATAATTAACGATTTACGTGAATTCGATCGCCGAAATTCGTTCGAATTCACTTTAGAATTTTTATATCGATGAATGGATATTGATGGAATTTTGAGGATGGATTTATTGTGAATTAAGGAGTTGGATTTGAAGGGGGGGACGTTATGACTTTCAATTTCTAATTATCATAAAGTTAATTGTCGTTCTATAAATGTATTTTTACGAGTGCTATTCGTACAGGATGAGAGGAATCTTCGTACGAGGAAAATACCGAGCGACGTCAGGATTGAGCATATATAGTGAGTGGACTTTTATTTTTCAAAGAATGATGCATGCATTTATTTAAACAGTTCCGAAGTTATAAATTATTTATCAATTTACTTTCTTGAGCATACGGTTATTTTCGGAAACGGTTTTGGTTAATTGATTTACTTGGAGATTTTATGGCGTGCGGGGTCACGTCATTGGATTACGCTTATCTTCTTTTATTTATTTATTTCCGATGTGATTTCCGGATTTATACTATTTATATTATACTTATATTCGGCAATTTGAGATTTCTATGAAATGCGATGAAGTTAATCTTTATACTTATTTATATCCTATTTATTTTGAAGATGAGATTATCTTGGCGTGTGGGACACGTCTTTGGAAATTCATTTACGAGAGTTGGGGAAGTTTTATGATTTTACTGTGGTTTTCGGATTTCTTTTTGCCATACTTTGGGTGACTTATCATTGCTAGCATTGATTTCCGCCTTTGTGGCGCGGTGATGGGATCACCGTAGCCCTTCCGCCTTTGTGGCGCAGGTTACTGTCTCTGTGACAGTAATTCTGTAGCCCGGTATCCTATCGCTACACTTAGTGGCGTAAGGGTATATTACGGGAGTTATGGGAGTATTTTAGCCTGGGAGGCTATCACCCGAGCCTGGGAGGCTCACTCGTATGGCTATCGCCTTCCCCTACTCACTTTACTACTTAGCTAGCGGGGCTAGCTCGATTTTTGTTTAACCAGCGGGGCTGGTCTTACTTCCCTTGAGTATCAGAGTTCCAACTTTTTCTTATAAATCGTATGTGACTAGCGGGGCTAGTCGGTTTTCATGGGTGGAACTCCTCTTGTGTTATTTTCGTTAATCACTGCATGCATCGGGAATTTTTAAAGGAAATAAATGTGGGAAAGTATAAAATCCTTTTTGTTAAAAATTGTTTATTTTTGTCCACTCACGCTAACGTGTTTTTATGTACTTTCTCCTGGGCCCTTCGGTTTCAAATGCCCAGTTTTCAGTGTTGCTGCTCGGCTTTCTGAAGTGAGCCATAGTGACCGCATCCGCTTCCGTCATCATATTTTGTAGGTTATTTATTTAGCCTACTGTATTCTATGTTAAACTTATATTCCTAGAATGCTCTGATTACTAAGGGATATGTGACCCAAACTTGTATGAATTATATTTGAGGTCTACGACCTAACTTTGGTGATTGTAGTAACTTTTAACTTTTGGAGATTGTGTATGATGTTATTAGCCTTGAGATGGAATTGGTTGAATTTGGGAGCAGGGTGGCTCCAGGAGTTATGGTTGGATTATTAGAAGTGAATTTTGTTTTCCGCAGGATTTTGGGTTATCCATTTTTAAGGGAGGTTATGCCGAAATTTTTGGTGAATCTCCTTTAAAGGTGGGTCCCGCAGGGCCACCTCGGATCCCAGGGTGGAATTCGGGGTGGGTCTTGTCATTGCACTTGAGAAGTATCCACCTTGACAAAAATTACAATCTATAAACCGGCAATGAAGTCCTTAAACAAAGTGCTTGCTAGGGAGGCAACCTAGCACATCATCGATAGTATTTCTTTATTCCCTTATAGTTTATTTTTGTGGTGAATAAAGCGTTTTGTCATTTTTTGAAGGATGGGAGGTGTTCGGAGTTTGAAATGTAGAGAAAGCATGAATATGACCGTGGGCAGTTTATGTTTAGAAATTTTAGTTGAATTTGGGTGACTATAGTTTCCAACCTGCTTGGTAATTTGAGCTGAAAATTTCTGATTTTACTATGTGTCTACTACCTGTACCAAAATTTCAGCCTTGTTGAGTCCCTAGAACTTCAGTTATTTTGTGGCCAATGCATGAAGGTCAAAAAAGAGACAGCTACTGTATAGTGACTTTGAGAAGCTACAACTTCTACATGTCAAGATACTTGGAACTAAATTTTTTTAGAGATGTAACTTCACTTGTCCTATATATGCTGGTAAAAACATTTTTTTATATTGAACCTTCCTAGCTTCAGATTTTATGTTGCAAGTGACAGAGGTCAAAAACAGGGCACAGCAGAAACCATAGAACATATCAGTGAGTTTGGAGGCCAACGATTTTTGCCTCATAATTGATTTTTCAGTGAAATTTTAACAAAAGGTATAGGTATCTCTCTCTCTCTCTCTCTCTCTCTAAGGAGAGCTTGTACGGAGTTGGCTCTCCATCTATCCTCTAAGGAGAGCTGGTACGCAGTTGGGAGCGATCAAGAACCCCATGGATGGGTTTTCTTCATCTTCTTTTCACTAACCTTCTCCCCTCCATTTCCTTTTTTTTTTTTTCCTCCAGAGACTTCCAAATAGACCTCAAGAGAGAGATGAGGTCGTGCTGCGAGAAGTTTCTCGCTTCCTCCTCCCCCTTCTTGATCTGATCAACACATATAAGTAGATTGGTCCATTTAACAATGGACGGTCCTGATCAACCGGTGAGTGGATCAATGACTCACATCACTCCACCAAATTTCCATTTCTTGATTTATATCCCACAACCTCATAAAATTGCTGTAAATAGCTCAGGTACTCGGAAAATTCCCCAGAAATTTCCACGAATTCGTCGTGTCGTGTACTTTATTATCCAACTCTTACTAAAGATTTCACTTTGTGAAAAGTTTTGAAAATATTCTCGAGTGCTTTAACGTTTACCGAGATCGATAAGTAAATTATCGAACTATGTCACTTAAGCTCGATATCCAGGGCTCACAGATTCTTTTATTAACTTCTCAATGCCGAGCATTACAAACTCCCCCCATTTTAAAATTTCGTCCTCGAAATGACGAAATTTAGAGTAGTGTTAATGACACTTAGAAGAAAAACATTAGAGTAGTGTTAATGACACTTAGAAGAAAAACATGTGCATAATATATGGGCAGTAAATTGTGTTGTTCTTATATTAACCAACTATTAACGAGTAATATGTTTGCATTTGTTTGACAAGCTTATCAAATTGTAATACATTCGAATCAAAACTCATTTATATGCTTTTGTTCAAATCTATTCAGATGCACGCGATTAAATCCATTTATGGATCCCCCGGAACCAATACGCCTTCCAATGTTTCGAGGAGGTTTCTACCTTCAAACCCACTTTTAAGGCAGACCAACTTTGTGTTTCACATACAAACATTACTTTTCCAGTGGATGCTAAAGGAAGAGACCAAATGGAATGTGTTCGAGCATGATTTGTATAATGTATAGTTAGACCATTTGATTTGCTATAAGCCTATAACAGCATAAACTCGAATTATCAAACATATAACATACTTGGACGAAATGATTGTCCCCATCGTTCTGCTCCAATCAAATTTAGTTACCTTTTACTTCCTCTCAATTTCACAACTTAAAAACAGATTCCAGTGCATTTGAATTTGCAAGTTATACCAACTTTTTCCTGGACTTTGGTAATAAACTTGTCAGGTTTTTAAAACAATCGAAATATAAGTGAGAACACTGCCAGATAACAATGTTCATCATAAGCTCATAGCAACCACATTTGCATCAAGCTTTAGATACATTTCAAACAAACCATCAATAGTCCAGAAATCAACCTGATCACGTATAATTCTCAAAACCGAACCGATCATATATGTTTCTCAACCAGAAAGTGCATTATGTTCTTTCTTTTCCTCTTTTCCCCGGTTAGGCCCATTGCTCGCATGAAGGCCACCGAGCACACCCCGTACTAAGTGGAGGGATTGGGTTTTGGGTCTTTCACCCAAGGGAACTCGATCCCTCTCCTTAATTATATCCCCGGCCTAACCGGATTCAAATCATTATACAGTTAACTTGTTACTTTTCATTCATGTCGCATTCTGTCCCCTTTGAAATAAAATCATAACCTGAAATTTTCAATCTCAATATTGGATTTGAAAACATGCCAACTGTTTGGATTAATACCGAAGTCGTATATGCATAAATTAATCCAATCCCAATAAAGTAACTATGCAAGTAAATCCAGCAATAATAATCTGAAGACATACTATCAAAATGCTTGGTAAAAGTAAACTGACTTAGTATAAGTAGTTTACCTGATAGATACTTGCAGCAGAGACTGATGGATCCTTCCCTGGCTTCGTTGGCGGAATATATATACATAACCAAATTAATGCACAATGAAAAGAATAATATACATGCACTTGTACTAATAAATAAATAAATAAATACAAATGAAGAAAAGAAGGATATGTAAAGTCTTCAAAACCAAGTTTGGAGCTAGTTTAACTCCCTGCGAACCTGAAACTTCTGCACAATTTCTCTACAAAGGTATTAGTGATCTGCAATCACACTACATAAAATTCATGCAAAGTATGTTAGATTTACTCAATTTCAAGCATCTTGTGCCCAGTAACTTTTGCTTCTATTTAACTTCTCCTTGTAAGTGATATCGATCAGACAGACAAAATGAAAGAGGACAGTTCTTTTGCTTCTTATGACCAATTGAAATGATAAAAACAAAGTAATTAATAAGCATGCAATACCGGAGCAGTAAGATCATAATGCTTTGAAACATCACTTGTAGAAATATACAGAACATATTGATGCAAAAGTCAAGTCCCACTTATACATATTAGTTAATTTCAACATGTAAATAATAAGAAAACATATAACCATGCAGTTGCAAAACTTGAACAGCAACTAATTAAACAAGTAATGACACTAAATGAACTCACTCTTCAGTTTACATATGGATCACTAGGTCTGAACACAACTGACAAAGATTTACCAGTAAAATAAATGACGCTTTTTATGATCATACCTTTAGAGAATCTCCTTGTCTGTCACTTGCATTCATATTCTTGATGATATTACAAAATTACTGCACAGTTCTGATTATATGTCCTTAATCAAGGCCAAGACAGGTGTAATATGTGTAATTTTATATACACTGACTTACCTTAAGAGTATAAGGTTTTCATCAATCTAGAAGCTTTTGATAAAAATAACATATGAGCTTTTAAAAGACTTGGAGGACACATGTTGAAAGGCTATAAAATATCAATCTTACAATCGAGAAAGTGTAAGAATTTCATTATATACCAAAAGGTTCAGATGCCAGTTATAAGTAGATCTAAGGGATCAAACTTATAGACTTGATAGAAATTAAATAAACCAAACCAATTTAAAGTTCTTAACACCCGTACATGACTCAAGCACATAGCAGATACATTTGACCCTTGTTGGAGGTGAAAAATTCCGTAGAGGAGTTTGACCCAACAATTAATGCGGACTGGAGCGGGAGCTGACCGGGAACAATCGAGAAGCTTCCCTCGAGCGTTGACCTGGAGTTTGACCGTCGACTCGAGGAGAAGGGGGGGGGGGGGGGGGGGGGGGTACCTGCAGAAAACCCTCCGATGCCTAAGTCAGTATGTTTCTTAGTAGTGGTGTTGAGATAATTGGAATTCGATGGATTACCTGGACGTCGAGCCTCCTTTATATAGGTGATGACTTACTTCGGGAACAAGCCGCCATTATTTCTGCTTTGATGACTGCATTTATTTACACACTTATAATGATAATTATTGCTGCACTAATAACAGTTAATCATTGCGTACTTACGACCGTCATTCATTGCATATTTATGACAGTCATTCATTACGCACTTATTGCGCACTTATAATCATAATCATTGTGCGTAGTTATTGTCGTAATAATCGCCGCATTCATGACTGAAATTTAACGCCATACTAACTGCGGAGTTAATCGCCTTAATTGCATGCCCAGCAGAATTTGACCACTCCCACAACCCTTGACTATGGAAAACAAGTATACAACCATCAAATTAGAAAATAAAGACAACATTTAAGAATCAAAGTATCTAACAGAATACCTTCTTGACAAAACAAGGTCACAAGACCATTAACAATCTTTATGATTGTTAACCCCAGCCGAATTGAAATTGAAGTAGTATTGTCCTTCAAGAAGGATAAACCATGCCAAAGTCTTACTCTAAGACTATATATTCGTCAAATCCAACAGGATAAACAATTCAGAGAAGCCAATAATTGTACTCACACCAGAAACCAACAGTAGCTACACCACTTTACCAAAACCAAAAGAAATCATTATCATCATCTCAAACACTACATGCAACCACAAAACATCAAACATAAGCAAACTCACTTAAATCAAACTCACTTAAAGCCTAGACCTTGACCGAAAATAAATCACAACAGTATCAAGCCCCCAAACCACGATCCTATTCTCCCCCCCCCCCACAGTTTATACCCTATCAATCATATCCCTGCTCTGATATCATTTGTAACATCCTGACCCTTTTTATTTAATACCCGAAACCTTCTCTCTCTCTCTCTCTCTCTCTCTATCCTCTAAGGAGAGCTGGTACGGAGTTGGGAGCGATCAGGAACCCCATGGATGGGTTTTTTTCATCTTCTTTTCACTAACCTTCTCCCCTCCGTTTCTTTTTTTTTTTTTTCCTCCAGAGACTTCCAAATAGACCTCAAGAGAGAGATGAGGCGGTGCTGCGAGAAGTTTCTCACTTCCTCCTCCCCCCTTCTTGATCTGATCAACACGTATAAGTAGATTGGTCCATTTAACAATGGACGGTCCTGATCAATCGGTGAGTGGATCAATGGCTCACGTCACTCCACCAAATTTCATTTCTTGATTTAAATCCCACAACCTCGTAAAATCGCCGTAAATAGCTCGGTTACTCGGAAAATTCCCCAGAAATTTCCACGAATTCGTCGTGTCGTGTACTTTATTATCCAACTCTTACTAAAGATTTCACTTTGTGAAAAGTTTTGAAAATATTCTCGAGTGCTTTAACGTTTACCGAGATCGATAAGTAAATTATCGAACTATGTCACTTAAGCTCGATATCCAGGGCTCACAGATTCTTTTATCAACTTCTCAATGCCGGGTATTACAGTATCCTCATGAGTCTACTTTCATTTCCAGTTGGTCTCACCCTTTTTGTGCCTCTAGAGCTTCAGATATTTCTATTTGGTGATTGAGTGTCAGTAGAAGAGTTCATGACAGACGGGCAACTTTGACTAGCTTTAGTTTTCATCTCAACTGGAAATAAGTGGATCACTTTATATGGATAGAAACCTTTCTGAGTCTACTTTCCATTTCAAGGGTTTCACTTACTTATCACTTTCTGAATTTGAGATATGGGCATTTGAAGGCAGAAAGGTCATTGTTGGAAGTTTTCTGCATTCACTAGTTTTTGTTCACTCAGTTTGGTTGGACTTTTTGCACTTTAATTATCTTCAATTGAGGCCATTATAGGGCAGTTTTGGGTGTGTTGGAGGTGGCAAAGAACATGATCTTAATGGAGGACCCTTGTCCTTATTCTTTGATCGACTATTTATGATGCATTGCTCTAAGACATTCCTATGTTCTAAACGGAGTTGATCTTTTCATGAGCACCTTGAGCTACTATGGAGCACACGTAAGGAAGTCAAGGCCTTGTGCCTTAAGGTTGGTGTCTCATATTAGCCTTCTCCAAAGGTCGTGAGCAATGGAGGGTTGACAAAGGGAGTTTCCATATCTTTTCTCCGCATTTAGTTTAGTATATTTGTGTAGGTTTTTCTTGTGCATTCGCCCGGACTTCACTCTCATGCCTAACTCCGACTTGGATTTAGCTTTCGAGCTCACTCAATGTTGGTTTTAAGTGTGGGGGTGAGGAATCGGGCGCCTTTTAAAAAAAAAAAAAAAACCTTTTTAAGTAGCTTTTTGCAATTAGAATTTAGTGGTTAATGCCTTTTCCAACCCAAATGACGAGATATGGACTTAGCTTGTTGTGATTGTGAATAGATCAAGCATGATCTAGGACTTTGAATTTGTTTGGTGATTAAGTGTATATGTGATCTATGCTTGACTATAAGTGTGTACATTGTCTATGGTTAGGTTAGTTCATCATAATTAGAGAAGCATATAGATGATTTAATTGACTTGCATGCTTTATTTGTGAGCTTTTGTGCCTATATCTATAGTGTATGCATTGTTCACTCACTTATTCTTTCATGTGTATACAATTTCATGACATTTCATATCTAGAACTTGCTTAAAACCTCTTGAGGCTAATTGTTAGCTTAAGACGGGATGGAAATGATTGAGGCATTAGGATTAATTACCACCATGGCCAAAGAAGCATGTGCCCAAAAATATTTACCACTAGATAGCCACTTTGAGCCTATTTATATTTTTAGCCTTTTTGTTCATTCGCACCATATATTCCTACCTAGTCTATACACTTTTATCCTAGCCTACCATGGTAGTTGGTGAAGCGATTCGAGAGAATGACTTTATATTTGAGTGCTTCAAAAGAAAGAAAAAGTCAAAAGTTCTAGGTTACAAAAGAATAAGTGTGGAGATGAGTGATATGCTTAGAAAAGAAAGTTCGGGGAAAAAAAAAAGTTCAAAAAAAAAATATAGCTAGTATTATTTTGTATATAGTATAGTAGTTGTTTGGGTTGTACATTGGGTTTAGAGTAAGTGAATTAGCATTCGAAACCAAAAGTCATATACCTCTACAAGAGAGAGTCGCTTCACGGACTTCTATGGACTTTGTATTTCCTTATCCTTTATTTCTATTAGTCACTTGCCCTTAGCTCTATTACAACCAAATAAAAGACCTCTTGATCTTGAATATTGTGAGCTACCTAGCGGAGATGAGATAAAAAAGCAAGCATATGGCAGCGTGCGTTGTGAAATTGCTTTAGAGTGAAATACATGTAACCCCTAAACACTTGAGTGGTAATATTTAGTGAACCTATGTGAATTTAGTAGGTTATGTCGGGTCTTCTATGTGCCTATTTGATCATGATGGATTGATTTGACACATGATCAACACATGCATATACTTGAGCATTTCTCACATGTGCATCTTTGTTGCCTTAGAAATTCATAAATCCTATGTTGTGCTAGCTAGCTTTGTCAACCTCATGGTCATTTGCATAATTAGTTCTCCGAGGGTTATGCATGGTTGGAAAAACTAATACTACACTATCTTTATGTTTGTGAGTTAGTAGATTTTCGGATTATATTTCATTTAGTTTGCTTGAGGACAAGCAAAGTTCAAGTGTGGGAGTGTGATTACACGCATTTCTATGCATGTAATTGTATCTAAAACACTAGAAATAAATTAATCTTCAAATCAATTATTATATAATTTAATATATTTTTATTTATTGTGTAGAAAATAAGCGGAGTTGAGGAAACAAGAGAAAATGATGTAAAATTGGAGCAAAATGAAGTTTCCGAGAAAATGATGAAGAGTCAACATTGGTCAACTATGATCAATTCGAGCGAGAAAGTGGAGTCCAACCCATGAGGTTATATGTGAGAGTGTCGCGAGAAAGAAAGAAAAATAGAAAAGAAGACCAAGAACAAGAAAAATAAGGAAAAGAAATGATGCTTAATTAATTAAGTTAATTAATCAAATGATTAATTACTTAATTAATCATGCAAAGAAGCAAACAAAAGCAGTCTTCTCTTTGATTTCCAAAACCCACGTGCATGCCATCAGCCTCTTCTTTTCTTTCTCTCAAGCCAACCAAATGCTGCCACGTGGCAGCCTTGTTGCTTTTTCTTTCTCTTAGAGCAAGTTCAGCCGTTAAGGTCACTGGGTCAATAGTATTCACTACTTTTTGCCTTTCATTTTCACCATCTAGGTCACTGGGTCAGATACTGTTCACAAAAGGTCACCGAATGTCAGTTTACAGGTCACGAAATTGACCCAGAGTGACTTTTTGTGAACAATATCTGACCCAATGACCTAGATGGTGAAAATGAAAGGCAAAAGGCAGTGAATAGTATTGATCTAATGACTTCAACGGCTGAACTTGCTCTTAGGAGACCACCGAAATGAGGCACTCCTTTACTCCCATTTCTTTCTCTTTGAATCCTAGCCATCGATTGATAATGAGTTATTCATCTCAACCCTTAGAAGATACCTTAACAGCGCCGCACACGGAGGGGGGTAGCCTTTGGGCAACTCACATCCTCCTTCCCTTCCATTCTTCATCTTTTCTTTTATGTTTCTTTTTGGAAATTCAATAAGGACTCACTCAAGCTTCAAGGAATCATCATCAAGGGCACCACACCTCCATTTTGGGTAGTTGGGTGAAGAAATTGCTTGGTTCATACTAGCCTATAGCTAGGAGTGACCAAGTCAACTCTCCCCTCTCTTCCTTATCATCTCTTTCATATTTTTCTATACGTTTCATGATGTATCTATATATGGGTAGGAAGTAGTTTCTTTGGGAAACTAGGGTTTGAGCCATAGCATGAATTTTATGTAATAAATATGTTTTGATTTAATGGTTTTCAATTTCGTGTTTCGCATATGTTCTAATTTATTATATTTGGCTTCGGTGCATGATTAGGTGCTTGATTAACTCTTGAATGTGTAGATGAGCATATCTAGAACAAATTAGGGAGCCTAATCACCTTTCTAATTTATGGCTAGGACACTAGTTTAGAACATGGTTAGTTACAATACCAATTTTGATTGCCGTATTGGCTAGCTTGGGAGCCTCGATTCTAGAACTCTTTACCTTTTGGTGCAACTAGAGGCCCTAAAATAGCTCTAAATTGTCCCAATTGAGTTTCTACAGCCCTTGATCTGGAGTAGGAATACTCTTTAAGGAATCTATTGACCCATGAGTAGACCTGTAAATGGACCGGATTTTGATCCAGACCCGCTCCAAATCCGTGGCTATTGGACGGGTTTGGATCGAAAATTTTAATCCGTTGATCCGTTAATGATCCGAATCCGTTAACCCGTTTATTTAACGGATCAAACACGGATTTAGGTCGATCCGATCCGTTAATGATCCGGCCCGTTTTCGTAATAATAAAATATTATTTTTTATTAATATATTATTATTTTTTAAAAATATAAAATATAAAATATGAAGAATTTCTAATACAAATTTTTTGCAGAAATCTAAGGGACAGTCCATCACCCAAGATTCCAAGAAGCATTAAGAATTTTGATAATGTAATTCTACTTTTCATGTTGTTTTAATATTTTATTAATATCTTATGAGGTATCATGATATAAATTTAATATTACTATTTAAAATTTTAAAATATTTGAAATTATAAACGGGTCGGATTAGCGGATCGGGTATCTGTTAATCTGGCGGATACGGATTTGGATCGAGCTATCAATGATCCGCCGGGTTAACGGAGCGGGTTTGGATCAAATTTTTTTTTAAGTAAACGGGTTTGGATTTAGGTTGATCCGATCCAAATCCGATCCATTTACAGGTCTACCCATGAGCCTTGAAAAGCCTTGGGTACAGTTCTTGATGCCATTATGAATTGTTTGACCATTGTCGGAACATACTTGTGCATTGAATTTGGCTAGGAGGATACCCGAGTGACCTAATTTCCATTTCTTACTTTTCTTTTCTTTATTTAATTTAGTTGTTAGTTAAACCATTCATTTAAACTCTTGCAATTTAGTTATTAGAAATTCAATTTACAATTTTCGGTGACATGCAATTTCTACCTTATTGTAAATAACCATCACTAGGCTCTTAGTTTTGATTGCTAAGCTTGGTGCCTTAGATTAGCCTTTTTATTCACTTTATTTTCCTTTATTTGCTTATTGACTTTAGTTCCGACTACTCAAGGATTGTGGGTTAGCCACTGTTGATACCACTTATATTACATACTGCCAAGCATAAGCAACGACCTTGTAGGTGGGTCTCCGTGACATGACTAGCCCCGCCTATGGCATGCATCCAGTAGACCGACACTCGAGCTACCTCGCTATGGTGGAGGTTGGCCGATATCTTGCCGGGAGGTCATTCTCTCATGCTCTCCAAAAGGCTTCAAGAGAAGCAAATATAGGTATTATGTCCCACATTGGAAATATGAAATGGGAGGAAGCCTCATTTAGCTATAAAGGGAGTCCACCCCTTCTTAGAATAGGAGGGATCCATGATCCCCACACTTGTATATTACAAAGGCTACTTAGCCTCACTCATAGTGAAATATCTAAGTGGACGTAACCTTGCCGCATGGGCAAGGTGAACCACTATACATGCTCGTGTCACTATCTCTCTCCATCATGCTTCATACTTAGCTCCCATATTCTCACCACAGAAACATTGGTGCTAGAAGGAGGGTCCCTAAGTAGAGGGTATGAACCTACGACCTTGGGTCCGAGCCAACGGATACGCGCATACCCCCGCACCCCAACTCATCTACTCCCTAGCTCCACTCTACTCGGGGACCCACTAGTCAGTGGGTACGCGCAGGACCCCTCACTCTCAACACACCCAAGCTTCACTCTTCTTCGGGCCTCCAAGGAGTCAGCGAGTACAGCGAGTCAGCGGGTACGCGCAGGACCTCACCCTCAACACATCCAAGCTTCACTCTTTGATCTCTAGGACTCCGAGGACTCAGCAGGCACCACGAGTCAGCGAGTACGCAGGACCCCTCCTAGAGCCTCCCAAGCTTCACTCTTCTCCGGGTCTCCGAGGAGTCAGCGGGTACGACGAGTCAGTGGGTACGTGCAGGACCCCTCACCCTCAACACACCCAAGCTTCACTCTTCTCCGGGCCTCTGAGGAGTCAACGGGTACCACAAGTTAGCGGGTACGAGCAGGACACCCAACACCCTCAATTCTACAACCAAGCTCTATTCTTCTTTGGGCCTTCGACGAGTCAACTAAAACCTTGCAGCAGCCCTACTTCCGAGGCTTATAGCTCATCCATTCATAATCAAAATCCAAAGGTTCTACTTGGAGATGAAATTTCATATTCAAGGCTTTCCGTACATATGTGTCACAAATTCTAAGTCTAAGGGATGTGAAAACTAGAGACCTGCAAATTTAGCAAAAAATTACAGAAAACTGGCAGAATGCTGACAGAATGACCTTTGTTCATTCAAACCTGAATACGGGAAGCTACAGGGGTCATATTCATAAACCCTTTGGTAGCAATGAAGTAGACATCTGGGGCTTCAAATTCATATAAGGTTTGTCTCATTTGGACCTGGGGAAGTATCCCCTGTTTTGCACTTTATGTGGCTCAGCTGTCCAGTTTTCAGGTTTTCTGCCCCGACCTTTCTGCTCACCGATACATCAGGTAGGTAGCCCTTTGATAGATTATATATTCTGTCAGATGAATTGATAGCTAAGCTGAGAAGTATAGATTTATATGTATGGTTACTAAATTGCAGTCAGATGGTGCACATTTCGATTTGATCTGCACAAACATGTTGTGTAGCTGGAATATTAGAGTCCATGACCATTAGTGTCATAAATACTTGTTTTGCAAGATATATCTCTCTTCCCCCTGTGAATATAAATTTACATTTTTCTGTTATGTTTCATAATTGTGTGTATTTCTTCTTGATAAAGCAATTGACTTGATCGATGAAACTGGTTCTGCAGTAAGGCTGCGTCCTGCACAGGTATAAACCTCACTTTTTGGTTCAGGGTTCCTTTTAAAACATTGGGATCTTTTTATTAGTGGGACATTTTTTATTATTTTTTTTATATTTTTTTTGTGGTTCTAATTTGCAGCTTCCTAAAGAAGCTCAAGAGCTTGACAATATTCTGAGCCTCTGAGGCAGATAACAAAAGAGAAGAATAAAGCTATTCGTAGCCACTAGCCAAGAGTTTGAGAAGGTACAAAGTTTTTGTTGCTGGAATTCTGTACGATAACTATGTATGTTGCAGTAAATATCAACGGATGGTGATACTAGAAATAGTTGCAGTAAATATTGATCTCAGCGGTCAAATATTGTGTAATTTTGTCAACTGAACTGACAAAACAAGATCTTGGACAGGCTGCCCAATTACGTGACAGAGAATTGGACCTTAGACACAGATCTCAGAAGTAATAGAGAAAGGCAAGGAGATAAGTGAGGCATTGGATTATGATAATGGTGGCTGTATTGTTACTGAATTGGATATTCAACAAGTTGTGTCCTGTATGACTCGTATTCTGTTAGTGTGAGTCATAGTTCCCTATTAGGAATAGACTAACAAGGGAATATATTGTTGTAACTACTTACCTTGTATATGTTGTGTAGTACAGTAGTACACAATAGTAGTAGTACATTGTAGTACGATTGTAATCTGTTTATTTACACCACAGAATGGGTGTAATGAAATATCAGAAAATTCATTCTCTCAATCTTGTCTTATTTGACTTGGTATCAGAGCAAAGATCCGAGAGGACTTTGTCTCTTTCTATTTTTTGTTTGAGGAATTAATTCAAAAACCCCATTGTTAGGGTTATTGATCTGTCCAAGAACGATTAGAGCATCTTCTTCTTGGACATCATTCATACAAACCTGTCTCTCAGGGTTATTGATCTGTCCAAGAACGATTAGAGCATCTTCTTCTTGGACATCATTCAGACAAACCTGTCTCTACAAGACCGCTTGCGTCTTCCTCCAGCACCGAAGGTCAGCTTGTCCAGTTCGTCCTTCTCCACGCCACCTGCTGACAACCCAGACCTCCATCGCTCCTCCTTCTGACCGGAGTTTCTCAGTTCGCAGCCTAGATCGCCGTCGCTTCTCTCCGATCGGATTCTGCAGTTCGCAACCCAGATCGCCGTCCCCTTTCTTCGACTGGATTCGCCCACCGTCGGTTTCTTCGTCGCCCAGAAAGCCGCGCGTCGTTGCCTAGATCTGCAGTTCGCAACCCAGATCGCCGTCCCCTTTCTTCGACTGGATTTGCCCACACTCGGTCTCTTCGTCGCCCAGAAAGCCGCGCGTCAGACCAATCTTTGCTCAGTTTCCGGCGTCGCTGCCCGTTCTCCGGTCGAGTCGACTCCATCTCGGGTCAGTCGCCCACTCGTTCATCACTGCCGGTTCTCCAGTCGGGTCAGGCCGCACACTAATTCAACCCGGCTCATTGTTCCAGAAGGAGGAGCTTCACTCAGTCAAGTCACCTCAACCAACTCAGCCACACACGTGGTAACAGTCAGCCCATACCTCAGGTTCGACGAAAAAAAAAAAAAAAAAAAAAAAAAAAGAAAGAAAGAAAGAAAAAAAAAAAAATCAACTGTTATTATTTGTTTATTTCCACTGCGTACTTTGGGATTTATATATATTTTCTATTGTATTATTGCAATGGGTGGTGATGACAGTAAAAGTCAGAGTTCTAAGACCAATGAGGTCCAGAGGGTTGAAGTGTCTGTGCGAAGTTCAGATGGAGGTTCTTTTAGGGATTGTGGTAAGATTGGTATGGCTTTAAAGGTTTCTAACTTTGTTGGTTCTGATACATGGATTATTGATTCTGGTGCCTCCGATCATATGACTTATGATAAATCATATTTTACTACCTTGTCTTCTCCACCAGTGTCCTATGTCACCAATGCCAATGGTGAGGCTTTTCCTGTGTTAGGGTCCGGGTCAGTGCGTATTACTCCCACTTTAGAGCTTCATAATGTGTAATATGTACCTGACTTGTCTCATTACTTGATATCTGTTCCACAGTTGAATACTGAGTCTAAATGCTCCGTAACCTTTTATCCTATGTATGTGATTTTTCAGGATCTTCTCACCAGGGAGATAGTCGGTCGGGGGTATCTGAGGGGCAGGTTGTTCCATCTGGATCAGACATACGCGGGAGAGAAACCAGGAGCACAGTCCCGAGTCGCTTTGACTTCGAATTCTGATAAGATAAGTGAAATTTGGTTGTGGCATCGCCGTTTAGGGCATCCTTCTTTTAGTCTTATGAAAACAACCATGCCTACTCTGTTTCTTGGTGTGAATGAGTCTGCTTTACGTTGTGAAACATGTGTTTTGGCCAAGAGTCATCGTGCTACTTATTCTCCTAGAGTGTCTAATAAAAGTGCTATTCCTTTTGAGTTGATTCATTCTGATGTTTGGGGACCTTCTAGAGAGCCCACTGTATCGGGTATGAGATATTTTGTGTTGTTTATTGATGATTGTACGAGATTGTCATGGGTTGCCCTTCTTAAAACCAAAGATGAAGTCTTTCCAGCTTTCCAAACTTTCCGTACTCTTGTTCAAACACAGTATCATAGCACCATTAAAGTCCTTCGTTCTGACAATGGGGGGAATATGTTAATCATGTTTTCCAAGAGTTTTTTAACACCCATGGGATTGTTCACCAAACCACATGTCCACAAACACCTGAACAAAATGGAGTGTCTGAAAGGAAAAACCGTCATTTACTTGATATGGCTCGTGCCCTTCTCTTTAGTGCCCATATGCCTAAGTATCTTTGGGGCGATGCTGTATATGCTTCCTCCCATCTTATCAATCGTCTTCCCTCTAGTGTCCTTCAGGGAAAAATTCCATTTGAGGTTCTTGCATCTCATGTCTCCTTACCTTCATTCCATAATCTTCCAGCTCGTGTCTTTGGTTGTGTTGCTTTTGTCCATGTTCCTAAGAACCAGAGGTCTAAATTGGATGCCCGGGCACTTAAGTGTGTGTTTGTTGGCTACGGAGGGTATCAGAAAGGGTACAAGTGCTTTCATCCACCTACCAGGAAGTACTATGTCACTATGGATGTCACTTTCTTTGAGGACATGAGTTATTTTACCTCTTCCGATACAGCTCTTCAGGGGGAGAATTCATTTTTTGAAGAGCTGTATCATGGAGAGGGGGAGGAATCAGAAGGAGGAGAAGAAGCAGGTGGTATTTTGACAGATCCAGTTGAGACCATTAGCTCGCCGCCAGAAGGAGAAGCTCCAAACATCCAAGCACCAGTTTCTATGGCGGAAAATGATGTTGCAGATACAACTCCAAACATCCAAGCACCAGTCTCTATGGCCGAAAATGATGTTGAAGACACAACTGTCCCTCCTACCATTGCTTCTACCCCTGACCCACAGCTTCCTGGTACTGAAGATCACTCATGTGAGGTATGTCCACCCACTATTACTAGTAGTAATGAGTCTAATGTTGGGCAATATGTGTTACCAAATAGGACCACTCGGGGTCAACCAGCCAAAATATATGAACCTACCCTTACTGCCAAATCAAAATACCCAGTTGCCAATTATATGTCCACTAGGAGGTTGTCTAAGTCATATGAATCTTTTGTGAATCAAATATCTGCTGTATCAGTACCTAACAAAGTGTAGGATGCATTGGGGGACCCAAAGTGGAGGAAGGCAATGGAGGAAGAGATGGAGGCGTTGCAGAAGAGCAATACTTGGCAACTTGTGCCTCCACCACAAGGCAAGAAGGCTGTAGGTTGTCGTTGGTGTTTACCGTGAAGCATAATGCAGATGGATCAGTGAATCGGTACAAAGCACGCCTTGTAGCAAAGGGGTTTACTCAGACGTATGGTATTGACTACGATGAAACGTTTGCTCCTGTTGCTAAGATGAACACTATTCGGGTTCTGCTCTCAATCGCTGCTAGTTTAAACTGGCCACTCCGACAGTTTGATGTCAAGAATGCATTTCTACATGGAGAGTTAGCCGAGGAAGTGTACATGAGCCTTCTACCTGGATATGTAGTTGATTCTCCTGGTGATTTTGTATGCAGATTGAGAAAATCTCTGTATGGTCTTAAACAGTCACCTCGTGCTTGGTTTGGAAGATTTTCACAGTTCATGCGGAAGGTTGGTTACAAACAGAGCAACTCAGACCATACCTTTTTCCTTAAGCATCAACAAGGGAAGGTAACAGCTCTAATTATTTATGTGGATGATATGGTAATCACTGGTAATGATACTGTTGAGATAGATAGACTGCAGAGACAGTTAGCCTCTGAGTTTGAGATGAAGGACTTGGGTGAACTTAAGTACTTCTTAGGAATTGAGGTAGCCAGGGGGAGAGAAGGAATCTATCTGTGCCAGAGGAAGTACGTTCTTGACTTGCTGACAGAGACAGGTTTGTTAGATTGCAGACCTGTTGATACTCCTATTGAGCAGAACCATTGTTTAGCTGAGTATCTAGATCAGGTACCTGCTGATCGAGCTCGCTATCAGAGGTTGGTTGGGCGCCTGATTTATTTGGCTCATACTAGACCGGATGTTGCATATGCAGTGAGTGTGGTAAGTCAGTTCATGCATAACCCGAGTGAGAGTCATATGGATGCTGTTATGCGAATTTTGAAGTACTTAAAGTCAGCTCCAGGAAGGGGAGTACTGTTTTCTAAACACAGCAACATTCTTGAGGTTTGTGGCTTCACAGATGCATATTGGGCTGGGAACATCACAGACAGGAGGTCAACATCGGGTTACTTTACCTTTGTGGGAGGTAATTTGGTTACATGGAAGAGTAAGAAACAGAAAGTTGTGGCACGATCTAGTGCTGAGGCTGAGTATAGGGGTATGGCTCACGGAGTGTGTGAATTGTTGTGGCTAAGAAATTTGTTACGTGATTTGGGCTTCAAACTCAAGAGTACCATGCAGTTGTATTGTAACAACAAGGCAGCCATTGACATATCACAAAATCCGGTACAGCATGATCGTACTAAGCATGTGGAGGTTGATCGTCACTTTATAAAGGAGAAGCTAGATGCCAAAATTATTAGTTTTCCTTTTGTTCCAACTGAAGAGCAACTTGCAGATGTACTTACCAAAGGAGTTTCCAGGAAGGCGTTTTATGACTCACTTAGCAAGTTCGGCATGGTTGATGTATATGCGCCAACTTGAGGGGGAGTGTTAGTGTGAGTCATAGTTCCCTATTAGGAATAGACTAACAAGGGAATATATTGTTGTAACTACTTACCTTGTATATGTTGTGTAGTACAGTAGTACACAATAGTAGTAGTACATTGTAGTACGATTGTAATCTGTTTATTTACACCACAGAATGGGTGTAATGAAATATCAGAAAATTCATTCTCTCAATCTTGTCTTATTTGACTCAGTTGAGGAAGTTTCAACAAATGAAGCCAATCGCCTCCTCAAGATGGAAGAGACCCTCCATAAGCGGGTTATTAGTCAGGATGAAGCAGTCAGCGCTATTAGGAGAGCTATTCGTCGAGCTCGTGTTGGACTGAGGAATCCTAATCGGCCAAATGCCAGTTTCATCTTTTATGGACCAACAGGTGTTGGAAAATCTGAGCTCGTAAAAACTTTGGCGACTAGCTATTTTGGCTCTGAAGAATCAATGGTGAGGCTTGATATGAGTGAGTTCATGGAAGAGCACTCTGTTTCCAAGCTCATTGGTTCTCCCCCTGGTTATGTTGGTTACACAGAAGGCGGTCAGCTGGTTGAAGCCGTTCGTCACCGTCCTTACACTATGGTGCTTTTTGATGAGATTAAGAAGGCTCATCCTAAAATTTTCAACTTGATGCTTCAAATACTTGAGGATGGAAGATTGACTGACAGCAAAGGCAGAATTGTAGATTTCAAGAATACACTAATCATTATGACGTCTAATGTTGGAAGCAGTGAGATTGAGAAAGGAGTGAGATTTGACCTGGCCATGGATGAAGACAAGGATTGCAGTTACAAACAAATTAAGGGCTTGGTGACAGAGAAATTGAAACACCACTTTTGACCAGAGTTCTTAAATAGGTTGGATCACTTGGATGAAATCATCAGTTTTTCGGCAGCTGACAACGTTGGATGTAAAGGAAATTGCAGATATAATGCTAAACGAGTATTATGGAACGCTCAAGTCCAAAGAGATAGAGATTCGGGTGACAGAGAGGTTCAAAGACAAAGTGGTTGACGAAGGATACAACCCAAGCTATGGAGCAAGGCCTTTAAGAAGAGCCATAATGAGACTTTTGGAGGACACCATGGCTGACAAGATGCTGGCAAAGGAGATCAAAGATGGCGACTCAGTTATTCTGGATGTCGATTCTGTTGGGAATGTGATTACGTTCATCAATGGCAGCACCAAGACAGAGATAAAGAAATAGGTGAATGAAAAATGTATAGTGTTGGAAAATCTGTTTTTGATTTATGGTTTTGTGAAAGAGTTTAATGCTTCAAGGCACGTTGTAGCAACACTCCCTTTTAGACTTTATAGTGGGGTACATATACATTAATTCATTCACAAAGCGTGTAAAATGAAACTCACAAGAAATTGATTTAGTCACGACATATAAAGGTCAGACAAGATTTTATCATATTCTCAAGAATTAGCTTCTAGCATCATTGACTCGTTAGTAAATATAATAAAGCTCAAACATCTTGTTGTTTAAGAATGTGATATTTGAGAGAGATTGTAGAGAGAATTGTAATCAAATTATTGAGAATAGGAGCCTTATATATAGGGATTACAAAGTACATGTTCTAATGTTACAAGGAATATTAATCCGATTAGGATTAGGAATTCTAGAACCTTCTCTCCTATTACTACTCCTAGTTTGATTAGGCACACAAGACTTGATTTTCCTTCAACGCTCCCCCTTGTGCCGCTCAAACTGGGTGATGACGCTTCATCCATTGCCTCGTTAAAAACCTTGCTCAAGTGAAAAAACCCTGTGGGACAAAAACACGCTCAAGGAGGAGAAAAAGAGTACAACACGTCCTCTACTCTTCGAGATCGAACATGTAGACATCATAACTCCCCTTGATGTCGATATCTCCCCCTGATTGCTACAATCGTGGGAGTTCAGATAACTTTCTCAATCCGATGCTCTTCACATGTTTCTTGAAGGTGGATTTAGGTAACGACTTAGTGAATAAGTCCGCTACATTATCCTCTTATCGGATTTGATTCACTTCAATCTTTAGAAGTGATTGTTGTTGCTGATTATAGAAGAACTTAGGCGATATGTGCTTGGTGTTGTCGCCCTTGATAAAACCTAACTTCATTTGTTCAATACAAGCTGCATTATCCTCATAAATACATGTAGGTTCATTCGTGGTAGACTTCAAACCACAACTTCCTTGAATATGCCTAATTACATACCTTAGCCATATGCATTCACGCATAGCTTCATGTAGAGCAATAATCTCTGCATGATTTGAGGAAGTAGCAACAAGGGTCTGTTTTGTAGACCTCCAAGATATCGCAGTGTTTCCCATGGTAAAGACATAACCCGTTTGGGAGCGACCTTTGTGAGGGTCAGAGAGGTACCCTGCATCAGCAAAACCCATCAAAATATTGTTGTCGTTTTGATGGAGGCGGGGGGGGGGGTAGGGTGAGGCCGGCCACCATGGGTGGCGGTGGCGGTGGCGCTGGGGGCGGCAACATGGCCAGCGGTCATGTTATGGACGGTGGCATTTTGCCTCTTGGGGTCCGGTCCCAAATTTCCGTCATTCATTTTCTCTCTGTAGGGATAGAATCAGCCCATATCAATCGTACCTCTTAGGTATCGAAAAATTGTCTTTACACCAATCCAATGGCCGCGTATTGGTGCTGAGCTATGTTGAGCTAACAAGTTCACTGCAAATGAGATATCCGGCCTTGTGCATTGAGCTAAGTACAATAATGCGCCTATTGCACTTAAATAGGGCACTTCGGCCTCTAATGGTTCTTCGTCCTCATCCTTTGGATGAAACAGATCTTTTCCGGGCTCAAGACTACGACCGATCATGGGAGTACTCACAGGCTTTGCTTTATCTTCATTAAAGCGCCTTAAGATTTTCTGAGTATATGCAGACTGATGGATCAAAATCCCATCACTATGGTGCTCGAGTTCTAAACCAAGACAAAACCGTGTACGTTTTCCCAAGATCTTTCATCTCAAATTCGGATTTCAAATATTTAGCAGTTTCCTTTAACTCATCTAGAGTTCCAATTAGGTTCATGTCATCGACATAAACTGCTACGATTGCAAATCCGGAACTTGTTCTTTTAATGAACACGCATGAGCATATTTCATTATTAATATATCCCTTCCCAATCAAGTAGTCACTTAGACGGTTATACCACATCCATCCGGATTGTTTTAATCCATATAGTGAGTGTTTTAATCTTATTGAAAACGTGCTCCGTGGTTTAGAGCCACTTGATTTGGGTAATTGAAGTCCATCTGGAACCTTCATATATATCTCTGAATCTAGATCCCCATAGAGATATGCTGTAACCACATCCATAAGCTGCATGTCAAGTTTTTCGGAAACTACCAAACTGACAAGGTAGCGGAACGTTATAACGTCCATTACGGGAGAGTATGTCTCCTCATAGTCGATTCTAGAGCATTGTGAGAAACCTTACGCCACAAGGCAGGCTTTGTATCTAACAACCTCATTTTTCTCATTACGCTTTCTAACAAAGACCCATTTATGGCCAACAAGCTTTATACTTGGGGGTATCAGCATTATAGGCCCAAATACCTGTCTCTTTGTTAGTGAATCCAATTCAACGTGGATCGCATTTTTCCATTTAGGCCAGTCTGCTCTTCGTTGACATTCTTCAACCGAGCGAGGTTCGATATCATCATATTCTATAATTCCTTTTGCAACATGATATGCAAATGCATCATCAATAGCCATAGAATTTATATGCATCATCTCATGTACACTAGTGTAATTCATGGAGATCTCTCTATTCTCTGGAATTGGTTCTGACATTGGAGCGTCCCCCAATGATGTCTCTTGGACATAACCATAATCCGGAATATTCTCATGAGATGGATTATTTACATCGATGATTAATGGATTATTTTGTGCCAAACTCACTTTCTTTCTTGGGCGAGAATCCATCGAACCTATAGGCCTCCCGAGCTTCCTAGCAGGAGCCGTGGGCCTGACCACTGCGTCACCCATATAGGGGACGTTGGTGCCATGCTCATGTATTCTTGAGGTGGCATCATGCCCTATAGTTTTAGGGACATCAATCCTTACAGGCACATTTGCGACAGGTATGTGTGATCTCGTCACTTTAGTGATATTAGAAAACGCATCAGGCATCGATTTTGCTACGTTCTGAAGATTGAGAATTCTCCGCACTTCAATTTCAGACTATACGGTTCGGGGATCAAGATGAGACAGAGTGGGGACAGACCACGACAATTCCTGTCGTTCCTATTGAACATTTATGTTCTTATCTCCTCCTAACGACGGGAAGACTATCTCATCGAAGTGACAATCCGCAAATTTAGCGGTAAAGAGATCGCCTATCAAGGGTTCTAAGTAGTGGACAATCGTCGGAGAATCATATCCAATGTAAATGCCTAATCGTTTTTGAGGACCCATTTTGGTGTGCTGTGTCGGTGCAATGGGCACATAAACTGCACACCCAAATATGCGTAAGTGTGAGACATTAGGCTCATATCCAGTCACCATCTACGACGCAAAAAAGAGTTGAGTGGCAGTGGGCCTCAGATGAATAAGCACAGTTGCATGCAATATTGCATAGCCCCAAGCAAAAATAGGGAGATTGGTGCGCATTACCAATGCCCTAGCGACCATTTGTAGTCGTTTAATGGTGGCTTCTGCGAGACCATTTTGGGTGTGAACATAAGGAACTGGATGTTCAACATCAATCCCAATGGACATGCAATAATCATGAAAAGTTTTTGATGTAAACTCCCCAGCATTGTCTAATTTTATAGACTTAATAGGATGATCAGGGTGGTGAGCCCTTAACTTAATAATCTGGGATAGGAGTTTAGCAAATGCATTGTTCTAGTGGACAATAGCATGACATGTGACCAGCGTGTCGATGCATCAACCAACACTATAAAATATCTAAATGGTCCGCATGGTGGTTGAATAGGTCCACAAATATCACCTTGGATTCTTTGCAAGAATGGTATATTTTCTTTAGTGTCCTTTGCATAGGATGGTCTCGATCCTAATTTGGCTAAAGAGCAGGCTTTGTAGAACGAATGATGGGCTTTAGAAATAACCAATGAGGATTTTGGTTGAGCCACGAAGTTACAATTGACTTTAGAAGTAAAATTTTGAGTTGAAGGAGCATTGGTGGCGTCAATGCCACCCTGAGGCCGCAAGGGGATGGCGGCGCAGGCCAAGGATGGCGGTTTTGGGGGTAAACGGCGCCATGAGGCGCAGGTGCTTTTTCGGTGTCCAAAAACCGATTTTTACTTCTTTTTGTTCTGAAAAATGGATGTCCTTGTGAAGTCTTTAATATACGGATCATCATATCACGACCTGGATGTCCCAGACGGTCATGCCAAAGCCTATATGTGTCGGAATCCCATAAATCATCTCTCATAACATGATTGGACTCAATTATTCAAATAGTGGTTGCATACAACCCACTAGATCGACACATAAGTTTCTCTAAGACTCTTTTATGTCTGTAGTCATTAGAGGTGATGCAAAGGAACTCTTGTCCATTCTCACAATGTGTTTCCACCTGAAAACCATTGGCTCTTATATCTTTCAAACTCAATAGGGTTCTTCCTGCCCTAGGAGCATAAAGAGCTTCGGTGACATTTAAAATTGTGCCATTTGGCAACATAAATTGGGCTAGTCCTCTACCATGAATCAATTGAGATGATCCAGCCATCGTAGTCACGGAAGATTGAGATAGCGTCATCCATAGAAATAGTTGCCTATTTCGAAGGATGGTATGTGTAGTTGCACTATCCATGAGGCATTCTAGCTCTTCGAGATACATACTGAAAAATAATAAAGTTCGAAATTAAAATATGTCCAAGACATTGAATTAAGGACTTTATTAATAATAGCCGATGATTACATCAAAGTTTCGTGACCATAATCTAATCCAAAATAAAAATCAAATCGTAGTCACCCTATCCGTTTGATAACTCCAATCAAATATGACCAGGGAAGTAGAGAGAGATGTCGGTGGAGCGAAGCTCTCTTAAGTACCACTAATCTCAATTACTTTCCTAGACATCATATTTAATTAGGTGCACCACATAAGATAGAATTAATACAAAAATGTCATTTATTGATTAAGGCATATTGCCATTACATAATTCTTGGAAAATAAAACTAAGGACTATACTAATCAAAATCTGCAGCATCCTTGTGCAATTCTTTGTCAGATTTGAAGTCCGCTATGGTGAGATTGACGTTAGCATCATCACCATCATCTTCTTCTTCGGCAAGATAGGCTTCATGCTCTCTAAAGTCTCTATATTCCTTGTAACGTGCAGCTAGTTAATTGCTTGCATTGCATTGTTTGAACCAATGTTCAATAGATACACATCTATGGCATGCATCTTGTGCATAAGGATGAGATTGACGTCCTTGTTGGACAATGGCGCCACCCCTATGGCCGGCGGCCTTGTGTCCTCCTCTGCCACGTTGGCTTTTGTTGCCACGTGTTCCCGCTCCATTTTGGCGGTTTCCTTCCTTTGGAGGGTGGTTATATGGACCAAAACGTCCGTTGTGTCCCTTATTCTTAGGGTTCCACTCCTTGCGCCCTCCTTTGGGTGCATTATTATAATTCGCCTCTTGAACACTCTTAGTTCCGATAGGCCTCGAATTATAATTCTTCACAAGGATATTGTCATGTTTTTCAGCTATAGACATAACATTAATTAGCTGATGAAACCTCGTGATCCGTCCAGTATTGAATTCGGTTCGATATTGCTTTGATAGCAAAATTGCTGAGACGGGGAAGGTGGAGAGAGTTTTCTCAATTAGTTCTTGCTCTGTGACAGGTTGTCCACAGAACCCCAACATAGTTTTGAGGCGTAGAACTTCTGAATTATATTCAGCTACGGACTTGAAGTCGGCGAATCGTAGATTGCTCCATTGAACTTTCAAGTCGGGGAGGAGGGTGTCCTTGACATTCCCAAAACGCTCTTCTAGCGCAACCCATAATTCCCTAGCATCCTTGATTGCCATGTACTCCAATCGGAGTGATTTATCCATATGACGTCTCATCAAGATGAGAGCGGTGGCATTCTTTGTAGCCGTACGCTCAAATATGAGCTCGAGATTTGGTGCTTGAATTACGGGAAGGATCCCTTTTGAAGTGAGATGGTTCTCAACATCCGTGACCCAACTATGATATTCCGAGCCAGTTGAGTCAAGGATAGGAAAGTCAAGCTTTGGCTTCGACATCCTGAAATAAGAAGAAGAAATATATTAGTTTCGGAGTTAAAACTTCCACGACAACTAATAAATAATAAGATTTCCGAGCTATGCTACCAAGAAATCGATTTCCAAGAATGATTGGATTAGACCGAAACAATGATGTTTATATGGTCATCAATCGATGCTTGCAGACGCTCTTAGTCCGAAGTCTTACGAACGCTCTTAGTTCGTTAATAGCGTGAATCCCCACGATTCCACTTTCTCAAGAATCGAACTCACGTTATAAGAAAGGTGGGATGTAGAAGAAGGGAGGTTGCAAGTCCCCGAAGAAAAAGAAGGAGAAATTAAAGTACGGAAAGCGGGAACTTTAATTATAAATACTTACTTGTTAATTCGAAGCTTGAAACCTTGATTCTTGAACTCATGAAGCTTGGATTATTGTTGATCGATGGAAGGGACTTTGGGTGGCTCGGTTATGATGGCAGCAGTGGGTTGTAGTTGCTACCGAAGCTTGCAGGAATGTGGACTGAAAGTTGCTGCTGCAGGTCCGGTTTTGAAGGCCGGTTTGGTGGCAATTGGATGACCGGAAAGGCTGCAGGGGTAGCGGTGGTGTGCGGCGGTCCGAGGAGGCTGCAGGGGCAGGCTAGGACGTGCGGTGTTGTTGCAGGGGCAGCAGGAAGCAGCAGACGCGGTTGGGTGCAGCGATGCAATGCTAGCTCAGGCTAGGGGCTGCTTAGTGAAGGAATTGGTTTCGGTTTCGGTTTTTGTTTTGTGGTTAAAGCTCGTGCTGATAACGTGTTTAAGAATGTGATATTTGAGAGAGATTGTAGAGAGAATTGTAATCATATTATTGAGAATAGGAGCCCTATATATAGGGATTACAAAGTACATGTTCTAATGTTACAAGGAATACTAATCCGATTAGGATTAGGAATTCTAGAACCTTCTCTCCTATTACTACTCCTAGTTTGATTAGGCACACAAGACTTGATTTTCCTTCAACACTTGTAACATAATCATCGTAACACCAGCTAACAAACCAAAGCTAATAGCCAGCAAAAATAGACAAGCGACCAGCCAAAACAGAAGATAAAAACAAACTTTAGCAACCAAGAAATAGAAATACTAGAGTAACTAGAGAAGCGCGTACATCAAGGTATCAGACTCTAATATGAAAGGCTGTTGGAACAATGACCTTAAAGTGCATGGAGGAAACTAGAGCAGCAAAGACTTGAGTACATTAGAACAGAATGAGGCAGCTGCTGTGTAGACTGATGGAACAGGAATGTGCTCCTTTAACTGCACTACAGTACACTTCACATGTATGATGATGTCACATATACAATATGCTCGGCAATTAAAGATGATTGTACCAAACAATCTACTGAAGTTGATTAAGATGTGAAGTAAAATTTACACATCTAGTGCTAAACACTACCCACAACATGATGTAACTATTTCAAACTAAAAGAAGCATCTTTGTCGAAATGAAAGTAAGGACGAAACATGTTTGTACAACCTGCATTACCGTCTGGAACAATGAAACCATAATCTCATGATGCTATAGTAAATGCATGCATGTCAGACTATTAGCCGATTGAACACACCTCATAGTTCTACTTGACCCAGTAAAGCAGAAACTAGCCAAAAAACCTTGACGCCAAAGACCAGCAGAATCTCTTAAAACACCTCCAGCACCTAGATTTCGATCACTAGACCTCTGACTTCCATCAGTAATGAACTTTGAAGACATTAACTTACATGAGGAGCAGAACACTGCAAATAAGGCAGGGTACAAGTAGATCTAACCTCAAAATAACAACTAGTCTTATGACCATTTTTTCTTAGAAAGTCTTGTGACCATTCATTGCCAAACTTCATGATGTTGCGTGAGGCCCGTACAAACTTCTGGACACTGATTGCCTTGGGTCCCTAGCATTAAGGAGTTTTGATTTCCCTTTACTGTGAGCAGCATTTCACAAAGATTGAGAACCGAGTCCATAAGCCTATCTCGCACAGATTTTCACAGGTGCAAAAATCTCAGGTTGATAGCTCAGGTTTACACCAGAATTCTTCCAATCCACATCATTGTTTTCAGTTGATGATAAAACCTCAAATCTAGAAGCAGACTCAGTATGCTTTAAGTAACAGTAGCTGCTCGACGAACTATCCCCAGTTCCCCTTCATCCTTACAGGAGAACCTATTGCATTACCCTTAGCATCCTGTACAGAAACACGTTCACGAATCTTATTCCCTCGTTGCTTATTGGACACCACATTCCAAGGACCCAACCCCAACATGCTCAGACTCCTTTTGATCAAGCAGTTAGCTTTATAGGCACATCAATAGGAGCAGATGTCTTAGCCATGTTGACAGCTTTACCCATAGGTTCCTCATGCACATGGACATTATCATGTTATTAATAACACCAGACTCAATAACATTCAAATGGATATGAATAATGCCAAAAGTGTGAAGAT
This sequence comes from Rosa chinensis, assembly GCF_002994745.2. Lineage (NCBI taxonomy): Eukaryota > Viridiplantae > Streptophyta > Magnoliopsida > Rosales > Rosaceae > Rosa > Rosa chinensis. Next base: position 46,422,196 of record NC_037094.1, on the reverse strand, counting down.
TCATAAGATTTGAAACAAAACGCAGGCAGGTTCTCATACTCTTAGTAGTATCCAACGATTTTGCAGACACAGTTCAGATCTTAAAAGGTTTGGCAAATTATATTTCAACAAAGATTCTAGCATGTTTACCTCACCATTGTGAAGCAATGTACCCTTTCACTTCATATGTCTCACCCAATGTTTTAAAACGCTGAGGCGCAGGCCGAGACGTTTTTCAGTAAGCCTTAGTAAGGCATTCGCCTTGAGGCATAAGGCGTAAGCCTTACGTATAAATGACCTATATTGATATAATTATTACTCTTATATGACCTATAAATGACCAAGAATATTTAAAATATAACAATTTGGGCAACATACCAACATATCAATATACATAAAAGTAGCCATCAATTGAAATCAGAACAACAATCAGCAGCCTATATATATATATATATATATATATATATATAGATAGTAGCTATCAACCGAAACCAGCACAACAATCACCAGCCCATACCTTTTTAGAAGCATAACAATATGGAAACAAGTCTATGCATTCAGGCAATGACACAATCATACAAAGCAAGTCTATGCATTCAGTCAATGATCTTGGCAAAGAGTCAATTGAAATCTGGGCAGCGAATTTGAAGAACACCAAACAACATATATGCATTCAGTCAATGGATCTTGGCAAAGAGTCAATTGAAATCTGGGCAGCAAATTTGAAGAACACCAAACAACATATATGCATTTAGTCAATGATAAAAAGCAATTCCGAATGAGTTGTAAATCACCTTAATACAACAATTCAGCCTCGGTCTTTTCAACTCCCTGATTCAAATATGCATCACTTTTGGTCTTATGATGATCACTAATCTTCAGATGAATGGGTTTTAAGATTTAGTATTTCCTGCAACAAATTGAGATGGCTCATGTTAACCACTCTAGGCTATCAGTCTATCACTATCCTATCCTTAATTGTAACAAATTAACAATCAACAATCTTATATTCACAAAGCAAAGCCTAAACATTCAGAGTGTGAAAATCAATTGGAATCATATCTTCAAACATTCCTGCGAATCGAACTCCAAGTCTGCAACTCGAACTCCAAGTGCGAAAGTAGTCTCTGTTAAAGCCAAATCATTCAGAAAACTAACGATTTCGAAGAAATTTGTATGATCTTGCAGTCTTGCTGCCTTCTGGAAGTTCGGGTACTGAAATGGAGAGCCCAGCTCTTGTATGCTGCAAGTCGCGACCTAGGAGGGCTTTAAACCTCAAACAACCTAAAACGAAGTCGTTTCAAAAAATGAAAAAAAAAAAAAAAAATTATTCCTGCGCGTGGACGCCTCAGGCGCCTTTCACGCCTTGGTCACCGCCTCAGAAGCCTCGTCGCGTTATCAACGAAACTCACTCAATTTAAGGGCTGATTTCCGCTTTTTAAGCCTCAGGCGAGCCTTAAGGCGCGTTTTTTAATTTATTGGTCTCACCAAGTAGATTGCCAATCTGAGTTAGAGCATCCACCTTCAAATGTTCGATCTAATATAAACAAAAGACCATCAATATTCAACCTATACAAATAAATATGGCACAAAATGACAGGAGGTAACCAGAGTAACAACTTAAAAATGAATTCAATGTGACCAATCAGAGTTTCAGGAGACATTTCCTCTTACAAATTGCAATAAATTAAAGGGAAAGAAAATAAACAAAAGCATGTTTTTATTGCGAAAGAATTAAACCGCTGAGAAGCCTGGGATGGTGCGCCAAAGATGGGAGATAAGGCACCGCAATGCAAATGCAAAAATATCCCAGAAAGCAGTGATGATCCAAGCACTAATCATCCTTCAAGTGATCTGTAGCATTAAAGACCTACAGGTGTCAGCTTGTCAAAATTTGTAATATATGGAAAGGAAGAAGCACAAGTACACAAAGAACCAAGGAGATAAAACAATGGCAGATGAGTCTATAGCTTGGTCCAACCCAAGGTGCTCTCTACTGATTTGGACACTAAAATCCATTGTCAGAAAGTAGAGTAAATGGTGTAAAGTAGAAACCAAGAAGAACAGTAGAGAGCACATATGCCATCCTATAGATTGAGCACTCCAATGAGGCTACAGTTGTATACTTGATAAAAGCAAATGTTGCTTTATACTATAGAAGAAAACATTTAGAATCCTCATTGCTGGTGCAGAAAATTTTATGCAGGTTTGAGACATGAAACACTTCATGGGTGGAATGGAAAAAACAAGTTTCTATTGCAAGCTATTAAAACTTTCGTAGGATGACGAACAAAGAAACCACAAAGTGAAACATGGAATCAGAAGGCAACAATCCTATTGAAACCAACTAGAGTGTATCACTTCATAACCCGTATAATAAAAAGGTAACCCTTTTGTGATGAAAACCAGTTTATAATCCATATTTTCAAAAAGACTGTTCCCACTGAACTGTGCATTTATAACATTAGCCCAGTTAATATTTCCAGCTGGAAGCTCTCCTATTGACTTCATTTTGCTTACATCCTTCCATCTAGCAAGATAAGAGGTGAAAAATACATATCTTTTTCCTGCATAATAAGACCCACGTACGTACCAGTATTATTACCAATCAGCTGGTTCAAAAATTAAAGATCAACACAGTATTATGCTCCATGCATGTCTGAATGCTGGTCAGCAGCAGCCTTGCTCCTTCAGAAGGTGATATTCTCAAATCAATTCCATATCGATCAAGATATCAGAGACAGGAGTGATGACAAAACATTCAATTAGTGAGAAGAGCATGAGTACATGTGGTTTCAAATGTTTTGTTCCAGCTACTTGTAAGCGGGGTTGGATGTAGTTCAATATTCTGCAGCATAATGGAAACAGTGTCATGAGACTTACTGACATAGCCACGTACATAGGGCTAACAAAATGATTCTGTACTTGGCGCATGACATGGTGAGGTGACATAGAGACTGCCAGGTGATGCTCACCCTAAGGAAGACCAGCAAGGGCTGCTGCATCGGGTTGGGAATATACAAGCCTTGATATTGGAATTAGGCCTCGTTACAAACATCAACAGTAACAGCATCAAGATAAATATATGTAGTATCACTATGCCAAAAATTGCATCACACGACAGTACTCACACAACAAAAAAGAAATTATCTGTTGTCTGTTGATGAAAATTGAATCATACAACACATTTAGTGAATCTTCGTTGTATAAAGATACCCAAATTCTAAAATTTCTAAGTAGAAGGTTATGGCATGACAGAAAGAAGGATTATGTGTTGTCTGAATGAAAAAAAAAAAGACCGGCATATTTCCCTCCTATCATTGAGTCAAATTTGGCTCCAAATTGTATCATAGATGCCACTAAATTGTACAACAGTTTAGTTACTTGTGTTATAGGAGTATACTTGCAAATCATCATACAATGGTTTTTAATGTTCCGTTGTGCAAGTGAGTGGAAAAATTTGGAAAAGTCTCCAAAACGGCATTCATTCCTCTCCCCCCCCCCCCCCAGAATGAGCAAATTTGGCTTCAATGTTTTGTTATGCTTGCAAGTTCCTACAACATAATGAACTATGTCTGTTGTGTGAATGACAAATGCCTAGCCTAAGCGCCAAAATTGGTATTTTGATTGCACAAGCGGGAAATTTTCATCTTTTGTTCCCTCAGCTATGTAGCAATTCAGACAACGTAAATGTATCTATACGTTGTCTGACTAACTTAAAAAAAAAAAAAAAACAACCATTGTTATTGCTTAATGCCTTAACAACTAAGGGCACATTTAAAACAAAGTTAGTGCCTTAGTTGCTTTTCATGTCTGAGAGAAACCCCAAGCTTTTCTTCACTTCGAGCAAAACCTAGAGCTCTGCTCACCATCTTCTCAAAACATTTAGGCATCACAAATCACCATCTTTTAAGTCTGGATTATGGTTTTACTCTATTAGAGTTCGATTTGGGTTCGATTTGGGGGTTTTTTTGTTGAATGGGGATTGGGTTCTCACAAATCGAGTTGGGTTCGAGTTGGATTCGATTTGGGGATTCTTCGTTCTACTGAAAAGGGATTGAGTTATCAACAATCGAGTTGGGTTTGAGTTAAAGGAGGAGGAAAGGGGGGTTTCACGGGTTTAGGAATTGGTGCTCAAATCCATTTGATTGGTGAGCTAAATTTAAGATTTCATTGCTCTTGTTCATTGTCTTTGTTCTTTTGGTGCTCAAATCCACTTCGGGTTTTAAATTTTGTGGAGAAGTTCATTGTCTTTCTTCTTTTGGTGCTCAAGAGCATTTGATTGGCTCAAGTTTATAACCACTTGCTTGTTGTTGTTGTTGGTGCTCAGGTTTTACTCCATCTGAGTTGGAAGAGCATTCGTTCTACTGAAAGTTAGGGTTATTAGATTTGGGGGTTTGATGAGTAGTAAACTGAAGGCAGAGGAGGCACCCAAGAATATTGATCACCAAATCGAAGGGACCTAGAATGACACGCTCTGTTATGGTCTTAATAGCTGATGCGCTCGAAAGCGAGCGCATAATTTAACCCTGAAAATATCGTTAGTAGTACGTAATAAATAGGGATCGTTCTATTCCGGGGATTGAGGGTACACCTGTCATTGTCAAACAATTAAACAATTAAAATTAAAACAAAGTATAATATTCACAAAGATATTCACAAGTATAAACATTATTTACGAAAAAGGGGGGATTTTGTTTTTGAATTTTCGAAAATTAATTAAGTAAAGAAAACAAATAAAACGCAAAAACATAAAAATAAAGATGGAATGAGAGAACAAAGATCAAAATCGAAACATATGATTAAAATCGATTCAAACCCTAATATTGTTCATCTAAGTCATGAGAAAGGAGTTGATCATGTGAAACATTCGAAAGCAAATGAATTCCCATTTTTTACTTTTCAATGCCAATTAACCTAAGCAAAAGCACCTAGATTAATCCTATCAAACATGCAATCAAACCCTAGAAAGCTAGTCAATCATGTCATGTTTAACGCATTACACATAGAGAAAGGCTATCAACTCAAGTGTACAACTTAGTATGGAAAAGTCCACCTAATTGCAATCCTCGTTAATTAAATTCGATCTTTGTACAAAACCTTTACTACTTTGATTCAAGTTTACACAAAACAAAAAGTCGATTTCATGTTCTTAAACCTAGCACCAATTATATCAAAACCCTAAGTGTTTGCAACCACATAAGATTAAAATACAAAAGTTATCTATAACGCAAATTTAATTAAACAAACCCACATAAGCAACTCTCGAATCACAATAATATGAATCTGAAAATTCTCAATTAATCATAAAAATTCCAGAAATTAATATTTGTTCAAACACATATGTCAACTAGTTCATAACCAACGAAATTCAAAGCAAAGGTTACAAAGGAGAATCGGATTACACCGTGAGATGGGGATGGTGATGAACGATTGATGTGGTGGTCTCTTGAATCTCGAAAGCAAGCTTCAAGGTTGGAGATGGATGATGGATGCTCACGGCTATGCTTCTTCTCCCTTGGCCTTGCTTGAACTCGTGGAGATGACTAGAGGATGGAGAAACTCACCGCTATGCTAAGAAGATTTTCTGATTTTTTTCTAAAGTGTAAATTGTATGGAGAGGAACCCTTTGACGTTGAGAAAGGGGGAGTTTTATATAGGAGCATGGCTAGGGTTCACAAAGCAATCAGAATTTTCCACATAGCTTCAACCAATGATAATTCGCCAAGTAAGCTTGTGATGTGGTCCAACCAATCATAGAATGCCAAGTAAGCCTTGTGATGTGTTCCAACCAATCATAATTCTCTAAAATACCTCCCTAATATTTAATTGCCGAATTTCCTTGAAATTATTCTGATTTTCTTCATGAATTTCGGCCAACATTCCTTTAGGAAATTTAGGGATGAATCTAGACGCCTTTTTAGCTTTTCCTTGGTGCACACATATTTTCCTTCCATAAATATCTCCCTTGAATCTCTCTTGGCGTCATCTCCTTGATTATTTCTGATTTTCACGTTGGCAATCACACCAAATTATTCCTCCAACAATATTTCTTTCCATAAAAGTCTCCCAAGAAAATCTCTCCTTGAAATCCTCAATCAATCATCTTCAATTCCCACGTTGTCACCTTGTTTTTCCTTAAGTATTACACGGCAAATTTAATCCCCAAGGAAAATATATTTTCCTTTTTTTAAAAAAAACTCTTCCTTGATTCTCTCCTTGCCATGTCATCTTCATGAAACTTCTCGTTCCATTTATGAACTCAATTCAGCTTATTTATTCCAAAAACCTGAAAATAGAAGCTTTCTAAAATAAGAAATGGAAACTTTCTTAAACTAAAATGGAAACTTTCTAAAAATGGAAAATAGAAACAACAAAACGGAAACTTTCTACAATTAGGAACTTTCCCATTCGAAGAATGGAAAATTTCCTAAACAGAGTTTTATTAAGGAAATAACGCAGAAAATATAGGGAAATAACAGTTAAAACGTCGCATTAAAATGCTCCTATCAAATTCCCCCACACTTAGCTTTTGCTAGTCCCTTAGCAAAATCACACAAAGACTCAACTAAGACTCAACAAAAATTTAAAGACTCTACACAAACAATGACTCTATTGCCCTTCAACTTTTTGTCTCAGTAATCTCTTACTTTCACAACACCAAGATTAGCACTCAACCAAGAATCAATGTTTAAGCATTCGAGGGTTAATTAAAACACATAATCTTCACACACACAAGTAGGACTTGGTTGTAACAATGGTGATGGGTTCTGTTAAGCATGCTTCAAACAAGTTTGATTCAATCCTCATAAGGCATATCCACTCTTTCTTCTCTCAGATCATGGCAATGCTTAAAAGCTTATACACTCAAGTATATGTGAAAGATAGCAAGTATATCACATAATGCAAGAAACGAAAGCACATGTATTTTTTCTTTTAAAGATCTCATGAAGGATATCAACTACTTGCACAGATGGACCCAAGCCATAGGTTCAACTCTTGTAACTCATCTCCACATCAAGGGCTATCCCATCTTAAGGATCAAGAAGGTCTTATCAAGGGTTGTAATGGGGCCATGGCTCAAGGTTTAAAGAAACGAAGGGTAAGAATTTTAACAAAGTGTCCTAAAAACCTAGTAGAGCTCATGTTGGTGTAGAGAGACTTCTAGAAATCCACCAAGTATGCAAAAACGTCACTTTCCCATGGGGGTGTTATAAAGGGGCCTAATGTCTTCATGTTGGGCCCAAACTTCACTCTAAACTTCCTTTGGTCACTAAGGAGTTGGACAAAGGCCAAATTTTTCTGTAATGGGCCTTCAATTCAAAGTAAACTCCAAACTCACATAGTATGGGGGACTAAAATCCATAAACATTTTTTTCTTCCCTTTCTTTCTTTATTTTTTTTTTTTCATTCTTTTTTTTTTTTTTCATGGACAAGTCTACCCCCACACTTGAACTTTCACCTCTTCTCAATTTTCATCCTTAACGCCAAACCCATGTAGTATGTCTCAAAAGATAGCTCCACTAAGTTTTTAGAACAAAGGGTAGGGTTGTAACTATACTAAGCTTCATGGATAAGGATTTTAAGGGTGATGAACGAAAATACTTAATGTAGGCTCAAAGGGGCTTATCTAGGGGGGTGCCACGACCGGCACAAATAGGGACACAGGCTTATTTGGCAATGGTGGTAATTCCTAAGGTGCCTCTATCCTTTCCAGAATCAGGGCCATGTATTGATATAACGTCTCAACAAGCACAAGAGCGAATTCTAGCATTCTCTAGTCCATTAAACTTAATCTATGGCAAGTAATCAATCAAATGAAAGAATAATGAGATCATCAAAACATCGCCAAGAAAATAAGAATATATTTTTCATTTATCACTCCAAGAAAAAGGGACATGGGCTCAAATATCTCACATGGGCTTTTATGAATCAAAACTCATCTTAACATGCTCATATTTTCTGTACCAAAGTCACAAAATCCATATCCACTACACATGCATACATTTTTCATATATCTCAATTAACCAAAGAATACCATGTTAAAAAATCATCTCAATTTTGTGATCCTCTTTTAATCATGATTTCAGAGATATAGAATCATCCTAGACAGTTGAAAGGGCATCCTAAGACTCAAAAACAAAAATAAAAGCAACGAAAATTTTTAAATTTTTGACATTTTTCAATTTTTTTGTATTTTTCAATATATATGACTCAAAACAAAAGTATAAATCCCTTCCCCCACACTTAAATATTGCATTGTCCTCAATGTAATCAATTAAAAGCATGCAATGAAACACTTAAGCATATAGAGATGGAATTTACAAAAATAAAGTTCAAAGAAAAACAAAAGTTACAAAGTAAAGAAGTAGGGAAGAAAAAAAACAAATCTGCTTTGAAGGCTCTCCTCCACAGCTACTTCTGAATTGGGTTGCCTCCCAAGCAGCGCTTGAGTTTAACGTCTTTCAGCCAGACAGTACCTCCATTAAATAAAGTTAGTGACTATAATTAACAAAGAAATACAAAAAAAAAAAAATATATATATATATATATATATATATATATATATATATATAAACAAGTATAACAAGTTAGTGAATTACAAACTACAAGTAATATTAACAAGTTAAGTACACAAGTTAACAAGTCAGTACATAAGACAAGTTAAGTACACAAGTGAGTAAAAAAAAAAAAAAAAACACGAAAAATATTTACACAAGTGTTTTTTTTTTTTTTTTTTTCTTTCTTTTCTTTCTTTGTACGAAAATAATTACAAATATTTACATTCTTTCCTTTCCTTTACAATTATTTTCAACACTTAGGTACGGGAACAGGGAGTCTCGATGTGCAATGGGACTAAAACAACTACCCTTTTCAAGACTATGTTTAATCCAATATACCTTAGTGAATCACAATATTTTCGTTTGTTATATATATCATTGATATCAAATTAAATTCCAAGCGGTAAATCAAGAGGACGTGCGGCCCAAGTATAGTCGTCTAGACACCAAGTCTCTCCTACATCCTTTGGGCAACCTTACTGAAATGGCCAGGTAGGGGAGGGCGACCACGAGAGGTAGAATCCATTTTGGCATGAGCTACTCCCACATTGTGGTTTAGGCCCATTTGTAAGCACTTCTGGATTCAAGAACCTGTCATGAGCGTTGTCCCCTTCCTAGACACCATCCCACATAGGCTATACTTACTTGGATGAAAAAGATCCTAAGTGTGAAGACAGTTCAATGAATGTTAATAAAGGCCGCCCTCAACCTTAAGGGACCTGGACTAGGTATCAATAAGGGGTTTAGGCCAATATTAATAAACACGACTTCACCTATTCCTTCTTTAATTTACAACTCACAATTAAAATTCGTATTCAATAATATAAATAACAACTTAAGTAAATAATTAACTAATTAACTAACAAATTAGAGAATTACAAACAATTAACAAGTAAATTTTTTTTTTTTTCGAACACAACATATAAACAAAACAAATATTCACATATTTAACAAGTGATTTTTCAATCCCCGGCAACGGCGCCAAAAATTGATGCGCTCGAAAGCGAGCGCATAATTTAACCCTGAAAATATCGTTAGTAGTACGTAATAAATAGGGATCGTTCTATTCCGGGGATTGAGGGTACACCTGTCATTGTCAAACAATTAAACAATTAAAATTAAAACAAAGTATAATATTCACAAAGATATTCACAAGTATAAACATTATTTACGAAAAAGGGGGATTTTGTTTTTGGATTTTCGAAAATTAATTAAGTAAAGAAAACAAATAAAACGCAAAAACATAAAAATAAAGATGGAATGAGAGAACAAAGATCAAAATCGAAACATATGATTAAAATCGATTCAAACCCTAATATTGTTCATCTAAGTCATGAGAAAGGAGTTGATCATGTGAAACATTCGAAAGCAAATGAATTCCCATTTTTTACTTTTCAATGCCAATTAACCTAAGCAAAAGCACCTAGATTAATCCTATCAAACATGCAATCAAACCCTAGAAAGCTAGTCAATCATGTCATGTTTAACGCATTACACATAGAGAAAGGCTATCAACTCAAGTGTACAACTTAGTATGGAAAAGTCCACCTAATTGCAATCCTCGTTAATTAAATTCGATCTTTGTACAAAACCTTTACTACTTTGATTCAAGTTTACACAAAACAAAAAGTCGATTTCATGTTCTTAAACCTAGCACCAATTATATCAAAACCCTAAGTGTTTGCAACCACATAAGATTAAAATACAAAAGTTATCTATAACGCAAATTTAATTAAACAAACCCACATAAGCAACTCTCGAATCACAATAATATGAATCTGAAAATTCTCAATTAATCATAAAAATTCCAGAAATTAATATTTGTTCAAACACATATGTCAACTAGTTCATAACCAACGAAATTCAAAGCAAAGGTTACAAAGGAGAATCGGATTACACCGTGAGATGGGGATGGTGATGAACGATTGATGTGGTGGTCTCTTGAATCTCGAAAGCAAGCTTCAAGGTTGGAGATGGATGATGGATGCTCACGGCTATGCTTCTTCTCCCTTGGCCTTGCTTGAACTCGTGGAGATGACTAGAGGATGGAGAAACTCACCGCTATGCTAAGAAGATTTTCTGATTTTTTTCTAAAGTGTAAATTGTATGGAGAGGAACCCTTTGACGTTGAGAAAGGGGGAGTTTTATATAGGAGCATGGCTAGGGTTCACAAAGCAATCAGAATTTTCCACATAGCTTCAACCAATGATAATTCGCCAAGTAAGCTTGTGATGTGGTCCAACCAATCATAGAATGCCAAGTAAGCCTTGTGATGTGTTCCAACCAATCATAATTCTCTAAAATACCTCCCTAATATTTAATTGCCGAATTTCCTTGAAATTATTCTGATTTTCTTCATGAATTTCGGCCAACATTCCTTTAGGAAATTTAGGGATGAATCTAGACGCCTTTTTAGCTTTTCCTTGGTGCACACATATTTTCCTTCCATAAATATCTCCCTTGAATCTCTCTTGGCGTCATCTCCTTGATTATTTCTGATTTTCACGTTGGCAATCACACCAAATTATTCCTCCAACAATATTTCTTTCCATAAAAGTCTCCCAAGAAAATCTCTCCTTGAAATCCTCAATCAATCATCTTCAATTCCCACGTTGTCACCTTGTTTTTCCTTAAGTATTACACGGCAAATTTAATCCCCAAGGAAAATATATTTTCCTTTTTTAAAAAAAAACTCTTCCTTGATTCTCTCCTTGCCATGTCATCTTCATGAAACTTCTCGTTCCATTTATGAACTCAATTCAGCTTATTTATTCCAAAAACCTGAAAATAGAAGCTTTCTAAAATAAGAAATGGAAACTTTCTTAAACTAAAATGGAAACTTTCTAAAAATGGAAAATAGAAACAACAAAACGGAAACTTTCTACAATTAGGAACTTTCCCATTCGAAGAATGGAAAATTTCCTAAACAGAGTTTTATTAAGGAAATAACGCAGAAAATATAGGGAAATAACAGTTAAAACGTCGCATTAAAATGCTCCTATCAATAGCGTCAAAAGCAACCTCATTGGCTTTCACCCAGTCGAATCTGCTCACCAATTGGTACTAGTTTTCTCTTCTCTTTCTCTATGTGTTTGGGTTTGTTTAAATTGAAGATACGTGGTTGATTCTCTACGGTTTTAAGCTTGTTTATTTGCTAGGTTTCAAGCGAAGAAGATGCAAGAGGAGATGGAGAGGAGAATCTTGGCTTGCGGTATGTGTCTGTTTTTTTGTTTTTTTTTAAACAAATTTTGACTGGTCTTTATGGATTGTTGTGGGGATTTAGTTTTATTTTTTTGATTCAATAGGGTATTTTTTGTTAAGCCTGGATTATTAAACCTAGTTGTGTGATTAATTGTTGATGGCATGTGTATTAAATGGGCTAGATCAATTTATTGTGATTTACTAGTCCCAAAAAATCACTTCTTTACTGTGAGGTTGCTTTGTTTTACGCAGGGAAACCACAAACTCCATATCAATTGAGATGCTTTGTTTTATATGAGAAAGAGCTTTCATGTATTCAGTGTGCTTAACTATTAGTTTTATTACATATCTGGTCTTTAGTTGGACAGTTGGGAAACATTTCATTGAGTTTTTGTACGATATAGAAAGTGTTTGGGTGTAGTTCTATGCCCAGATATTATAATGTTTGCATCTTTTCGTTACAAAAGTTGAGTATAGGAGCAGGATCTCCGTTTGGTGTGCTTGTGGTGGTCTAATTAATGTATGTTGTTTTGAGCTGTTAGAGGGGGTTTTCTTTTATTCAGTTTTTCTATAAATAACCTGTTTCTGTTTTATGTGTTTTCTATTCTGCTGTAGCAATCAGGATTCTATTGATTTTGGTATTCTATGGATTTATTGTCTTTGTTCTACTTTGACATTGAAGGAGAAGTTGATTTCCTAATGTCTGTTACTTCTAAGTGATTGGTTGCGGTTGCTTTGTTTTATAAACTTGCGAAATCTTGTAACTCTATTTTGAGTATTATTCAATTATATTTTGAAGAGTAGTATGGTTGTTAGAATTGGCTAATTATTGCAATGTCTTTATTTTCTTTGTCAACGGAGTTGGGTGAGTATCTTTGCGTCCTCATCACTAATTTAGTGTTTATTAAGTTTATGTTAAAGCATAATTTTGTCATCTTGTAGGTGAGCATATGCTAGGTTTTATCTCTTATCTTACTTGTAGCTAGTTTACAACTTGGTGTTCATTTTTTGTGATTAAGATATGCTTGTAGAGCTTTTAGAAAATCATGAAGCATTCATGTTTTCTGTTAGGAAGTGAAAAGTTGTCTTAGACTTCAGAAGGATGGGCAATTTTTAATCAAAGTTGACTTCATTCATTTTACTCTTTGATTTCTATTTTTCATGTTAGTCTTATTGTTTGTTAATAGACATACAACTTCCTAGTTCATGTGATATCCCGTACCCGATTTTGAGTTATTGTCTTTGGTTAGCTCTTTTTTTTCGTTCTTTATTTCTTACTCTTTTTTCTTTCTATTGTGTTATTTTTCCATATATAATATAATATATGGTCTGTTATTTATTTTATTTTAGTCCTATTGTTATATTGTTCTCATTTGATTGTGGGAAGATTAGAAGGGCTGGGGGCCGACTAAATAAGGAGGGGAGGGGGACAAAAAAAACAGAACAGAGAGAAGGAAAAAAAGAAAGAAAGAAAGGAAAAACAAACAAGAAGAGAGGATGGGGACGAAGAAAAAGGCGGGAAAGGAAGGGAAGAGAGAGTTGGAGAGTTTGGGTTTTTGTCAAAGGCAACCATTTGGGTATCTCTGGATTTGAGGGGAGAGAAGCTGGAAGGTTTCGTTGATTTTCAGAAGCAAAGATGAAGAATTGAGAATCTGATCTCTTAGTGAAGGGGTTTTGCTTCGAGTTGGGTTGGTTGTTTCCGTTCTGCTCTACGATTCAAGAAGCAAACTGTGGATGGAAGGAGGAGATTTAGGAGAGGCGTTTCAGCCTTTGTTATTCTTTTTTCTGCTATTCAAAGATTTGAGCCTTTTGGGTTTTCTTTTTTTGGCTGTTCTTGTTTGTGGTCTGCTTAAGAATTGAGGTGAGTGACTGTTCTTTCTTGCGTTATGTTTTATTTATGATTTTTCCTTGGCTAATTTCCATGTTAAATTGAGATGTTGGTGTGGGTCAATGAGTGATTTCGTACCTAGAAATATTACTTCTATTTATCTTTTATAGTTGTTGGTTTTACTTTGGGATCTTTGACGTCTGGTAAAGCTTTTGCACTACTACAAAAAGTGCATCACACCACACCAATCACACAACGGAACATAAATCGTCTGTTGTGTGTTTGAGCAAACTTTATTGCACAACGGTATTAGTGATGTTCTATTGTGTGAATGTCAACAAAGTGATAACTTTTTTCTCAGAACTACATTGCACAACACAATTAAGTATTGTCTGTTGTCTGAGTCTTAAAAATTTAGCCGCAAATTTCCCTCCACTCTCGAGTCTTGGTTGCCTCTTGAAATCTGAAATTTGGGCTACTTAGTACAACGGTACTTGAGATTTCCGTTGTGTGATTGAAAGTTGGATGCCAAATTTTGAAGAAGCTTGCTTGAATGTCTTCTACAAGGTAAACCTAGTAGAAGCTGTAGAAATCAGACAACTGAAGTTATACTTTTCTGTTGTGTGAAGTGGGAACATAGGCGGCAACATTTTGAGCCAAAGTGCGGTATGCGGCATATTTCCCTCCATATTTTGACATTTTGATTTTATATAGTGCACTCTTACAACAGTTTGTTAGGCTTCTATTGTGTGAGCGACTTTAGAATTTATTGAAGTTTAATTGTACCTCCTGCCCAGCCCTAGCCACATCGTGTCTGAAAGAAAAATGAAACTAAATGAAACCTAACCTCTCTCGAGCTCTCTCTTAGTCGTGAAATCCCTTTCTCTCCCCCTCCCACGAAACCCCCCTCTCGAGCTCTTTCAGTCATGAAACCCCTCTGTCTCTCTCTCTCTCTCTCTCTCCCCCCCTCCACGAAACCCCTTTCACTATCTCAGTCTCTCGATCTCCTTGCTTCTATTCTTTATCCCTTGAAATCCAAATCCTCTTCAGCGATGGAGGAGATAAGAGTGCCCTAGATCCACTTTCTCTCTCCACCGTCTCTCTCTCCTCCTTGCCTTCAAACTAGGGTCAATTGAAGAGATGCAGAAGACGGAGCTGTCCGAGATGGCGGAGGCGAACGCGCTATGCTGCTGCTGACCTCTTAGTGATTTGGTGCCGTCGCCGCCGCCGTTGGAGGCGTGAGCTAGTGGGACGACATCAACAAGTAGACTCAATGGCAGGACGACATCTTCTACACTCTCTGCGCCGCCTGTGCCCTCGTCTCCTCCATCACTCTGGTCTCTCTCTCTCTCTCTCTCTCTCTCTCTCTCTCTCTCTCTCTCCTCTGTATGATTCTTTTTGGTGCTTGATTTTCTATGGATTTGAGTTTTGGATTTTGCTATTTATCTGAATAGTTTGAACCGCATCAATCAGTTTTGGATTAGAATACTAGTAGATTGTTCTATGGAGCCTAAACCCTAAGAAAAGTAGAATCTGATTAATTATAATTTGGTTGTGTAGTTTTACTGCTAGTGATGGACAGATAAAGGCTAAAAGCGATGTGGCCTTGTTTGTTGACATTAATATTTCTATGATCATAAAAGGTCTAATTTCATTCATATCTGAAACACAGTGGATTCATATGCTTATCTACCTCCTAATTTTCACCACTCCATTAGGTGTGATGCATCTGCTACCCTTGTGGTGTTTGAAAGAAGGTTTGTCGCCCATAACTTATGATTGTTTTGATGGATTATCTTCTCATTCTTTCAAGTCTTGTGTGATCTTGTGATAGCCTTAGCATCAGGTTACACTTAAATGACCTTATTTGGCATTAAATTTTATTACTAGTGGAATTAAAGCCTTGATTTATCCAGCACAGTTTTCTTGATAACAAAACATTAACTATTGTTCTATATAGGAGATGAGATATCTCCCTAGCTTGCTGTCTTTTTGAAAATCATTAAGTACTCTTCAAGCGGCTAAAATACTGTCTGATGCTTCCCTTAGGCATTCCTCTCTGGATAATCTACATACTGAGCAGATTGTAGGTTCAACAGACCAGCAGCCACTCCTGGAAACTCCAGGCGAGGTAAATACTAGCATTGTGCAAGCTTTATGTTCATTATGGATACAATGTCAGTTTAGAATAAACTCAGAAGGGCTATCTACAGCATTTGGTTGTGGATATCTCGGATTTAGTCCTAAAAAATTATTAATGGGGTACATCTCTCAAGAAGATTTTTCTGTTTTTGCAAATTGGATTATTCATATTTTTGAGAGTCAACCAAATGAAACAATGTCCAACTTTTCCTTGTTGATGCAGAGAAACATACAGTTTTCATTTTTGTCATCGTAATTTTGTCTTAGTTGATAGAAATAAGATTTCGTAGTCTTGTTTTCACTTTTTTGTAACAATTTTCAGGTCTTTCAACTACGGAAGCTTATTCCAACTTCTGTATCATATGACTTCAACATCCATGTAAGTAATCATTTACTTATTTGTGGTCATTCTTGATGGTCCTCACAATCTAATAGTGATTAAACATCATTTGAATTTCGGCAGATTATGGATTTTGGTAGGGGAATATCTTAATGTGAAGGTACTAGTCTTGCCTTGCTGGCCAACTCTATTGTATTCACTATTCATTATTTAGTCACATTTTGAAACTACAATTTGGGTAAAAAAATTTCTATTTTGGATGGAATTAACCCTGATAGGGCAGGAGATGATGTTCGAATAGTATCCCTTAGTTTGCTAAACAAACAAAACAAACTGATTAGTACAAACTGATTAGTGCTTTTGGCACATGGCATCCTAAGTTTGCTTTTCTCTTATAGTACAAAACTGGTAACAAATTTCTTAGTCATCTATGCATGCAAAATCATCATGCTTATTGTCTAGCTTCTTACGTTTCTGAGTTTTTGATCAGAACTCTAATATTTGAACATGACCACTAAAGAATCTTTGGTAGAATAGTTTTGGATTCTGTTATAGTACATATCACTTTATACGCGAGTTGTGCATTAGAGTTTGTTATCATGCTGTGATGGCAAATGGAATCATCAAAAAAATTTCAAATCATAGGACCCGTTAGGAAAGAGGCATTAAAATGGGTGTAGAATATGAATGTGGAAGTAGTTTCGCTTTGACATTTAAAGTTTACCTGGGAAAGAGTAAAATTGTCTCTGTGTGGATTTGATCAACTTGGGAAGGTACTTGAGTTCTCATTGATCTTGTTGGTTATTCAGTTATTCAGATTAAATGGATGCAAAGTTATTTATCTGGTCAATCCTTTAGCATTGGTTATATCTGTGGATGTATTTGCTAAGATTGTATAGCTACGTTTGTTTTGGAATTACATTATCTTTCAATCCTTCAACTTTGCAAGCAAGAACCATGCCTTAATCTTATCACTTGTCACTTGTCTCGTCTTCAGAAGATCTGAACATCTTTCATGAGGTGACAACTGTCACGACGTACTATCTGAACATCTTCTATTGCTAGACAACTAGTGTTGACAAATTTGGAATCCACATTCTCAAAGTTTTGTATTAATATATATATACACACACACACACACACAGAGTGGGTAAGCTGTGAACTGTAGGTGACTTATTTTGTTGGTCTAACTGGAGATTACGTCTCAAACAAGATGCCATTTGCCAAAATGCATACCCTTTAGAAGGAGCTATGTAGTACCCTTTAATAAATTCTCAGCAAAATGACAGCTTTTTTTGCTTTCTGCAAGTCCCACTAAAATTCTCACACATATCATATCCTTCTCATATTAGTAGTTCATATATGCTTTTGATTCAAAGTTTTTTGGAAACTTATGCAGGGGCTCCTTATTTATTGTGGCTAATTGAGTTATGTTTCTATCTTTATCATCATAGTTATCAAATTTGCTGCATTCTTGTTGGTGATACCCAAATCACTGTTAAATTACTTGATACACCTTAATTTAGTCCTTGCCTCATCATTTCTTTATTTCTACATCCTATATCCTCTCCTGTGAATAATAATGAAGCTAATGAATTCTGATTTCTTCAGTGTATCCAAGGCTTGCCAGAGGGTGCACTTCGGCGTATTATTTTGACAGCTTCTGGTGGGGCTTTGAGGTGATAAATCATTATATAAGCAAGAATGAAAGCTTGTGATGAACTGAAAATTTTCAATTTCTGTTTCATATGGCACAAGGGGCAATTAAGCATTTTAAGTATTCTGTTTTCTAGCAGTATTGAGTTGGTGCTTAGTAGCAATTAAGCACTAAGTTCTTTACTTTTGACAGGGGCTAGAAGTCATTGAAATTCTATGATATGCATTCCTCATGGAGTACTATTGATGTACTGTTAACAGTTAGTCTCAGTGGCAAAGACTTGACATGATGCATTAGATGTGTTCAATTGAAGAAGCTGATGAATTCTCATGCAGGTACCATCCTTTTCTTCTACTAGCATAAGGAATAAATATCTTTCATTTGAATTGGTTGTTTTCCAGCATTGGGATTAGTATTGAACATTTCATTGGTCATCTTAAAGGTATGGTGTTTTTCTTTGCATATTTGGTTTTCTAACAATGATCTGATTATCGTGCAGGCCAATTGTGAGTGAGACATTCGAGGTTAGGTTAAAGATAATGTTGTCCAGAGCATTGCAAACTTCTTCATGATCTGCAGGTCCAGGATTGCAAACTTCTGTCATGATCTGCAGGTCCTGGACCAGATCCTGGACGTAGCAAAAGCTTCAGGGTCATCGGAAGTATATAGATCATTATATTTGTGCAAATGCTAGCTCTTTTGGATACATGAATGTATATATAGATGATTGACAACTTTTGGATACATGAATGTATATATAGATGATTGACAAATGCTAGCTCTTTTGGAACACTAGACGCTTGAATTAGAATACTTCATTACGTAAATATATTGAGCATTATATTTATGCAAATATTCTAGGTAGAATATTGATAATGAACGAGCGTAGGATGAATACACATTTGTCGTCAATCACACAATAAACCACTGAAAATCACTCAACAGTTCCTATAAAATTTTGTTGTCTCATTAGTACTCACACAACAGAAACAATAGCTATCAGTTGTCCAATGTTAAATCACACAACGGTCTCTATAAAATTTTGTTGTCTCATTAGTACTCACACAACAGAAACAATAGATATCAGTTGTCCAATGTTAAATCACACAACAGTATGGTATTACTTCCGTTGTCTGAGTGTCATTTTTCTGTTGTGTGAGAAGTTAACAAACAACAGCATATACTTATTTCTGTTGTCTAACCATCATCGAAACAACAATTGAATACGCCGCATCCAATTTCTGGCATTGGCATGCGTAGAATCGGTGCAACAGTTTTAACTTATGCGTTGTGTCTATGGTATACACACAACGGTGAAATCACACAACACCGAGATAGACGACAGACATGGTCCAAATCACACAACAGATTTCCACCGTTGTGTGATGCACTTTTTGTAGTAGTGTTGATTTGTAAACTATGGTTAGGTTGGGTGTTTGATATCATGAGTTTGGAATTGGTTTTAATTCTGATATCTTTCTTTCTGAGCTTTTGCTTTGTTATTTTATATACTTTGTTCTCTATTAATTAGGTGTCGAGGACAATTACTTGAGCTTCAATTGTGTTTTGGTCTGTTGCTTATGTTTCAAAAGGAACTCGATGTTGGTACAATGTGACCAGAGTATGGTGCTAGTTTGTATTGTTTACAGACTGAGATTTTGTCACTCTTCCTTTTTGTTTTTTTTGAGTAATCATCTTGTATACCTTTGGGTCTGGCTTCTTCTTGTAAGATCTTATAATTATGCTCTTTTGAAAACTCAACTATGTATATTTGCAAATGTAGAAAGGTACTGGAAGTTTGAAATGGAGCAGTGTTTTAAATTCAAATATGAAGTGCTTTCACTTCCTTTTCGTTTCTTTCCTTCTATTAGTATTTTTTAGTTAGTTGTCAAAGTTCACTACTACAAAAATTGAATCAGACGACGCATTATAGTTTTCCGTCTTCTGATTGATTTTTATTTTTTTAGACGTTTTTTAAAAATCCGTTGTCTGATATAGAATTATGGATTAGTTCAGAAGATGTATAAGGACAAAACCGTTGTATGACCCTAAAAAAATTAAGCGCCAACTTTCCCACCATGTCATGTGGTGCAAAACCCCAAATTTTCCCCAACATCACTATGCCAAAAAGTCCTTCAGACGACATAAGTTTTGTTTTATGTCGTCTGAGTTTTTCAGACGACATAATTTTTTTTTCTGTCGTCTGAATATACACTAAAACCATGCTGGTTTAATTTGGAAAAATGGTGAGCATTCAGACAACACATTTGTATAGTTGTAGAAGGTGGTGATTTTCTATCTCAAATTTGGATAAATGGTGAGCATTCAGACAACACATTTGTGTAGTTGTAGAAGGTGGTGATTTCCTATCAAATTTGGAGGGATATCCAAAAATTGATTGAGTCTTTTCCCTCTCAAATAGCCACGCTCTAGTTGACTAGAATTTGTGACATTCAGACGACATTTAAATGTCGTCTGAGTGTGGAGCTTGTTAATTTTAAAATATTCCAAGTTATTTTGACTTGTGCTTTTGGACATAGATCCCTCGCAATTAAGTCATTTTATGTCATTCTCACTCGATCAGCTCTCTCAGCTTGACCTAGAACTCGCAAAATGGAAAACCTAAAAAACCAGCCTCTCTCCTAGCCTTCTCACTCAGCTTTCTCAGAACTCGATTCTCACTCTCTCCTTCGTCTTCTCGCTCTCTCGATTCTTCTTCTTAGTCTCTCCGTCTTCTTCTTAGTTTCAATTTTAGGTTTGATTTCGATTAGGTTTTTCTTCTATTTGGGGTGATTGGATTTTACTTTTCCTCTTATCCTCGTCAAAATGAGGTGTTCCAATTACTGAAAACCCAGACCTCTCTCTCTCTCTCTCTGACTCTCAGCCTCCTTCACTGTCGATGGCGGCGAAATGGCGGCATTCAGTGACTCTTGTCTTGGTCTCTCCATGAATTCGAAGTCAATCACTTAGTGACTCGTCGTCTCTCTCTCTCTCTCTCTCTCTCTCTCTCAATCTCTCCTGGAAGGTTGCCGGCACTAGCCCTCTCCCTCTATCCTCGAAGGTCGACGGCACCGACCCTTTCTCCTCGAATTAGACTGGAGCAGTGGAAGACGATACTGTTGGAATCGAGAGAGCGGGAGAAGAAGTCAGTTCGCATTTCATTTGGATCAATCTTGAAAGCTTAGCTATCGAAGGTATTGTTTCCCAGATTCCTTTTTTTTTTTTTTGATTGGGGTTTTTGTTGCGGTTGGGTTTGGATTGATATGGGTTTCAATCTTTTTACTGTGGTTGGTTTTGAATTCAATTGGGTTTCGATTTTGTAGGGGTATCGTTCGGTTTTACTGTGAGGAGGAAGAGGACCTGCGTTTTGGATAACTGCGTTTTGAGCCAAGGAGAAGATGAGGGACTTGGGTATAGGGTTGTGATCGATACTTAGTTTTTGGGGTAAGTTCACGTAATTTTGATTTTGATTGAAATATTGAAATTCTGGTTTTGATTTCAATATGGATTCTGATTGATTGCTGGGTCAGTGAACAATTTTGAGAGTTGTTATACAATTTCTGCTTAAACCTTACTTTGGTGTTGAATGAATATGGTTAATGGTTCTAAATGTTTAATGAATGTCTTTGACGTTTTCCCCTATTGCGGCTTTTGTCATCTGCAGACGTGTTAGTGCAATAATGTTTGCGAGAAGAGGTCCAAGAGGCTGCGCTTATGCAGATCCAGAACGACACCTTATTAGTCCAAAGGTATTACAATTAGTTTTCTCTTTGCTTTGTCAATGTCATGCTGATTAACCTGCCAATTACAATACAATTTCAATTCACAGAGTTAATTCAGTTGTGATATGTCCTTGAATGGCAAGCTTATTATGCCTTTTACTTGCAGGAATATCAAAGTTGGTGACTCGTAACAAGGGCTCAACTCATACTAACATGTGAGACATATTCTGGGTTGAGAAATTCTGGGAAAAATTTCAGTACAAGGTGCGGTTACTCGATCCTCTTTTTTTTTCCCAATCTTTTGTTTATATAATTTGTTTGATATGTCGACTATGTATTGATATTGGATTGTGTTATACTGATGATAAGATAGTGTAGATATTGGATTGTGTTACACTATTGATAAGATAGTGTTCGAATACTAATTAGGCATTTACGGTTTGGGAAATTAGGGTTCTTGCTAATTTTGTAGTAATTCAATTTTGGATTTTGAACTGTTATTGATGCTTAATTGTGGTTCTTTTTATTATTATAATTTTAATATCTACCAGTAATTGTAAAGGTGCTTCCGTGCTAGTATTCAATCTGCTAGTTCTGAATTTTGATTCCATCAAGAGGAATGACGCCACTGGGCAACCTGCTACTGCAACTACTGGAGGGTAAGTAAATACCTTTATGTGGAGACTGTAGATCTAGTCTCTAAACAAACAGCTTCATAGTATAATATGGATATTATCTGCAATGAGATGAATTTCATATTTTCTTAGATAATCTTAATAAACTTTGTAGTTCCAGCATAACAATAGCTTTGGATGTATAAGGATTGCCACATTCTTGAAGGATAAGTACTTTGGAAGTTGAGAAACTCCCGACTTATAGCTGCAATGAATTAGATTATATACAAAGTTTTACTGATAGGATATATTTTGTACATACTGGGGTTGTATTGTACATTAATAATTGACTTGCTTGCAGAAACTTAATATTCCTATGGCTGAGGTCGTCTATAAGACGCCCTATACGTTAGATGATGGAGCAGTTACACTTGGATCAAAGAAGACCACTATCTCTGTGATTGATCCGATGACTGAGGGATAATCACAAATACACTTCATCTGGTGGAGAGGAGCAGGGTGTTCTGTACCCTGGTATTATTAAAGGCATTAAGCAATGGATCAAGCCTGTTCCAACGAATCCAAATGCTGCTAAGCCGCTACTATATATATGTCACGGTGACAGTTCCCTTGTTAGATATTAGATAATGCCAACTTGTTAGATAATGCCCTTCTTATTTCTAATCATTGTAGTCTGCTTGGGATTTTGATCAGGGAAAATAAGTTCACTTGGATTGTTAATAAAACCTTAAAAGCAAACTTTAGTCATCTCCTGGAATTAATTGAATTAAATAAGTCAAGGGATAAAGGGTGGCAGGGAATAAAGTTCTGACATAATATGTTAGATGAGTTTCGAGGGCTGTTATATATATATATATATATATATATATATATATTTTTTTTTTTTTTTTTCATTTTATATTTTCATTCTGATCATACCAAAACCTAAATAGATTTTAGTATGCCTCTCTAATATTATTTTTATATTCTTGCAGGTGCTACTAATAATCCTCAGGAACTAGATGACGCGGTTCTTAGGAGATTGGTTAGTTTTATTTTCTTCTCTCTTACACAACAAGATGAGGAATTTTAATCAAGCTTTGTAGTAACAACATAGTTGGTTAAAGGATCTGTGGTTCTGTTATGTGTATCCAGTTGTTTAGGAGTTTCATTTGGTGTTGGTTGAGTTCCAGTTGCTTAAGAGTTTCGCTTTTATTTGCTGAAATTAATGGGTATAAATCATGAATGCATTTGCGCCTGCTATATTTGTCTCTTCCTTTTTGTTCATAAACCCAGTACGAAAGAACTTTGCTTGCACTTCGTTAATTAAAGCCTTTTTGGTCTTATGCATTGCTTAATTAAACTATCAGAACATTCATTCTTCTTTATAGTTATCATGCTCTGAACCATATTTAGCAGAGGATTCTGAGTTCTAAATTCTTAGAAGCTCTTTTATATAAGGATCCTGTGGTACTATGTCTTTATGGACTCTGTATTACAATTTTGCTCCAAGAATATTTGAGGGAGTAGTACAATATAACCCTCCTAATGCCATATGCTCTTATTATTGAGTTATGAAATTTATGTGAAGAGAAAGGTTCATTATTTTTTGATGCACATTATTTTAGTTAACAAAAAAAAAAAAAAACAGAGGGGTCTGCTATCTGTTAGGTACAGCACGCTATGCATTACGTGAAAAGAAAAGAAAATACAGAGTGCTCGTTGTTGGCTAAGGAACTCTAGCTTAATTTATAATTGTACCGAGTCCATGGCACCTCTAATAAATTATAAATGAGTAGACTAATCAGTATTTCACGCTAACTTTGATTTGTTTATTAGAATATAAGCCTGTGGTTGTTTAACAGTAAGTGTATTTAGGGATGATTTGCTGTCGATGCATACAGTACATAACCGACCACGTGATTTGGGATGTACTTTCGATAATGATTGGATGATGGGTTTCGATAATGATTGGATGATGGGTTTCAATGCCAGCTATATTGTAGATGCAATCAGGAAGTCTGCATCTCGATTTAGTTTATGGCTTTAGATGTGTCTTGCTCAACCGTTTGATATGATATTATATCCCATCTGGGTGGTAAGCAAGAAACAGATGTATGAGAAAGAATAACCACTATATTTTTAAAGTTCAAGCTTAAGGCAGTATCTTTTTAATAAGATAAAGATTTATTTAACTACAGCTTTCTTTGGCTTTTACTTATTTTGTCATCAAGACATCAACAATACTTCTGAATTGAAGAAAATAGGAGGGATGGTTCTGTTTTACCTAGACTAAGTTTTTTTATTTTTTCACTAATCAATAGGAATTTAATTGATTGTTGTGTTTTTGGTTTTTTTTTTAAATTTGAAATTTTTTAATTGTATTGTTCATAGGTTGAGTCCGGTTTTTCATTTTTGTTGTCTGTTTTTAATTTGCAGGTAGTACATATTGAAGGGGGAGAAATTTAGACTGGAAACAAAGAAAAGAAGTTTGTTGTTGTGCTGTAAATTGTATTGGTTGTTGTTTTGAATGGAAAATGTTGCCTTTTCCTATCTATTTCATCTCTGCTGTGGATGTTGTCTGTGTTTTGAAGACAATATCTATGGATTTTGGGGTTAAATTAAATTAGTTTACTCATTTCTATGTTTTTTTGGTTTTGATTGAGTTCGCTGTTGTGGTTGCCTTTGAATTAATATGGATTTTGATATTTTAGGAGTATTTTTTGCGAGTCTGGGTTTTGCGCGATCAATTAGAAAAGGTTCAAGGTGAGGCTTTAATTTTGGGTGGTTTCAAGACTTTCGTTTTTGACTGATATGGGTTTTGACGTTTTGAGTATTTTGTTTGTCTTGCAGTTTGTAAATTTCTTGATATCTTATTTACTGCATTCATTTGCAAACTCGCCTGTAGGTTGTTTATATGGATGAGCCTAGCACTGGACTCGATCCAGCTTCAAGACATAATCTATACGGGCAAAACAAAGAAAAGAGGGATCATCCTGACAAGTACTCTCTCTCTCTCTCTCTCTCTCTCTCTCTCTCTCGTTTTACCTTTATTAGAAGTGCTTATGTTGTTTACGTGGACTCCACTTGTGCAGATAGCCACAGACTGCGGATAATAAGTTGGATTGATGGCACAGGACAGCTATCAGCTACATTTGACTTCACAACCAAGGGAGTTCTTCAGGTATCATCCATTTTCAATCGGTCTGAGATGTTTGACTCCCAGCTGACTGCTACACCCACATATGCACATATAAAATCTCTCTCTTGAGTGGACATCTACATTTGTTCTTGTTTTGACCATTGGATATGAGTCCTGGCCATTATAACCATTAGTATCCAGTAATTTATGCCAAGCTAGTTTCCAAACATTTTTGTTATGATTGTTTATTTCTATATAAGAAACTAAAATAGGCAACTATTACACGAAAATATCTTCTCATCTAAGCACATGAGTACCCCAAGTATGTTTGGTCATGTTATATTAGTTCATTTCTACAAGACTGGCATCTTAATTGAGATTTTCTTTTAACATGTTATGTTTGTTTCTCCCCTATTTTGGTGATAATCATGCATGCTTCTGTGTAGGAAGCTGTCAAGGGACAATTATGGAGATTATGTGATCCCCAAGGGAAGCCACCAGGTGTAATACAGTAGTACAGCTAGCTAGTTCCCATATTTAACTTGTGTCTAGTAGAAATTCTTCCTTCATTAAGAATGTGGACTTGTTTGCAGATTCAAATTAGTAGATATGGGCCATTTTGAACTGATGCTCATGATTAGGTTTGTGTACATGAGACAATGATGGATTAGTGGAAATTGTAATGAATGATTTTGGATGTGGATTTTATGGTTTCATGGGGTAATTTTAATTTCCAGATGCATTCATACCAATTGTAACAGGAGACTATTAATGTGTTATTTCAAATTGCAAGCTACAACAAAAGCACACCAAAATGTGTGGTTGCAGCTAAACAAAAAAACACAAAAATCAAATAGAAGTCTATTGTCTCTTTGGCATTGGGACGACAGAAAATTGTAGTCTAAAGGGCAAAACAACAACATAAGTTAGACGAAAGTGTTGGCTAAAACGTATAATAACAACAAATAAGTGTGGTTGGAATCAATCATAGACAATATAAAAGACCTTTCACACAACACTTAAGTGTCGTATGTATGTACCCTAGAACAACACTTAATTGTCCTTTGATGCTCTTTACGACCACATATAATTGTTGTTTAAAGTAAATTAGCACAACCTTTAAATGTTGTTGTATGAGAGAAGACACTACATACGAGTCTTCATATTTCTTATTTAAGGGCATTCAGACCACACAAATAAGTCTTGCAAATATGCTTCACACAATAGTATTTAAAAAATACTGTGGTTGTTTTGTTTATCAGACAATACAAAACTGTTGTTTGAATGCTTTTAAAGAGATAGATCACAATGTTCCCAAAATGCAAAACTCATCAGACGACACAAGACTTTTATTTTTTTATGTCGTCTGAAAAATTAGACGACAGAACACTTCTGTCATCTGATGCCCCCAAGAGACAACACCGTACTAGACGACACATTTTTGTTCGTTCAAACGACAGAACAGTTCTGTCGTCTGAAGGCCTTTTTGACATGGTGCATGTATTAATCATACGACAAGAAACAATAAACTGTGGTTTGATTAATATGTTTGATAGAAAGGAGGGAGATTTTCCGCCACAATTTTTCTCCAGCTTCCGAGGGAGGGAAGTCCAAATATTAGGAGACAACCCCCAAATTTAAATGTCTGGATTCAGACCACGTTCTTACATAAATCTGTTGTGCGAATCCTTTTCCAAATTGATAGGTCCTCCCAAATCCGGCTGAAACCCTAACACTTAAAGCAAAAAACATAACAAAATAGCAAAACCCTCTCTCGACCACTAGCACCTCCTTCAATCTTGATTCATCTCTGTCGATAGACCCAAAAACAAAAGCCAAAAATAGGAAACGCAACACAAATCCTCACTCGTCTCCTTTCTTGGTCGCCTCACTGTCGACAGACCCAGACCAAAACCAAAATCCTCACTCGATCTCTACCCGAAACCTCACTGTAACGCCCCAAGCTGCACCTCACCAGCTTAAGCACGTCACAGTGCCGCGAGCCTCTAAAACATAAACCGAACGCTCGATTTACATTCTAGAGAACCGCTAGGCATTTTGTTTGAAAAACTTTTTGTGAAAACACAGCGGAAGCTACAAATATTTTTGAGGTGAAAACCTTTGAGTTGCTAAAATTTATTTCATTCGTCTAGAACTTGAAATGAGTTCTCACACAAGAGGTACGAACTTCAAGGAAATGAGAACTCAACCAACATTGACATAAGGCTAACTATTAACAAGTCTCGGAATACGAAGTTTGAGAAATAGAATTTAGAATAAGGTTCAAACGACGATTTACCGAACTTGTTCTGCACACCCAGCTCCTTCCGCTATTGTCCCGTCACCAGTGCACAGTACCTGCATCCACACTGTTGTAGGGGTGAGCTTTCGTCCTCGCTGCTCTACAGGAACTCTACCACGACTAGGTTTGAAACCAGTAAATATATATTTGGGATCCCAGTATGAAAATAAGCTTAAACCAAATATTTTTAAGGAACGACAAACTTCATAATATTTCTCGATTTGAAAACTTATGCATGATGCTTAAATAAATACGGCGCCAAATCCAAATATTACCTGATGGCCGGTCCCATAGACCCACTACACGACCTTACCTCAAATTAATTTATCACCAGGTAAGCGTAGCGAGAGCGTCCGCTACCTAGCTACACACACGGATCGGGTCGTCGTTGCGATCGCTCACCGTCCGACCGGTGTAACTAACCCTCCGGAGGTTTTGGGGATCGAACCCAAGGAAGTCAGAGCCACCCTTCGCTCTCAAGCCATCACATTTCTCACATGGTTTGGTTAGTATGCATTGCATTTGAACATGACCAAACCATACCAACTAACATGCATCATTTAATAACAATATAAGAAAATCACTAACCGAGGAGAGTCCTGAAACCCTACCTGGATTCCGATGCTTTCTCTCACGTACTCTGAGAGTCGCGAACCTTCTGTTCCTCGGGTAACTGGAGTCCTAAGTTCCGACATTTCGATAGTCAATATCTTTTGAACAATTAATTGAAATCTCGACGAGTACAAATCGTACAATCAAGTTTTCCTGGTTTGACCAGGAGTTGACCAACTTTGACCATTGTTTGACCAACGTTTGACCAACATTGACCAGTTTGACCACATTTGACCAATCGAGATAGGTTCGATAATTAACTTAGACTATCGAACATTCACTTGAAATTACAATATTGACCAAACATATATTGAGTGCAACCGATTTACAAAGGCCACCCAATATATATTAATTTCTTTTATCTCTACTTATTATCACTTTAACACTCAACTTTAATTCTAATTCAAATTTCGTCGGATAACAATTCTGATAGAATTACTATGTACACCCATACTTCATAACTTGATCATTTCTCAAACTTTTCCCAATCATTTCGATTTACCTGCCTTAGCAACACCAACAAGACTTTAACTTACAAAACCGGCCAGAAATAATTCCAAACAACACTAACAAGACATCAAGCCTGATAATCACAATCCACTCTACATAGTCAGTTCCACGACCAATTTTCAGCATAACAACATCAATTTCCTACCCAATTCAAACATAAACTCCAAGCTACCGAAACTATAACAATCTGACAAAACTCCACAGCCAAGGAAACTGATTTCCACCAAGTCATACCAACTCAAGCTACTAACTTCGGATTTGCATGACAATAACCAAACTTCAATTCAACATTTTGAATTATACCTTCAAATTCCAACTGCAACCAAATCAAACTCCTTGCGGAAACTAGGCAGATGATGAATTGAGGATGTCAACGTGATCTGCCCAGCCAACTGCCCAATTCCTTGTCTACAGTTGCAGTCGAGGCCGAGACTAAGCCAAGGAGAGCCGGAAAGGTCGCCGGCGTCGAAGAACACGTCGGAGCCGTAGCTACCCAGAAACGTAAATCATCAAAACTTAATCTAATTCAAAAACTAAGTGTAGAAACGTGTAGAGCATGACGAGAGGATGAAGTTCCATACCAAATGCATCCCAAACGGTGACCGGAGTCGCCACCGTAATTCGTTGACACTCGCCGGAGGTTCTTCATGCTTTGGATCGTCGATTCTCCGTTCACAGTCGCTGCATGTACAATCTGAGACCACAGGGATGTAGGCGCCACCGAGACGAAGCTGTTGCCGGTGGTCCGCCGCGGAGAGGTGGCCGAAGAAGCGATTTCCGATCGGACCCAGTCGCGGGTCGCGTCCGTCTCGGTCAGAGAACTCTGGTTCTCTCTCTCTGTCTCTCGATCCTTCTGGTCCTTCCAACTGATCAAGGGCCTATATAAATAGCTTGGTCCAATTAACAAGGATGGCTAAGATTAAGCGGTGGAGGGAATGGAAGGCTAGGATCGTGCCACTTATCTTTCCATTTTTCTAAATTATTTTCTAGGATTCCACAACTTCGGAAAATCATGATAAATAGCTCGGTTATCCGGAAAATTCTCCGAAAATTTCCACGAACTCGTCGTGCCGTAAACTTTACCATCCACCTCCTAAATTGAGGATTTCACTTTAAGAAAATTTTTGAAAATTTCCTCGAGCACTTTGACAATTATTGAGATCGATAAATAAATTATCGAACTATTTCACTTCAATTCGATAAACTTTTCCGGGGCTCACAGTTCCACCCCCCTTAAATAAATTTCGTCCTCGAAATTTCATGATTGGTCAAACGGTCAACACTACTTCATTTTTCATGTCGGACTCCAGTACCCATAACATTTTAAATTCTTTCTTGTGGTACAACCCAACTATTTCTAGTCATACATATCAACATCGGAGCTAACATTTCTCTTTACCAAGTGTTCCTCATTTATCACCAACAGGATACACTTCACTCCGCTAAATTTCACTTTTCGGTAACCACAAGACTTTTCTTATAACAACCGGACTGAGTAATCAACAATCTCATTACTCTCCTCACAACACCACTATACTCATCATTTCCATAGACAATTCATGTTTATACCAATAAGACTGGGTAACTACCAACCTTGTTACCCCAAACACAATACTGCCACAACTGGCAACTCATAGCCGACTCACGTCTTCATCCAATTCCCGCTTATTACAAATACAATGTTCTGGGAATTGCAGTTTTGTCAAAAGACATAACTACTCGTAGTCGAATACAACTACCCGTAGGTAAAATTATGTTCCTTACGCGGGACCCACGTCAACTATGAAGAACAAGTCGACGTTGTCGCTACGATCCGTAGCTTTGACCACCATTATCGTCTATTGGAATACACTCTTTGTTAGGAGTTCATCGATCGCTCACTAACATATAACCCGCAGTTTACCGTGGAAGAAGCCACTGTCCTTAGAAGGACATACACATGCATAACTAGTTGAGCATCCGTCTTTACTAATCACGCTTTACAAGGAATACACGACGGAGCCTAACAACCGATTCTGAAGTTATTCCACGAATTCCCACATGATGACAGTTTACAGATTTTCTCGTGGTGCATTCGAGTTCGTCAAGTAGCCGTTTATGACCTCCATCTTGGCTAATGCATCCACTCCATGAACTCGAAAGTGAAGTACTCTTTCTAACCATGCGGACGACGATACACGCCGTTTAGCAACATCGACTCATGTTGCCCCTCCTGCAACAACCACGTGCCAATAGGTCCTTGGACACTAGTTAGTCGAATCGACGACCAGTCTTGATAACGAGCTTCAACAAGCGCTTCCGTCATGATTCGACGAAATTCGAGGATCACCGTTAAAGGTTTACCGCTTGGAGATTGAAGGCTCACATGCTTCCACGCATAGCATAGCGTCGATCTCGTAAGCTTCGCCAAAATTAGAGGAACTAATGGTTAAGCAACCATGAACAACACCCGTTACGTACTTGACGTCAAGACACTTTTCTAGTCTACACCTTAACAAGACCATGTTAAGCCAAAAAGCTAAGTACACACAAGTCGCATTTCTCTGATGGTGATGACGCAAGCTTTCCGCCTTTCACTCTTCACCATCTCTTTCTCGACCTTCGGTTGCCAATCGTCTAGTAGTGTAGAGAATATCTTCCCTGACTACAGTTTACGTTGAACTTGACTTATATGGATAAGCAACCGAAAACAATGCCAAAACTTCATTTTGCAAATTTCCTAAGAAAAGGAATTTGAGCTCTAGGAAATTCCAAATGATTCCCAATACCAAATCCGTAAACTTCCAAGAACGGAAGAGAAAGGAAGTGAAATTTTTACCAAAACAACTTGCAGAGAAGTTTTCAAATTCTCCATTCTCATAAAGCAGATTTGGAAAAATTGCCACGACTTCATGTCCAGTTGACACGAAGTGAAATTTTACAAATCATTAGCCAAGATGCTGAACATTGTTGGAATTGAAAACAATTTTGAAATTACTTTAGTCAAAAATTCTTTTGCAACCTGTAAAGCTTTCTCGAGGCACAAGATTTTCTAAACCTTGGAAACAACTCAAATGGATAAATTTCAACGTTGAGCTATCATGATTTCAACCAACTAGAACTTTAATGAGGTTGGAGAATCGTAAAAAAAACATCAACCAAAACAAGGGAATAAAAGTCAACGTAACCATTAGCAAGGAAGAAATACTTGCAGTCCTCAAATGATATCTTACCGGTAATACGTATTGTTGTAGACGGCCAGAATCCCAGAGAGTCGTCTGCGCTTCCTTGAAAGACGTCTTACTTCACGACCTTTCATTTTTGACTTCGGCAAATGGTGGAGCTCCAAACGAACTCAACCACGCAAGAGTCAAAACATGTCGATGTTTACCCAATCAATCGATACCCAAAGTCAAACCTTTTGTTCCACGGAACAAAGTAGTCTTGTACGTACACGAATCCCGACATCTAGAAACTCAAGTCAGTTATAGCCATAACTGACACAGAGTTCCCACTTCACATAGGTGTGAGTTGAAGAAACATAATTCACGCAGCCGCCATAGAGGTCGCAAGGTGGATGCACACCTCTTCCCTTATGATAAACTTTTGGCCTATGTTGAACACGCGTTAACTTGCTAAAGCATTCCCGAGAGGTCTAAACGCTACCAGGTATATCATAGGTGACCTTAGTCAAACCAATAAATTTTCTAATTGCGTAGCTTCCTCGGCTACCCTAAAGCAACGCCTTATATGGTACCACTCACCGAATCCATGCTTAGTTTTCGGGGACAGAAGACGTTCAAGTAGCAATTCGCTCTCTCCTCCAATCTTTCAGATTTTCAATCCTAAAATGACACAAGCAACGTCAAAAGGCAGTACTAAAGCACAATTAATTCCTCTTAATTTCGAAGTTGACATGTCCAAGCGAGGATTATAGTTCTGTCGTTAAGTAGATTAAGTAGCTGAAAATCCACTTTTCTTGACTCATACCCCTAAGGCATGAGAAGCGTCAACGAGTTGTGCTCGACAGGATCTTCCCGGAATAATGATTCGAAGTCTTCGAACGTTGTCAAACGACATTTCAAGTCTAACATGAGAGTAACAGAGAGTAACAATCAACATTACTTAGACAACCAAAAGAAACTCACAAGACAATTTCCATGTCCAAACATCAACTTTTCTTATAGGGACCTAAAGTTTGTCGTTCACGTACCTTTTCCTTTTTACTTTTACCTCATACTGGGCCCACGTAATCTTTGTCGCGGTCTGTGCACTGTGGAGGAGCTTTGGGTGGCAATACTTGTTCCAATTCAAAGAACAAAGAAAAAGATGAACAGTAACTGGACTCGATAAAGATTACAAGACAGATGCAACATTGAGTCCTTCCAACAATATTTCAATGAACAGGATTCACGTGAATATGCACAATTTGGAAGTGAATCCATAATCCAATTCACATAATGTATAAACATATAACAGTTGGACTTGAAAAGACTTTAAGACAAATCACAACAATCGAGTCTGTGGAAGCAATTAAGTGAACTAGACTCGACAAGATATCCAAAGAAGAATCAATTACCAAGTCCAACCTTAATAGCAACAAGCACAACTTCAATTACAAAGACAAGTCGGAACATAAGTCAAAGGGATCCAAAGGGGAAAACAAACAATAGTTCTGACTCACAACAAGCTGAAATTTCGGAGAATACCGCTAGAGTCATTTATTTGTCGCAAGTTGTATTCAGTAATTTAACAACTTTCAACCTCAGTATACATTAGGGGGATCCGGTGGCCAGTCGGGCCCTAAAACGAGTGAAGAGTTGTAATTATATGAATACACACTAGCAACAATCCTTTCAGGTAAACTTTCTTTTTCCCCTCTCACAACCAAGGAGTGAATCGGAAATCAAGACTCTAGACGAACTTTGAAGAACTGTTTGAATCAGTGTAAGGTTTTGTTCAAAAACCTCAAATGTAAAAACCCACGTTGAAGTTAAACAACGATTTCCACTAAAACTTGCCTTTTTCGGCACAAAGCATATTTCCGGCAAAACACATTTCAAAGTTGGCTCGGGTTAAACACGTAAATAGTAAACACCGAACTCCAAAACTTTTGAATAGTAACGGGAAGTGAATCCCCCTTCTTCCAAATCGCCTTTTTGGAAACAACTTTAAAACCCGCTCGTGAACCGTTTTTTCGAAATCCTATTTCCGGAAACTTTCTCAAACGTTTTTCGGAACTCGGTCTTAAAAACCGAAGTCAACCCTTTTCAAGTCAAAGGTTCAGAAACACGTTCTTGAACAAGCATTTCCCAAGTCGACTTTTTCACAGAATGTGAAAATTTTCAAGAGCCGACAAAAACTTTTTCGGGTACCAGAGATTTTTAGATCATTGAAATCGAAAACTCGGAAGCATTGCTCTGATACCACTTTCTGTAACGCCCCAAGCTGCACCTCACCAGCTTAAGCACGTCACAGTGCCGCGAGCCTCAAAAACATAAACCGAACGCTCGATTTACATTCTAGAGAACTGCTAGGCATTTTGTTTGAAAAACTTTTTGTGAAAACACAGCGGAAGCTACAAATATTTTTGAGGTGAAAACCTTTGAGTTGCTAAAATTTATTTCATTCGTCTAGAACTTGAAATGAGTTCTCACACAAGAGGTACGAACTTCAAGAAAATGAGAACTCAACCAACATTGACACAAGGCTAACTATTAACAAGTCTCGGAATACGAAGTTTGAGAAATAGAATTTAGAATAAGGTTCAAATGACGATTTACCGAACTTGTTCTGCACACCCAGCTCCTTCCGCTATTGTCCCGTCACCAGTGCACAGTACCTGCATCCACACTGTTGTAGGGGTGAGCTTTCGTCCTCGCTGCTCTACAGGAACTCTACCACGACTAGGTTTGAAACCAGTAAATATATATTTGGGATCCCAGTATGAAAATAAGCTTAAACCAAATATTTTTAAGGAACGACAAACTTCATAATATTTCTCGATTTGAAAACTTATGCATGATGCTTAAATAAATACGGCGCCAAATCCAAATATTACCTGATGGCCGGTCCCATAGACCCACTACACGACCTTACCTCAAATTAATTTATCACCAGGTAAGCGTAGCGAGAGCGTCCGCTACCTAGCTACACACACGGATCGGGTCGTCGTTGCGATCGCTCACCGTCCGACCGGTGTAACTAACCCTCCGGAGGTTTTGGGGATCGAACCCAAGGAAGTCAGAGCCACCCTTCGCTCTCAAGCCATCACATTTCTCACATGGTTTGGTTAGTATGCATTGCATTTGAACATGACCAAACCATACCAACTAACATGCATCATTTAATAACAATATAAGAAAATCACTAACCGAGGAGAGTCCTGAAACCCTACCTGGATTCCGATGCTTTCTCTCACGTACTCCGAGAGTCGCGAACCTTCTGTTCCGCGGGTAACTGGAGTCCTAAGTTCCAACATTTCGATAGTCAATATCTTTTGAACAATTAATTGAAATCTCGACGAGTACAAATCGTACAATCAAGTTTTCCTGGTTTGACCAGGAGTTGACCAACTTTGACCATTGTTTGACCAACGTTTGACCAACATTGACCAGTTTGACCACATTTGACCAATCAAGATAGGTTCGATAATTAACTTAGACTATCGAACATTCACTTGAAATTACAATATTGACCAAACATATATTGAGTGCAACCGATTTACAAAGGCCACCCAATATATATTAATTTCTTTTATCTCTACTTATTATCACTTTAACACTCAACTTTAATTCTAATTCAAATTTCGTCGGATAACAATTCTGATAGAATTACTATGTACACCCATACTTCATAACTTGATCATTTCTCAAACTTTTCCCAATCATTTCGATTTACCTGCCTTAGCAACACCAACAAGACTTTAACTTACAAAACCGGCCAGAAACAATTCCAAACAACACTAACAAGACATCAAGCCTGATAATCACAATCCACTCTACATAGTCAGTTCCACGACCAATTTTCAGCATAACAACATCAATTTCCTACCCAATTCAAACATAAACTCCAAGCTACCGAAACTATAACAATCTGACAAAACTCCACAGCCAAGGAAACTGATTTCCACCAAGTCATACCAACTCAAGCTACTAACTTCGGATTTGCATGACAATAACCAAACTTCAATTCAACATTTTGAATTATACCTTCAAATTCCAACTGCAACCAAATCAAACTCCTTGCGGAAACTAGGCAGATGATGAATTGAGGATGTCAACGTGATCTGCCCAGCCAACTGCCCAATTCCTTGTCTACAGTTGCAGTCGAGGCCGAGACTAAGCCAAGGAGAGCCGGAAAGGTCGCCGGCGTCGAAGAACACGTCGGAGCCGTAGCTACCCAGAAACGTAAATCATCAAAACTTAATCTAATTCAAAAACTAAGTGTAGAAACGTGTAGAGCATGACGAGAGGATGAAGTTCCATACCAAATGCATCCCAAACGGTGACCGGAGTCGCCGCCGTAATTCGTTGACACTCGCCGGAGGTTCTTCATGCTTTGGATCGTCGATTCTCCGTTCACAGTCGCTGCATGTACAATCTGAGACCACAGGGATGTAGGCGCCACCGAGACGAAGCTGTTGCCGGTGGTCCGCCGCGGAGAGGTGGCCGGAGAAGCGATTTCCGATCGGACCCAGTCCAATCTCGACAGACCCATACCAAAATGAAAATCCTCACTCTCTAGCCAAAACCTCACTCTCCCAAGCCCTCATTCTTCTCTCTAACCAATCGCATCTCCCTGCAAATTGGATTGAGCCGGTGAACTGAGGTTGAGCCTCTCCAGATTGAGCCGATTCCCTTGGAGAAAAGTACCGTTGGCCAGTTTAGCCGGACTTGTTCCCGTTGCCTCAGGTATCAAAATCATTTCTTTTGGTTGATTGTCTTCGATTCTGTAACTGGGTCTCGATTCTCTTCAAAATCGTTTTCACTTTCTGATTTGGGGGGGAGGTGGTGTTATGTGATTGTGAGTTTGTTATTGTTGTTATTTTAGACCCTTCTCTCAAAAAAGAAGAAGAGAGATTTCTATCTTAGAGAGAGAGAGAGAGATTGGAGATCTTGTCAGATCGGGAACAGAAACGTGTAAGAGAAATCTCTAACATTCTTGGTGTTCTGTTCTGTGTTTGTTTGTGGGATTTCTGCAATGTTGGTTTAGTTTCCAGTGCAAAGCTTGGAGCTTTGAGGGTGTTTCTAATTTTTCTTTAATGGGTATATCTTTGTTCTGCTAATGGTGGCTATTGACTGGTTCTTTGTTTCATCTGGGTTCAGAGTTGAAGCTATTGACTTGATTTTTTATTTGTGTTTCTGTGAATGTGAATGAGGTTAGAAATGAAAAGAGAGCCCTTTTTGTGTTCATGGGTTTTGCTCACATCTGTTTGATTAATTAAGTTTATGACTTTCCTCTTAAATTTTCTTGCAAATTGAACCATCCTCCATGCCTATGAGTTTGGGGACCTCAAGCTTTTATGGTGTTTACCTTTACCCACACACACATAGTCATGGAGTACATGTAATTTTTCTTTTAGTCTTATTCCTTCACACCAATTTATAGGAGTCAGCCTTGTTGGGACATCATTTGTATTGTTGTTTATGGTTTACTTTTATGAACACACACACACACACACACATATTAAGCCTAGTCTTAGAACTGAGAAGAATGAACACTTTTGTTGGCAGAAAAACCTGTTTTGAAATTTGATATGATTTTCTCTCATTTCTTTCACTTTCAGGTTGTGTGAAGGTGGAGAACTACTGGATAAAATTTTATCCAGGTAGAATTATATTCTTATATTGAAACTTGTGGTTGGGCACCTTCAGATTTATGATTTCGATTTGATTTATTCTCAGTAACTCCTTGTGACAGGGGTGGAAGATACACAGAAGAAGATGCTAAAGTTATTATTGTGCAAATTTTTAGTGTAATTGCCTATTGTCATCTTCAAGGTGTTGTGCATCGTGATTTAAAGCCAGAGGTACAACTACATTCAGAGTTTCTACTTTCCACTACTTTCTTGCATTTGGATGGAATAGTATTGAAAGTCCCCTCCACATGTAGTTTGTTTTACATCTTCAGTTCTCGTCCGAACCTATTACCAATAACTCTTTTCATTTGACTGCTTAGCAGAATTTTCTTTTTGCCACAAGAGAAGAGGATGCTTAAGTGAGGGTTATTGATTTTGGTCTCTCTGATTTTATAACGCCTGGTAATGCTTCCACATACTATTTTTCTTGGCTTCAAGAATGTGTTACTGCACTTTGATTCATGCCTTGGACTTCTTTTGTAATAGGCTAATAGCTTCTTGATTATATTAGTTGTGGTTGTAGTGTTTTTTTTTTTTTCTAACTCAGATGAGCTTAAACTACAGGTTTTCTGGGATCTTTGGAGGCATTAAAGAATTACTTTGACTGCTTACTTATATAAATTTTAAAACAAGTTTGAGTTTTTATATTTTATTTACTGATAAAGACTGTAGGATTTTATTCTGTGTAATTTATAAACTGTTGAAGGGAATGCAATTTCTTGCTACCACTATTAGACTATTTAACTATAGGAGGATCTCTTTGGTATGCATATCTGTCATGTTTAGTGGATAGTTCATTAGATAATGATGTTGTCTGTGGCACTTTGCAATTTCACTTCCTCTCTGTGCATATATCTGTTCAGCACTTTTACTAAAATAATGAACCGCAGGTAATGCTAGCCTTCTTTTCGACTGGCATGAATTTGTTGTCAGGTCTTGGTGCAAAGATTGAGAGAGAGTCCAAGCTGAAGCTCAATGACTTTGACAAGGTTAGGTCATTCAATATTGTGGACTTGTCAGGTAGATATGCTTCACTGTTAACAGAATAATGATATAGTTTGCTATTTGTTGTCTTCTTTATTTAGATGGAAGATAGGTCTTGGATGCATGCGGATAAAAGATCTTTAGCTTAAGTCTGTTGTTTCCTTTTTTCTGATCTCAGGTACATGATCCTAGCATTGATTGGTGAGAAAGGGTATGACTGAATTGCAGATGTAACTAGTGTCCTGCCCATATCGATCCAATTTCTGTTCTGGCATGTGTGCGCCCCTTGCTGAACTATTGATCTATATGCAGCTGGAACTACAAAAAGAGAGCCAAAAGCTCCTACACAAGCTTCCAAAGCTAGACTCCAATGACGCCATGAGAGCAGCAAAACTTGCAAAGCTAGACTCCTTAAGTAAATTTGTGGATGTATATTGCTAGGAAAGTAGTATTAGATGTACTCCTTTTGTGGATGAAAGGTTGCCTTTGCACAATCTATTTTGGTGCATGATGTGGATTATATATAACAATTTCTTCTATATATTGATCAGCTACTGTTAAGTTGATCATTTTTATTTCAGTTTCAGCATATACAATGCATTGAATCATTCTATTAGGACAACAATAACCACAAAAAAACTGTAGTATGTGCACAATATTCACAATGACCCAAAAATAAAAACTGTCGTCTGAATTTAAAATAGATAATGGATATTTTGAAAAACTGTCGTCTGAATAAAAGTCACACAACGGGCATAAAATAAAACGACATCTGAGTTGCAATCACACAACAGTTTCTAAAGTCGCTCGTCATCTGAAGAATAGTCACGCAACAGCTAATGTTATCGACAGGCTGCCGGCATGATGCCGACATGCTGCCAAGCCCTTCACACGACGGTTCTCTACAATCGACCTTCATCAGACGGCGCCTCGATATACGACGGTTTGCCTCTATCAGACGATGGTTTTTAGCCGTCGTCTGATTCAATTTTTGGCGTAGTGGTTCTTGATTCCATATATTTGGATTGGGGTGTGACAATGGTTCTAAGGAGATTAGTCTTGAAGTTTTTCAGATATAGGGTTTAGTGTATGATCACTTGCACTGCATGATCACTTGCATTGCCAAAAAGTTGGTCATATGGCTAATTTAGTGTTATGTTTGGTTAAGCTTTCTTAGTGTCAAAGTTGTCAAAGTAACACTAAAAAAATTATGGATTTCTGTGAGATTTTTCCCGGCTTTGAAACATAGTAGTTCCATAATATTGAAAAGGATTTAAGAGTGAGTTTTCCCTACTTTGGTCTTGTGTCAAAGTCCTAAGTGATTTGGCATCTTCAGTAATTTCTTTTATATTATTGTATAATGAAAATCCAGCATCATGTTTGTATTTGGCTTTGTTATGAAATCCAAGCATTTTGCAAGTCATTCTAATTTGTGTGAATTTAATCCACATCTCTTTTCATGTCTTTAGGTACTCTAATTAGTTTTGCCAGGTTTCATACTTTTTGCAAGTTTGGTTGTTAACCTCATTCTTTTAGAAGAGCCCATGTTTGTATGCTGGACTGAAATATTTTAGATAACTCTAAAAGGGCATTTTTTTTGTTTTGCTATACCCTTTAACACTTTAGGAACCGGGAGCGTATTTACTGTTACGTTTGTTTGTTTTGGAAGTCATTTGCATCTGGAAAAAAGATTTGATCTTATCCTGTGGACACAAGTGCTTAGTTTGTAATAAATTCAGAGCATGTAAGATGAAAACCTATTTATCTTGTGAAAATTAACTTGAGTTGCTTTGCTTTGGAGTACAATATGCACTCTGTTCTATCTCAATGACCCTTTTATGCTCTATGCTTCTTAATGTCCTGCGTATTGGATAAGTCGCATAGTTTTGGAGGCTAAGATTTTCCAAATCAACTTTTTGTCAAGTCATTTATGTTTTTAATTACAAGACATAGCTAATTAAGAAGGATAGGGATATGAAAAGTGTTTCACCATGTTGTTATATCACAGGATGTCAAGTTAAAGTTTGAGCTTATCTAACAGTAGATATATCAAAGAGATTCTGCAAGTGAGTTTCAGTTTGGAACTCTTTTTCGTATGTTCTAAAGTAAAAGTGACATGGCATTGTATTTCGATAATGATGTGATGCAATCTTATTGGTAATGGTTGGTTTTTGTTTACTCCAGGATTAATTGATTTGTCACTAAAAACTACTCTTCCTATATATTTGCAGGCAACATTGGAAGACAGAATGCTTTGGAATAATATGTGTATCGACCTTTGATGTTCAAGTAGATAGGACATATATGTATTAGAATGTAAAACAAGATGTTGAATGATTGGGAAATGCTCCATTTTAACATTTTTGGCATATGGAATGGATTGGATTACTCATTTGATGGCTTGCAATGTGTTTTCTTTCCAATTGATCATTGTTCATTAGGTAAAATGGAGCTATATGTGCCC
Organism: Rosa chinensis; assembly: GCF_002994745.2. NCBI lineage: Eukaryota > Viridiplantae > Streptophyta > Magnoliopsida > Rosales > Rosaceae > Rosa > Rosa chinensis. The sequence goes on along the minus strand of NC_037094.1, from coordinate 46,381,299 downwards.
AAAATATAGCAAATGAAAATGATCGTACAACAGTTTTATAATGTAGCAAATGCAATCATTCATATCACACTTCAGTTTTTAACAAATCAGTGTCTTCTAATTCATACTCACACAATAGAAGCAATTGAATTTTGTTGTCCCAAAACTAAATCATACAACAGATGCAATTGAACTCTGTTGTCCCAAATATCAATCATACAACAGATATAGTCCAAGCATTGAAGTTTGAGGATCAATCAGACAACACACAAAATAAAAGTACGTTGTCCGACAAGTTTAACATACAACAGCTTCAAAGCAAGCAGTGTTGTCTGAAGGCAGCGCTTCAACTGCTGCGCAGCTGCGCCTGGCATCTGCCGAGCCATCACACAACAGTTATAACACATACCCGTTGCCTGTTTGTTTATCAGACAACTGTGTTTCACCGTTGTCTGAATTTTCAACAGACAACGACTCGCTCTACAACGATGGCACTCCAAATCACACAATAGTTTTCTCCCGTCGTCTGATGCAGTTTTTGGCATAGTGTATGAAATAAAGTTGCAAAATGCACACACAAAAACAATTCTGACAATTGCTTTTCTGTTATCATACTCTCCATTCCACGGGATAATAGTTCCATATCATACCATTCTGCAAGAGGCTTTATTAAATGTTGTGGCCTAAGCCAAACAGCCTTCTTTTCATTTTTCCTTTTCATCCCAAAGAAGATCCCACTTCTAGTAGTCTATAAGACATATGGAGACAACTAGACAAGTATGAACCCATATTCTTTAATGGGCTAAATACTGATTACTACCCTGTAGTTTGGGTCCAAAATCAATTCAGTCCCTGAACTTCTAATTTCATCAAAAACACCCTTGCACTTTCAATTTTGATATAATAGGTCCAAGTTGTTAGTTTTCCAATAATTGAAGTTATTTAACTTGTTAACGTGGCTCATATATGACCTATGTTTTATGATGTGGTGTCGAGGTGGCCTGCATAGTCAATTTAGGAGTGAGTCCTACTATAAAATAAATAGTTTTTTAACAAATAATCCAACTATAACTTGAACTCATAACATAATATTAATGAATTGAACCTATTAGATCAAAATTGAAAGTGCAGGGGTGTTTTTGATGAAATTAGAAGTCCAGGGACTGAATTGATTTTGGACCTAAACCACAAGGTAGTAACTAGTATTTAGCCCTTCTTTAATGTTAATGAGCGCATAAATTTTCATATACACCAACTATGTCAGTCATCATAAGGTTCTAATGCAAACTTTATATGTGACCACATCTAGACTACCAATTGACATGTCAATCATTATAATTTCCCTGAGGGGTTATTAAACACTCCTGAACTCCTTGTTCACCCAGTCTGCACTTTTAAGTCTTAGATGAAATTAGCATCCCAAGACTATCTTTGAACCTAATGTCCGTTTTAGAAGAAATCACATCTTACCGCAAACTACCAATTAAACGAAGGACCGTCTAGTAATATTCTACATATGAATATAAACAATATATAGCACAAAATGACAGAGCTAAAGAGAGTAAGAACAGTCAGAAAGAACGAGAATGTTTTGGGAATTTTCAGATGATTTACTCTTCTCCAAGAATGGAGTATATATACACATTGAGTTACACATTAAAGGATAAAACTATACAACAGAATATCTAAAGTTGTCTGCCACCATTATCTGCTATTACTCCACCAACTCACTGTCTACCACACTTGTCTGGATGGACCACTCTACCAACTCACACCAACACTCCCCCTTAAGTTGGTGCATACAAATCACAGATGTTAAACTTGTCAAGTGAGTCATAAAATGCTTTACTCGAGAGAGCTTTTGTAAGAATATCCGCCAACTGTTCTTCAGTAGGAACGAAGGGAAACAAAATGATTTGTCCATCTAGCTTCTCTTTAATGAAGTGTCGATCTACCTCCACATGTTTCGTGCGATCATGCTGAACAGGATTGTGAGCAATTTCAATTCCCAAGAAATATTTCAAATTACCCAAATCTTTCATCTCAAATTCAGAAGATAACTGACCTTGTAACCTTTGAATCTCCTCAATATCGTCACCTGTCACAACCATGTCATCAACATAAATAATCAAGACAAACACCTTACCACACTGATGTTTAAGAAATAAGGTGTGATCTGAATTGCTCTGTCAGTATCCAATTTTCTTCATGATTGGTGAACCGGCCAAACCAAGCTCTGGGAGACTGCTTCAATCCATAAAGCGACTTCTTCAATTTGCACACCATCTGCTCTCCAGTGGAAGTACCATATCCAGGAGGCAAATCCATATAAACCTCTTTATGCAGGTCACCATGCAAGAATGCATTCTTAACATCAAACTGTTGCAAAGGCCAATCAAGATTAGCAGCTAATGAAAGAAGTACCCGAATTGTGTTAATTTTGGCCACTGGTGAAAATGTCTCATCGTAATCCACTCCATACTTCTGAGTATAGCCTTTAGCCACTAATCTTGCCTTGTACCGGTCCACTGAACCATCCGAATTATGTTTTACTGTATACACCCACCTACAACCAACTGTCTTCTTCCCGGGTGGTAATGATACTAACTCCCACGTACAATTCTCCTCAAGAGCATCCATCTCGACTGTCATTGCTTTCATCCACTTCTCATCCTTCATGGCATCCTGCACTTTACTAGGAAGAGACACAGAAGATAATTGATTCACAAAAGTTGCATACCATTTAGATAACCTATGGGTCGACACATATTTAGCAACAAGGTATCTAGCCTTAGCACTTAGAGTAGGTTCATAGTGTTTCGGAGGCTAACCACGGGTTGAACGACTGAGCATGATTTTGGTGGGAACACTTGATGCGATGCGCCTTTAGCAAGCGCATAATTTAACCCTGAAATGTCATTAGTAGTAAAAGTAAGTAGGGATCGTTCTATTCCGGGGATTGAGGGTACACCTGTCAATGTAGGACAAACAAACAATTAAAATTAAAACAAAGTATATTATTTACACAATATAAACATATTTACGAAAAAGGGGGGATTTTGTTTTTGGTTTTTTCGAAAATAAAACTAAGTTAACAAAACAATTAAAATGCAAAAACATAAACATACGAATGGAATGAGAGAACAAAGATCAAAACCGAAACATATGATTAAAATTGACTCAAACCCTAATATTGTTCATCTAAGTCATGAGAAAGGAGTTGATCATGTGAAACATTCGAAAGCAAATGAATTCCCATTTTTTACTTTTCAATGCTAATTAACCTAAGCGAAAGCACCTAGATTAATCTTATCAAACATGCAATCAAACCCTAGAAAGCTAGTCAATCATGTCATGTTTAACGCATTACACATAGAGAAAGGCTATCAACTCAAGTGTACAACTTAGTATGGAAAAGTCCACCTAATTGCAATCCTCGTTAATTAAATTCGATCTTTGTACAAAACCTTTACTACTTTGATTCAAGTTTACACAAAACGAAAAGTCGATTTCATGTTCTTAAACCTAGCACCAATTATATCGAAACCCTAAGTGTTTGCAACCACATAAGATTAAAATACAAAAGTTATCTATAACGCAAATTTAATTAAACAAACCCACATAAGCAACTCTCGAAGAACAATAATATGAATCTGAAAATTCTCAATTAATCATAAAAATTCCAGAAATTAATATTCGTTCAAACACATATGTCAACTAGAACAAAACCAACGAAATTCAAAGCAAAGGTTACAAAGGAGAATCGGATTACACCGTGGATGAAGATGAGATGAACGAATTGATGATGTGGTCTCTTGAATCTCGAAAGCAATCTTCAAAGTTGGAGATGGATGATGGATGCTCACGGCTATGCTTCTTCTCCCTTGGCCTTGCTTGAACTCGTGGAGATGACTAGAGGATGGAGAAAGGAGAGGAAAACCTCACGGCAACAAGAGCAAAATTTCTGATTTTTCCAAAGTGTAAATTGTGAAGGAAAAAGGAACCCTTGACGTTGAGAAAGGGGGAGTTTATATAGGAGCACGGCCAACTTGGTCTCCAAGCCGTGCTCTCCTTTATTTTCCACGAAATTAACATGATTACTCCACATAATTTCCTCCAATGCTTGCTTGCCACATAAGCCCTATGAGGTGGTTCAACCAATCACAAAATTCTCTTTTAATTCCCTAGAAATCTTGCCGAAATTCCTTGAGATAATTTCTGATTTTTCTTGTTTCAATTCGGCCAAACTTCCTTTAGGAATTCTAGGGATGAATCTAGACTCCTTTTTAGCCGTTTCTTGGTCTCCACACATATTTTCTTTCCTTAAAAATTGCCCTAGAAAATCTCTTTGCCGAAATCTTTTATTTTCTCTTTGATTCACACGGCTATTCCTTCTTTTCCTCTTGGCTTGGACGGCAAAAGATCTCCTAGGGTTTATCTTTCCATAAAAATAGCCCTAGAAAATCTCACCCGAAATCTTCTTTTAATTTCTGATTTTCACGCCAACTTCCTTGTTTATCTCTTAGGATTTCACGGCAAAGGCTTCTTAGGGTTTCATCCATTGTGTCACAACCCTAATTCCATGGGCTTTGTGGGCTTTTGATCCATTTGCCGAAAATCCACTTCATTCTTGAGAGTTCTTGGGCCTCCATGCGCCACCTTTATGCCATGTCATCATCTAGAGTCTTCAAGAAGCTTCTCTCATGCCATGTCACTTCATTAATTCGATCTCCACTCTTGGTTGGCTCAAGAGTCTTGTTTTGGCAAGCTTTCCTTTCTGGACAGGGTTTCCTGGTTGGACCAGGAAAACTTTATTTCTTCATTTCTGCTCATTTGTGCTTCCCTTTGTACTTCAACTTGTCTCCCTCCAACGTTGGCTAGCTTTTCTTTCCATTTGTGAGCCCATTTCAGTTCATTTGTGACAAGGACCTGAAAATAGAAACTGTTAGTGAAAAATAGAAACTTCCCTAAAATGAAAAATGGCAACTTTCCTAAACTGAAAATGGGAAACTTTCTAAAAATGAAAAATAGAAACTACAAAAATGGAAACTTTCTACAAATAGAAACTTTCCCAATCGAAGAATGGAAACTTTCCTAAATAGAGTTTTATTAAGGAAATAACGCAGAAAATGTAGGGAAATGCAGTTAAAACGTCGCATTAAAATGCTCCTATCAACACTACCTGACACAGAAGAACTATTAGACAAGGAAAGATTAGGACATACCTCGGGTGATGATTGAGCAGGTGACACTGCTGAAGGAGAGGGAGAGATGGAAGAATTGTTTAAAACACCATAAGAAGACTGGAGAACTTTATCAAAAACAGGGTTTGAAACGACCTCTTCGGCAGGGTCTGAAACTACCTCTTCAGCCGATTGGTTTGATTGATCCGGTTGACCAGTCGGTAACACATTGCCCAAAGCTTTTTCTCCTGCCAGACCCCTGTTTTCCCTATTTTCCGTTTCTAACTCGGATGATGGGTCTGTAGAGCTTCTTTCCTCCTTTTCCAGCTTTGTTCCTAAACACTCTAACCTTGAAAACTTAGATGCCAGACTCTCATCTTGCCCATTGAACAAATCTTCATAATAATAAGACCTCTCCCCCTGACGAGAAGTCACAGGAGGTAAGAAATAACAAGTATTTTCACTGAAAGTAACATCCATGGTGACATAAAACTTCCGGGATTGAGGATGATAACATTTGTAACCTTTCTGATGAGAGCCGTACCCAACAAACACACACTTAAGGGGTCTAGCATCCAATTTTGACCTTTGATTTTCATACAGAAGAACATAGACAACACAACCAAAGACACGAGCAGAAAGGGTATTAGATGATGGGATAGAAACGTAGTTAGGCAAGACTTCAAGTGGGACACGACCTTGAAGAGGGGTAGAGGGAAGGCGATTGATAAGATGAGAAGCACACAAAACGGCTTCTCCCCAAAGGTATTTAGGCATGTTAGCACTAAGCAAAAGAGACCGAGCCATATCCAGAAGATGACGATTTTTTCGTTTAGACACCCCATTTTGCTCAGGTGTCTGTGGACAAGAAGTTTGATGGATTATGCCGTGGTGTTGGAAATATTCATGAAAAGAATGATTAACGAATTCACCCCCATTATCGGAACGAAAAACCTTAACATGAGCATCATATTGAGTACGAACAAGACTGTGAAACGCTCTAAAGGCAGAGAAAACAGAATCTTTGGACTTAAGTAAAACAATCCAGGATAATCGAGTAAAGTCATCGATGAATAACACAAAATATCGCATTCCAGAAAGGGTAGAATGTTTAGAAGGACCCCACACGTCTAAATGAATTAACTCAAAAGGCATAGTACTAGAATGAAAGCTCGAAGGATAGCTAGACCTATGACTTTTAGCCAAAGCACAAGTTTCACAATGTAAACTAGAAGCACTTATTCCCAAAAATAACGAAGGCATGGACTTCCTCATAACTCTAAAAGATGGATGACCTAAACGTCTGTGCCACAACCATACCTCACTCAGCCGATCAGAACTCAATGTCAAGGCCAAAGGTTGTTCTGGTGCTTGTGTTTGTCCTACGTACATGCAATCCAAGTGAAACAGTCTCCCCCTCAGGTCTCCCTTGCCAATCATCACCCGATTGCACAAATTTTGAAAAACAACATACATTGGATAAAATGTTACTGAGCACTTATTCTGCGAATTTAGTTGAGATACAGATAAAAGATGATGAGACAACGAGGGCACATAAAGGACATCATGTAAAACAATGGACAGTGTTACCTGAATAGACCCAATACCTAAGACCGGAAAAGACGCACCATTTGCATTAGAGACATGAGATATAGAAGGAGATGACATAGACACAAAGAAAGACTTGTCGTAGGTCATATGATCAGACGCACCAGAATCAATTATCCATGTATCACTACCAGTAAAGTCAGAAATATGTAAAGCAATACCAATTTTACCTCGAGTTTCCTTAGTCAAGGAAACATTACCCTTAAAGAGGTCGTGTCCTCCAATACCGTAGAAATAAGGTTCTGGCACTTGTTGGAATGCTACTTTGCTTTTCTGACTTCTACTCTCTCCAGTATTGCTCTCTCATCTCCAACCGGAATTGTTGGGATTAAATCTTTGCAGCTCAGGACATTGTTTTTTGAAATGACTAAAGTATTTGCAAGTCATTTGCATTTTTTTTTTTTTTTTGAATGAGAATGAAGGGTGAGCTTTTTGTTCAATCAGTGGGTGTTGGAAAGTTTAATAAAAGAAAAATTAGTGGAAACTGTGGAATGGTGAGTGGGTGATGTACGGGTGAGTGAGTGGGTGGTGTTGGAAAGTATAAAAATGGGAGAATCAAAATGATAAGATTAAAATATATATAATCAGGGCATGGGCACGGGTCTGTGATCTCCCTCCTCCTCCAGTTCAAAATGGAAGAATTGTTTAAAACACCATCAGAAGACTGCAAAACTTTATCGAAAACAGGGTTTGAAACGACCTCTTCGACAGGGTCTGAAACGACCTCTTCGCAGACTGGTCTGACTGATCCGGTTGACCAGTCGGTAACACATTGCCCAAAGCTTTTTCTCCTGCCAGACCCCTGTTTGCCCTGTTTTGCGTTTCTAACTCGGATGACGGGTCTGTGATCTCCCTTCTCCTCGGGTTCTTATTTATCTCTCCCTCCTTTTCTCTTTCTTCTCTTGCTCAGTCGACCACCCCAAACCTCAGCTCTCACAATCACCAAATTCCTCCTCCGCCCCTCTCTTCTCTTCTCTCTTCTTGGGTTAGGGCTTTAGCGGCTGTTACACGCTTCTTTCTAATCTGACCGTGGGATGGTACAAAGGACTGGAGCTTCTTCTTGTTGGATTAATAGTGGATGGACTCGACTATTAATCGGTTGTTCCGAGATCAGCAGAGGACTGGAGCTGTAGAGCCAGAAAGGAGGATGAAGGGCGGGCGGTCGTCGGTGTTTCCAGTGATGGCTTTGTGCTCCTTTTGAGTCTGGGTCGGCTTTTCGGTTGGGAGTTTTGCATAGTGTTTGATCAGAAGAAAGGAATTGGCTAGTGTGTCTGGTGATGGCTTGGTGTGTCTTAATCAAAAGAACCAAAAAGAACTCAATCTGTATTAATCAAAAGATCCCAAAAGGCAAAAGAAAACACAGCGGAACAGAGTCCAAATTGGATCTCTGCTTCCAAGTCAGAAAGAACGAGAATGTTTTGGGAATTTTCAGATGATTTACTCTTCTCCAAGAATGGAGTATATATACACATTCAGTTACACATTAAAGGATAAAACTAAACAACAGAATGTCTAAAGTTATCTGCCACCATTATCTGCTATTACTCCACCAACTCACTGTCCACCACACTTGTCTGGATTGACCACTCTACCAACCCACGCCAACAAGAACTTCATTAAAATCTAATTCCAAACACGAAAAAATGAAAAGAGCCTCACCATCTTGCAAGTGAACCTGTTGCTCCATCGTTTGCGAGCCAAGTTTCAGTTCACTGTTCTCAGTAGGCAGACAATTTGTGCCCCTTCTGCTCATAAGAAATTCAAAAGGAAAATATTCATTTCTTGTCCTCATCATATAAGCTAGATAAATTATAGTGAAAGTGAAACATCTCTTAAACAAGATGGCGTTAGGTGTTGGAGCTGATAAAATGTACCTAGCTGCAAGAGAGTAAACTGAGCAGACAAGTGAGTTGCTTGATCTGTTTGAAAGTTCTGAACTTTTTGTTTAAGCTCAGCAATGAACCGCATGTACGGTAATTAGAGGTTAAAGATGATTGGGTATATGCCAGACGCTAATGCGGCAACAAAAGAGAAACAAAGCAAACCATCGACCATATTGAAATGAAACAAACACCTTATTTTGGGGTCATCAGATTATTTCGATGATGTTCTTCCCAGAGATGATTCTACAATACTAGTGGTACAAAGGAAACACATTCCAAATCAAAAGAGTCTGATGAAACTTCTCCACTGGAAAGGGTAATAATCCCTCCCATCTATGATTTAGATTCAGGCAAACAAATTTTTGGACGAAAATGTAAGAAGATTAATGTCACAGACCCTTGCTCCACTTCATGCCTTCATTTACATCGCCAATAACTAAAACAAAACGCTGGATACTTTGATAATATGTTATTCGAAATATAGGAGTAAAACATGCACCACCCACTTTATTTACAAAGACTAGGAGAATTAGAAACATGGAATGAGCTTCTTCATATCCTTCCACCCTCAAGTCTAATGACGAGAGGAGTCTCATCAAACGCCTGTCATGATTTACCCCTCTAATAATCTCAACTTTCTCGTGTCCAACCTCAAGCTTTTTTTAGTCCAAACACTGCCTACAGCCGAAGGGTTTTGATGGAAACCCTTTTCGGGTTGTAATAGGAATAAAATGATCATGACAAATTCATGAAAGTGACATGAACTGGAAGACATTATCTCAACTAAGGGAAACACAAAGAGAAGTAAAGATTCATGAAAGTGACATGGTACAGGATCTATCATGATAACAATTTGGTGAGCTTTGTTTAAGGAAAACCAAAATTGGGAGAGAATTGAGTCATGCTTTCATTGATAATAGGGACCTCTTTATATAGAGGATTACAAGACATAGAATCAGAGTTATACAAGAAAAGATAATCGTACAATTAATTGGATATGTATGAATATCTCCGAGAATATCTCTAATTCAAAACCTTATTACAACTAGGTCAAGTAACCTAGAGTTTGGGTCAGACACATATTCTGGATTTACTTGAACACTCCCCCTTGTGTCGCCCAAACGCGGGGCTCCTCTTGTTGCCTCATTAAAAACCTTACCGAGTAACAAAAACCCAGTGGGACAAAAATAACCTCGGTCGAAGGGGAAAAAGAGCACAACACACCCTTCACGTTTTGAGACCATACATGTAGACATCTTCCCCTGATGGCTACATCTCCTCCTGATGACAACAGTCATGGGAGTTCGGATAACTTCCGCAAACGATGCTACCAACAAGTTTCTCGAAAGTGGAATTTAGGCAATGACTTAGTGAGCAAGTCTGTCAGTCTGTCCTCAAATCGAACCTAGTTCACTTTGATCTTGAGAGTCTGTTGTTGCTGATTATCCTTGGTGTTGTCGCTTTTGATGTAGCCTTCACTACTAGAAAAACACCATTTAAGGACACTGAAACTGTGTCCTTAAATACATACAAGGACTCTTTAAAAAAGAGTCCTCTATCCAGCAGTCATTATAAGTCTCAAACAAGGACACTAAAAACGTGTCCTCTTTTCTATACGAGGACACAGTTTATGTGTCCTTAAAGCTTTGGATAAGATGTCCTTAAATCTATAAGAGGACACCTAAATTGCATCTTTATATCTTCTAATATGTGTCCTCTATTCTATACTAGGACACACAAACTGTGTCCTAAAAACTCTGAAAATGGAGTCCTTAAAACCATAAGAGGACACAAAAAATATACTGATATGTGTCCTTAAAACTAAAACAGGACACTTAAAAGAGTCATAGAGGATGTTCAAAACGTGTCCTTAAAACTTGTAAAAAACCAAAAAAAATTAATTAATTAATTAATGATAAAAGGAAGCGTTCTCCAATTGTACATCCCTCAAATACAATTGCAACAGAAGTATGAAAATAAAAATCAATTACTCAGTACTTGCAAACTACACAAACAAACTCATCAGCAACCAAAAATTAAAAGCTAATATCAAGGCTGCAATTATTTCCATGTACTTGTGTTTTTATGCACCCCAAAGTCAATATTATTTCCAGGTACTTGCAAAACTGAAAAGGAATATTGCAGTATAATGCTAGGAGCATGAATAACATTTCATCTTCATATTCTTGATTGTTTCTTTCTTGGTAAAAAAAAGAGAGTAATTAGTAATGTAGATATAGATATAGGATTAATGACCACCACATGTCCATTAAATCACTAAATCATTCATAATCTTATTATCTCCATAAGAACCAAAATCACAACAAGACCCCATATACTGAAAGTTATATATGTGCTGACAGACAAAGAAACAATAACAGAAATAGGGAAAAGAAAAAACAGAAACAAATAGAGACCGGAGGAGAATATACCGTATGTATACTTTACAGTATTTTTTGCACTATATTTTTTGCACTGTACATAAGAGAGAGAGAGAGAGAGAGAGAGAGAGAGAGAGGGGTCAACTGGAAAATGGAGGCCAAAGTGTGTTGGAGGTGAAAAATTCCGTAGAGGAGTTTGACCCAACAATTAATGCGGACTGGAGCGGGAGCTGACCTGGGAACAATCAAGAAGCTTCCCTCGAGCGTTGACCTGGAGTTTGACCGTCGGCTCGAGGAGAAGGGGGGGTACCTGCAGAAAACCCTCCGATGCCTAAGTTAGTATGTTTCTTAGTTGTGGAGTACAACAAGTTGGAATTCGATGGATTACCTAGACGTCGAGCCTCCTTTATATAGGCGATGACTTACTTCGGGAACAAGCCACCATTATTTCTGCTTTGATGGCTGCATTTATTTACACACTTATAATGATAATTATTGCTGGACTAATAACAGCTAATCATTGCGTACTTACTACCGTCATTCATTGCGTATTTATGATAGTCATTCATTACGCACTTATAATCATAATCATTGTGCGTAGTTATTGTCGTAATAATCGCCGCATTCATGACTGAAATTTAACGCCATACTAACTGCGGAGTTAATTGCCTTAATTGTAGGCCCAGCAGAATTTTCCCACTCCCACAATGCCCCCAAATTTTCTCTTTGGACACTCGTCCTAAGAGGAAATTTCCATTCTCTGGCTGCTTCAAATCTTGCCTTGAATATTTCCTCGAGCCCTGGCCATCCCGATTCTTTCCTCGAGCCCTAGCCGCCCCGATTCTTTCCTCAGGCCCTGGTCGCCCCGATTCTTTCCTCGGGCCCTGGCCTTCCTGAATCTTTCCTCGGGCCCTGGCCTCCTCGATTCTTTCCTCGGGTCCTAGCCGCCTCGATTCTTTCCTCAAGGCGAAGATTCATTTTCAGCATGAGACATGGAATTGCCCCCATTTCCCTTTGAATATGATCAACAACATTTTATTCTCCTTGGCCACCAGCCTTGGGTATTTACTTTGGCCACTAGCCTTACACATACATTTCAATAACACTGACCACAAATATGTTTCAAATATAAAATGAAAAAGTCAGAATATGATTATTAAAGGAAAGAACGCTAGTCTACGTTACCCAGACTTTTGTCACTTCGGGCTTGTATTCCATCACTCCCAGTCCTTAGTGACAGAAATAGGATCCTGTTGGGGCAGCTCCCGCCATCACTTTTTAGGGAAAAGTGTTTCCCACAGACGGCGCCACTTGTTGGAGGTGAAAAATTCCGTAGAGGAGTTTGACCTAACAATTAATGCGGACTGGAGCGGGAGCTGACCTGGGAACAATCGAGAAGCTTCCCTCGAGCGTTGACCTGGAGTTTGACCGTCGGCTCGAGGAGAAGGGGGGGGGTACCTGCAGAAAACCCTCCGATGCCTAAGTTAGTATGTTTCTTAGTTGTGGAGTACAACAAGTTGGAATTCGATGGATTACCTAGACGTCGAGCCTCCTTTATATAGGCGATGACTTACTTCGGGAACAAGCCACCATTATTTCTGCTTTGATGGCTGCATTTATTTACACACTTATAATGATAATTATTGCTGGACTAATAACAGCTAATCATTGCGTACTTACTACCGTCATTCATTGCGTATTTATGATAGTCATTCATTACGCACTTATAATCATAATCATTGTGCGTAGTTATTGTCGTAATAATCGCCGCATTCATGACTGAAATTTAACGCCATACTAACTGTGGAGTTAATTGCCTTAATTGTAGGCCCAGCAGAATTTTCCCACTCCCACAAAGTGCGAATAATTGTGGGAAAAAAAAGTGGGAAGTTTAACTTTCGACCAAAAAATTTGGCAGGCCGAGCAAACTATTGCTCCTGTTTTTTTAAGTCGTCCTCGTAGGGTTATTAGGACAAGTTAGATACAATCAAAGATATGCACCAGTTGAGATATCTGTTTCCCACGTTAAATGTTTTACAAATTAGTTATTATAACAAGTTACTTAAAGCAATTATCTGGAATAAAAGGTTTTGGAATTACCTTTGTACACGATAAACTTTAGAAGTGTGTTAACCTTTCCATATACATCATCTTCAAAGGATTATTTTCTAAAATTTCCACTCCTTTCGTACGATTCATGTTCTGTTGCAGCATCTTTGTGACCATATATGCCTTGAGCAACTTGATACTGCAATCCACATCATTTAACAAGCACTCCATAAGTTTTTGATAAGTGAACTTCAACATTGCAATGAAACTAAGGATTCTACAAAATTCAAATCATAATTTCATAGCTGCATTTAACTGTTCCAGAAAATAACAATTATATAGAGTATAGAAGAGCATATTTCTTTTCTCTTTTACTACCTACTTTTGTAGTAAGAAACACTATAAAACATATCAAAATATTCAAAGTGGAACAAACCACCCAAAACAAGAGTAGACGCTCAACATTATTGAAAAATAAGATTCAAGTAGAACCATCCTGGACAAAGTATTTTTAAAATACTGTCACGCCCCGAATTTCAAATAAAGATATTCAAATCCGAAACGCGATAATGAAACCAACTCTTATAATTACAAGAAACTTTTTCAAATAAATCTGAGTAACAACAACAAGTGTTTACAAAAATCCAGCGAATGGATATACAAATGTAAACGCTCACTAGGAGCATACCAAGAATAGCAGTACACTAACAAAAATGGGTTATGAACCTAGCGCTGCCTGTACTCCTCGCCTCGATCTCAACCCTGGGGATCCTGACCTGCAAGAACAACCGCTACACCATGGAATAGTGCACTGGGATTGTAAACAACAAACCCGGTAAGCTTTTTAAGCCCGTATGAGTAAACTCCAATAAAATGACTTATGTCACGCATGCTTATAATTTCTCAATTCGTGAGCTAATTAAAGCAACAACATTTAAGATCACAAACACAACCAAACATACAATCACACTAGGTAACAATTAGTAATCCCTGCATTGAAAGTTTAGTTCAGGAGATCACCAAAGTCACCCAATTCAAATTATAGTAATCCCTGCGTCGCATTTTAGTTCAGGAGATTACAATTAAAGAAAACAATAGAATTCATAGAAATCCCAATCTCACGTAAACACAAATGAAAAACCCCAAAAACCTTCCCTGAACAAGGACAGACTCGAGCTCAACTAAATCGTAACCTGTCACCTCTGCCGAGGTTCAACCTTACGACCAAACTTCAGACCCTTCGGTCCTCAGAATAGAAATCCAGGTTACCACTGTAACCTTCAAACTTCAGACCCTCGGTCCTCAGAATAGAAATCCAGGTTATCACTGTAACCTTCAAACTTTAGACCCTCGGTCCTCAGAATAGAAATCCAGGTTACCACTGTAACCTTCAAACTTCAGACATTTACAGAAATCCCACACGACTCACAAATGTCACATCATAACTCCAAATCACTCTTTCAACAATATAAGTCATCAAATATATCTCCGGCATAAGTAAATATTTAATTCAATAACATGAATGAAATCACCAAAATTCCACATATCACAATGCCACACCATCCAGATATATATATTCCACGTAAATATATATATATATATATATACGTAGTCATTTACTCAGGAATGACCACTAATACCAACTATAGTTCATACGCATTAAAACCAATAAATTCATTTTATACTTAAATTCATTTTCATTACCTGTGAGCCGTAGCCCCATGAACCGTAGTCGATCAAGTTCATATTATTTCAAACAAAACTTTGTTTTGAAAATGATTTACAATTATCAATCAATTCTGATGATTAAATAACTCGGTTCGTAAATGAACCACGTGAGATTTACTCACCTCTAATCCAGCTGCGTCTTCTCAACAACCCAAAAACAACGATCTGTAATTGTCCACCTATCGATCCGTCAATCACCTAATCAAACACGATCCTAACTTAGTCCACAAATCGAAAACGATTATATTTCGAACTCCATTTGCCCTCAAATTCTGAAAGTAATCCTGATTGAGACAAAACTTCATCCGACACCACTCGAGGTCTCCGGAATAATTATACGATCCAAATACCAAAACTACAAGTCAATCAGACGACCGAATCCTCACGGATCAAGCATCGATTGAACCGAAAAACCATTAACGTTTTAATATTCATAACTAAATCATCCGATCTCCAAAATAACCCTTTAATATAACAAAACGACCGCATCGATGTGTAGATTGTGGTCAACCACGGCCGTCAACGCCGGATCAACCACTTCCGATGTCAAAGTCATCAACTACAAACTTTCTCAAAATGAAGGGATGATCAACTTTCATACCTAGAGCTAAGCGAGAAGAGGTCTAGATCGCCCTAGATCAAGCTTGGAAGTTGGATCACTCTCGTGCGTCTGATCAGATCCTAGATCGAATCAAGGACGTTGAAAACTTCAAACCTTGATCTTTCGCTCCACACTCAAAATCGTGATGCAAGACTTATATGGGGATGATCAGGAGGAAGAGAAGATTCCAAAACGAGGATGGATCGAACAAGGGGATACTGGAATCGGTGAAATCCGGCCGGATCCCTTTTTGGGTCTGTGGTTGCTCCGATCTCCAAGTTCCGGTGGCTTCTGCCGTTATCGAACACCAAGGGGACGATGGCGAGGAGGAGACGAAGCCGTCTGCGGTGGTCTCGTCGTCGGCTGAAGTCGGACGGAGGAGATAGAACCGGGTCGGGTCACCGGGTAAGGTCGAGTCGTGCGCGGGTGAGGAGAGAGAATGGAGCGTTTCTGGGGGAGGAAAATGGGAATTTATGAACTTTTGGGATTTCTGAATCAATCCGGAATTTTCCTATATTTATAGAATTTTCCCAAAACTTCAATCCCCCATAACTTTTTCGTACGAACTCCGATTTTAGCATTCCACATATGCACGAACTCGTATCGACGCGCTCTACAACTTTCATGAAGGAAGCATTCCCAAATTCCGTACGTATAAAAATTCAACCTTTGCGCCCCCCCCCCCCCCCCTAAAGTCATACTTTCCGAATAAAAATTCGTCCGAAACACTTCTGTTCCACCCTCGAACCACGAACTCGTACAAACGAACACTTTATTAATCCCAGGAAACATTTAGGAATTAATAACAAATTTTCAGGGTCTTACAAATACTCAATTAAAAAGTGAATCTGAAAGTGACACTGCCTCCATCTATATTGTATACCCACACAGAGCTACAGAGGCAACAAACCAAGCCCTAACAACCCAAAAACCAAAGTAAAATTTAGATACCATGTCTGTGAATAAACTAAACAAAAATTTACAAGCACAAGCACGAAGAACATGAATAGTATTCTATATCACTGTAAAACTCTGCTTTAATTCAATTTCAATACTTTTGTATTCAGATTAACCAGAAGCAACTCAAAGCTTTAGAATTAAAGGCCAGCAAAATGAACACCAAAGTAAACAAATGTACAAAAGCATTTGCTTATCCTGATAGTTATTATGAACTATTAGAATAAATGCAAAATCCTCGACTACATCAAACCAAAGCAAAGTCTATACATGTATAACAACTTTGAATTTCCTGCAAGATATTATTTTGTTACTGTTGCAGTTTAAACTCTTTAGTGAACTGATATACACCTTAAACTTGTATAAGATAAAGTTCATGATATAAATAATAGACATGCAAAGATTTGAACCTGAAAAACTTGGTGCAGGGAGTCATTCAATCAAATTCCTCATCTAAAACATCCAGCACTAAATAAAGTAAATCATGAATCAAAAAGTCAAACTGTATTCACACCAAATAAGCTTACCTTATACAATGAACCAAAACCCTCCTCCTTGATCATGGTCCTGGCAACTTGTCCAGCTGATCCGTGACCCAATTGAATTCTCACCTACACCAAAACCAACACAACAAAAACCCATTAAACCACATTACAAAAATAATAAGCACACTATTGGATAAAAATAATGGCACTTGATACAACCTAGTTTCACAGGTAATAGTATACATGAGCAAACAAAAATAATAAGCACACTATTGCATAAAAAGTAAAACCTCAATATAAAAGTCACAGACACGAATAACGTACTAACCTTTAGAAAGTTAGCATCTCTCTTCTTAAAATTGCTCTGGCTAGCAATGTCTTCCCTGTTCCCGGGGGTCCATAGAGAAGAACACACTGGAACAATTCAATAAAATAAGAAAGAAGACTTCTTAGCATGATAACATTACTAGGGGAAGCATGACAAAATTATTTACCATGTCACTAATAGTATGCAGTCAGCAATACTATATAAAACATGCCTTGGGTGGTTTGATGCTCAGGGTTCATTAGAGGCAGCTCTATAGATTCCCTAAGCTATCCAGGATCTGATCTCCTAGCCTTCCCATAGCAGAGTAGCTAACAGTAACGAGACAGTAGGCTTATTAAATGGAGGACCAGCAAGAAGAGTACAATGATATCAAACATCATAAGACAGTAATATTACTAGTCATGGATGGATCACCCATACAGTTTTCCTATGAAGACACGCTTTTAAAGGCTCTAGTGGGTTCCCGCAACTAACAAACACTACGAGTTTCCAGCTCATTCTTTTAACAAGCGCATGATCAGTCCACAACAAACAGCATCTCTAGGGGATATATTATTTACTTGGAAAGATACTTTTGTTGAAAAAAATTGGGTGATGGTAATGTTGAACACACACAAATCCAATACAAGTTTATTAAAGAAAACAATTACCTCAGTCTCATTCATGTGAGGCTTCAACATTTCATTGTAGGTTTCAACACTAGAGTATTGAATATAAAAGTGGCTTGCTATGCGACCAAGCTCTATACAATAAAAATTGCCACTTTTCTCGTCAAACCGCATCATTTTTGCTTTGTCAAGGGCACACGCAGCATCTGCTACAGAGATCTCTGCTTTAAACTCAAGGAAGGATCTGCCATAACATGCAAAATGCAAAAGAAAATTTTCCTGTATAAGCACCTAAATTCAAGTGAACTAAGCATAATGTAGTTTGGAGAAAAGCCATCAACATTCAACGATGGTCAACTGGTCAACTATATAGGTTAAGTGTAATCAACACACAGTACCTCCTCCCATGCGATACCGTATGCCAAAGGGTTGAGCCTCATCCTTATAAAAAGGTCTATATATCCAAGCCATGCACAAGCTTTCTTGACATCAGTGACAGTTCCAGGTGCCACCTCTGCATTTAAATTGTCCTTCAAGGAACTAATGAACTGAAAATAAAAAGACAATTTTTAAACAATAAGGAAATTAAAGCATCTTGACAGTCTTAGATAAATCGAATACACAAACAAGCAGAATTCAGAATTTAAAGCAAACAAGAATAGCTTTCCATTAGAGCACAAATGAATATTATCAATATCACCACTCATATTTTATAAAAGCCACAGGTAGAACCAGAAGAATCTGAAACGTGAATATGAATTTCTATTGAAGTACGCATACACATTGAACAGTAAGCACACCAAAGCAAAATTTAGACCGAATCAAAATCACTAATTTCCCAAAATTGAACAAATTTCAAACTCATTTACATAGAACTTCAGCTCAGCTCGCTATCAAACCTAAACTTCATATAAAATCCACAAAAAAAAAAAATCAAACCACAACAGATTAATTGACGAGACGATGATTTAAACAAACCTAACCACAACAGATTAATTCCACTAATCAACAAATCCACCTCAACAAAGATCTCAAAATTCAATAACCTGGATTGTTCAAAAAAAAAAATGAGAACTTGGTGTTGATAAAGGAATGTATTGGGTGAAGCTAGCTCGATAGAAATTCTATACCTTTGGCTTGTATGTGACTGGTTAGTTCGAGACCCATATCTATCCTCCAGCCACAAGAGGATTCAAAGAAGCAATTACTCTTCAAACCGAGAGTATCCATGAAATGAAAATAAACAATGTAATCCCCAACCATAAACCCATAAATCTGAGTACCCAACCATTGAAAATTAGGGAGATAACAATACCTAAAAGTCCGCATCTTCTAAAGCTCTGATTTTAGAGTTATTGACTCCTCAACCTTCTATCTGGGATGATAGAACGAAATTAGATCAGGGAGAGCATAACACGAAAATCAGAAAACCAATTTTGTCACAAGCCAGAATATGTTTCACACCTTACTACGATCTGAACTCAGAATCTCTCAAATCCGATGATTGTTACAAGTTGCCGCCTTCTCCGCCAAGTCGAATCAGATCGATTGTGTTTTTAGCTCGAGTTTGTTTTTTTCTTTCTATTACAACTGAAAAACGGAAATAGAGGGAATGAAACAACAACATTTCTTTTATGGTGGGTTTCAATTGAAGAGGGAAGTCGAAAATTGGGGGAGGAGGGAAGTGAAATTTGGGGAGGGGGAAAACGCGTAGCGCATTTTGTTATTTTCAATTGGATTTTAGTTTCAGTTGGAGTTGAATTAATGGGGACACAAATGGACATCATGTGTCGTTGAAAGAGACTCCCTCCACTAGAAATTATACATTTATCTAAAGCTGAGTTTACTATTCCTAACTGTTCACTGGGAAGCGGAAATGACGGTTTTGCCCCCTGTTTTTGCTTTGACTTACGGCTCTGCCATGTCCCCTCACTATATAAGCAAAAATCCCAAATTCTTAATTTCTTCGGGAAGCCTCTATCAACATCCATATTCACTGTTTCGCAGCATCAAACCCAGCCATCAAAATCAACAATCTCCCACGAACTTCAGCCTCTATCAACATCAGTCGCTCCATTCCAATTTCGGTTTGACAAGCCACTAACTTAATTTACAGGTGCGCTTTTACAATCATGGCATTCAAATCCCCAATTTATATGAGCGGAATGGATGTTTGTGTTTTCAATGGCCATATTAAAATGGCAGAGTGGAATCACGAGAAAGAAGGAGAAGAAGGATTGGGTCTGGGTTTGTTTTGGATTGCGCATGTAAGTTTTTCTTTTGTGTGATTCTGGGTTTTTGTTTTGGATTGCTCAATTTTTTGGATGCGTATTCTTTCTGGGTATTGTTGTTGTGCAGAAAAATATTCATTGAGGAATTGCAAGTTTAATCACCATATTAGACATTTATGTATTCACCAAATCTGTTGTTGGCCGTTTTTCGCTTTTTTGTAATTTATCTTTGATAGATTCCAATAAACCCTAACAATTTTATGAATGTAGGACACCATACATCTTGAGTTCAGAAATGCTGCCATTATGTCAAGTGGGAAGAGTATGAGGCGTTGCAATCATAACTCATGCAGGGAGTAAATGTAATGCCAAGCCCTGAAGCCCGAAGGTATGTTCATTTTGAAAAATAAAAAATAAAAAATAATTGCATTATTTACTGGAGCTCACTGTAACTACTGAGTACTGATACGAGTGTTCTTTGCTATATGGTCAAATAATGAGTCACAAACGCCCTTAAGCAAACCAAGTGTTGTTGTCGAAGTAAAAACACTTTTCAGTAGAATAGGATTTCCAGTCAATTGTGAATTGTGATTGGGTGTATATGTTTTGAATTTTCGGACCTCCATGAAGTTTTCAAATTGAGAGGAAAGTCTGCAGAGATTTAATTTCGGTCTCCAAAATCATTGAATCAATGTTCAGGGATTCAGGAAGGTTGATCCAAACTGGTGGGAGTTTGCAAAAGAGTGGTTCCTAAGGAGCAGACACATTTATTGAAAAATTTTGTGAGGAGAAAATGCAACAATAACTTTCCCTCTCAGAGTTCATGTTCTGAATTTCTGGTATGTGTTTTGATTTGGGAAAGAACATTTGTTCGTTTTTTGCTTAATACATTTTCTTATTGAAGAAAATTGTTACTGATGGGGATTTTGTATGTTTGATTCAGTTTTAGGGTTGGACCTAATTTTCAAGTTTGCAAATTTATAATCCCAAAAGCCAGAAGAGATTTAGGGCTTGACATAGTCTAAAAGCCATGGGAGAAGATCATGTGTACACAAAAGATAGGAGGGTTGAATCCATTCCAAATGAGGTTCTCAAATTTTGATTTGTTTTTAGTTTTTCCCCGTTCTCTTCTTTTTACTAAAACCTGTCTTCATTTGTTTGTGTACAGCTCCTTGCATTCTCTGGCTCACACCCACTTAACAGTAATTGGCTCAGGTGATTTATATGATCTCTTATATATGTCAATGTAATTCATACGTGATCTGTATGATATGGTATTGTTGAATGATTACATCAGTTTAAATGGTTAGTTGTAGTTGGAGTAACCGTATAGGAATTGCTTAGTGAGGGTGCACTTGCTATTGTTAGTTTCTTATTCTTTCTCGTTGTTTGAATTGTACTTAACTATCTCAATTATTTCTGCACGATCAAATTGCTTTTCCACAGTGATTTCTATTCAATGTTAATTATTTGTATGTCTTATCAACTTCACGTTGTTCAATACGTAATTTCTGTAGCTCTGTTTATCTGAATTAGTCATGTAGAGTTTCTAAACTGTAATACATTGCCCTAAAAAGGTTATTCCCTTTTCCTTTCCATTTTTAATAGTGAGGTTTCTTCCCTTTTCCTTTCCTTCACAAGCTGGAATATGGGCTTTTGAACATCAAGCCTGAACGTATGGATACTTTCTTTTCCTGTTATCTTTAGTCAACGTCTTAGTTTGAGTGAACAAAAACAAGAGGATCAGAGGTTTTGACTCCACAGAGGTGCACTCTCTTCAGTGATTGTATTTGTTTATGCAGATTCTATATGCAAGCAGGTCTGCCATTACCCTGATCCTGTAACAAGGTAAACAAAATCTATTCACCTATTGAAAGATGGAAAAGACCATTTGGTTAAAGCTTTTATTTCAAAACCACATTATTTTGAATCTCTATTATAGTTTGGTTCACTATTTACCTGAGTGAGAGTGCATGGATCAGTATTCTATGAGGAGTTAGATAACAAAAAGCTTCATTGATTAGCTATTTCGTATTCCACTTATGCTATTCTGCTATATTTGTGCGTAAATTTTTAGGGTCACAAGTTTGAATGAATTCTATAGTTACTATACTAAAGAAGAATAGAGCTTGAAGAATGGTTTGGGTTGCTTTACTTGGCACTTTTAGACGTTTTTGTCATGTCAATTGAAGCTCTTTACTACATTTCAAAAAAAAGATGAAGATCCTCTTGACCCTTTGTATTGTGTATGTCTTTCGACATAAGTTCAATATAAACTTCATTTACTTCTCTTTTTAAATCCGTTTGTTCTTTTCTTTTCAGGTTTAACATTGCACCAGACTTGATGATTCAAGAAAAAGATTATTTGAACAAAACTATATATGTTTGTTATATTGTTGGCTAGAGTGAGTGTTTTAGAATGCGCAAAAAAAAAAAAAAAAAGTATCTTCTAATGTTCCAATTATGTTTATTCGACAAAAGTTGTGGTTGCACAGTTGTGTGCAGTCCTGCCTTACTTTGAATGCCAATTTAGGATGGCCTGCCTTTGGAATGTTGATTTATGTGATTCTGTATTTGTCCTATCTCTGTTTCTTTGTTAGTACATTTTGAATGAGAACCTCTCCTATCTGCCGCAAAGAAGGTAATGTGTGCTGAGCATTAAGTTGCGATAATAGTTACTAGGAATTTCTAATTTGGAGTAAATTGAATGAATTCTTCAAAAGTGAGATTATTTTGACAACAAATATTGGGCCAAAAATGTTAATGTTAAATTAGAAGTGCTGCATCAAGCAAACAAACCCGCGGCATCGCGCGGGCTATATCGCTAGTTTTCATTTACCCGGATGAGTGTCCTTAAAAACTATCAAGGACTCCACATAATTTATGTGTCCTTGTTGGGAGTCCTTATATCTATTTTTTCTAGTAGTGATTACTTCATTCGTTCAAAACAAGCAGCATTATTCTAAATGCTCGTAGGCTCATCTGTGGTAGACTTCAAACCGCGATAGAATCCGAAACTTGTTATAGAAACGTGCGGGCATATCTCTTCCCAATCAAGTAGTCACTTTAGTGAGCGTTTCAACCTCATTGTAAACGCGCTCCATGGTCTAGAGCCACTTAAACTGGGTAAATGAAGTTCACCATGAACTTTCATATATATTCCGCATCTAGATCCCCATAGATATACGTAGTGATGACCACATTTATAAGCTGCATGTTCAGTTATTCGGAAACTACCTGTACTTACATGAGCATTTGCCAAGCATAATTAGCTATAATGAGCTACGATCATACCACCGCCAGCGGTGCCAACTACCATCGAGGGTATGACCTACGGAAGCACAGCCAAACAAGCTACTACTCGAGCCCCGGCTCATCCTAAGATCACCGCTGACAAGCCGCCACGCGCCGCGCCAAGAGCATCTGGCTAAAGCATCAGAAGCTAGGAACTGAAGCATATCAGTCCCACATCGAAAACAAGGAAGAGGTCAGTCTCTTCCCCACCTATAAAAGGTCTTTTCCTCTCTCCTCATTAAGTACGCATTTACTACTTACCTACTGTTATGATGTCAACACAAATACATTGACTAACTTAGGCATCGGAGAAGAGAAGACCGCCAACCGCAGTCTCCCTCTGACACCCTTTGTATTTCATTTGACAGATAGCGGAAATCACAAGTAGCGATTTGCCCATCGGACCAGTGTTAACCAAGATTTAGCTACCGCTGAATCTTAGACATTAACACTACCAAACTGACAAGGTAGTGGAGTGCAATGACATCCATTACGAGAGATATGTCTCATCGTAGTCGATTCTAGGGCATTTTGTGAGAAGCCTTGCGCCATAAGGTGAGTTTGCCATGTCTTTTTCTCATCACGCTTTCTAACGAAGACCCATTAGTCAAGAGGTGTTGGCATCACTGGCTTGAAAACCTTCCTCTTCATTAGAGAATTCAACATAACCTGGATCGCATCTTTCCAATTAACCTTTCTCTACGTTGCTATTCATTTCATCAACGAAGCATGGTTTGATATCATTGGACTCAACAAACTCATGCGTAACGAAATGCGCTACTACATCATCAATTATGATGGAGTTTCTATCCCACGTCTCATGTACACTAGTGTAAGTTTCATAGAGCTCTATATTCTCAGGAATAGATTCTGATGTTGAGGCATCCCCCAACGATAACCATAATCCGGAAGATACTCATGAGATGGATTTTGAGTGTCGATGATCCAAGGATTGGGTTGTGCCAAAGCATCCTTCGAAACCAATGGCCTCCCACGCATCCTAGCTGGGGCCATGGCCTGTAACGCCAGACACTCTCTATGGCGTTGGCACCATGCCTACATCCGTGTAAGGTGGTGCTACATCCTCTGGTAGGGACGTCCATCCTTGCAGGCATGTTTGCAGCATATTTTTGTGATCTCATCACTTTAATGGGGATCGAGATGAGACATAGTGAGGACAGACCATGACAATTCCTGTCGTTCCTGCTAAACATTCGTGTTCTTATCTCCCCCTAACAACTGGAAGACTGTCTCATCAAAGTGACAATCAGCAAGACATGCGTAAAAGAGATCACCTAGTAAGGGAATTAAGTGGCGGACGATTGTTAGAATCTCAAATCCAACGTAGTTGTCCATTCGTCTGTAAGGACCCATCATAGAGCGCTGTGGCTGCGTAATTGGCACATAAATGACACACTCAAATATGCATAAGTATGATACTTGTACCCAGTCACTAGCTGTAACGCAGAGGTAGATTGAGGCGGCGGGTGGTAGACGAATTAGCATAGCTGCATGCGATATTGCATCACCCCAAGCAAATATAAGGAGATTGGTGTGCATTACCAATGTCCGGACTACCATCGTAGTCATTTACCATGAGACCATTTGGGTGTGTACATGGGAATATGATGTCCAACATTAGTCCCAGTGCAATAACCATCGAAAGACTTCGATGTGAACTCTCTAGCAATGTCAAATCCAATTGACTGAATATGATGATCCGGGGAGTGTGCCCGTTGTCATATGATATGTGCTAGGAGTGTAGCATAAGCAGCATTTATAGGTGAACAATGGCACAACACGTGACCAGCGTGTTTGCGTGTCAACCAACATCATGAGATATTTAAACTTCCGCAAGTTGGTTGAATTAGTCCACAGAATCCCCATGGATTCTGTATAAGTACAGAATGTGTATTTTCATATTATTTGCATAGGACAGTCTCAGTCCTAACTTCTCTACGGAACCGGCTTTGTAAAAAGAGAGAGAGGCTTTAGAAGCAACCAATGAGGATTTTGGTTGGGCCTGAGCGTCTGAAACGCTATTTGAAGCAAAGTTGGTGATTTCAGTATCACCTAGGGTGTCATCACCATGATGTACACTATCCATGGCGTTATGGATAAGGACTATGTCAACCCTAGGCTGGTGGTGGACGGCGGCGGCTCTGGAGGTAGCGGCGGCGGTCACACTTAGTCCAAAAATCAACTTTTGATTCATGCTTCGTTTCGCTGAAAGAAAGGATGTCCATGTGAAGTCTTTAGTAGACGGATCATCATATCATGACCAGGATGACCTATCCTGTCATGACAAAGCCAATATGTGTCTAAATCCAAGTGATCTTCTCTCATGACTTTATTGGATTTAATAGCTCGAATAGTGACATAGAGTCCACTAGAGAGACACATAAACTTCTCTAAGATGTGCCTTTGTTCGCAATCGTTAAAGGTATTGCAAAGGAACTCATTTATGTTCTCTATATGCATTTTCGCATGGATTTCGTTGGCTATTCATAGGTACGATTTGCCCTAGGAGCGTAGAGAGTTTTTGTGACAGTAATCAAGTTGCCATTTGGCAGGGGGAACTTGGGCTATTCCATGTCCTTGAATTAATACTGATGACCTAGCCATCATAATCACAAAGTAATATGCTCAGAATCAAAATGGAGTCATAATGAAAAGAACTCAAAATTTTATTCATAAGCCAAAGGAGTACATCATTGTCTCTTAACCATTAGGAGAATCTAATCCAAATGCTAGCTAATGCAAAACAAAGGTAGTTGTTTGACTTCTTTCAGTAACTCCAAAGTAAATATGACCAGGTGAGTAGAGAGATGTCGGTGGAGCAAAGCTCGCTTAAGTACCACTTATCTCAAAACCTTCCTAGACATCATACACATTTTGGATGAGCCTATGTGAAGAAAAACTAAACCAATGGCATTTACTACAAAGTATATGGCAATTACCTATTACTTCTCTTGGAAAAATAAAGACTTAAACAGAATTGGCAATCTATTGATCCCAACCAGATTTGTAGTCTTTAACCCTTCACTCTAGATCATCTTCTTGATCTTCTTGTTCCACATAGTGAGCTTCTCTTGCTTCACAATATGCTTTGAAGGCAGTGACAATTTCTTCACGAGCTCTACAAATGTGTGTCCAATGACCAGATACTCCACATCGAGAACATACATCTCTTTGCTCAAACTCCATTGATTGAGGCGCTTTGAAAGCGTCATTTAGATGGCTCTTAGTGTTGGTGGCGCCACCAGCATGGCCAGAGGCGTTGCCTCCCTCTCTCTTTCCACTTTAACCTCTTCGGTTCCGTGTTTGACTATTTTGGGGGTTACCTTCCCAAGTAGAGCGATTATATAGACCAGAACGTCCACAAGTATCCCTAAGATTAGGGTTTCGCTCTTGGCGCCCTCTCTTAGGGGCGTCACTATAATTGGATTTTGAAATATGTTTTGTTTCCACTGATCTTGAATTATAGTTCTTCACAAGGATATTGTCATGCTTTTCAGCGACATTCATAGATCCAATGAGCTCATGAAACCTTGTGATTCGTCCTGCAGTAACATCGATTCAATAGTTCTTAGCAACCATCAACGCGGAGACTGGGAAGGTAGAGAGAGTCTTCTCAATTAACATAGCATTTGTGATCTCTTTACCACAGAATTCCATTAAAGATTTAATGCGAAGTGTTTCCGAGTTGTAGTCAAGAACTGACTTGAAATCACAGAAGCAGAGGCTGTGCCATCTCACTTCTAGGTCAGGAAGCAAGGAGTCACAGACGTTATCAAATCTTTCTTCGAATGAGACCCACAGCCTTCTGGGGTCTTCTTCATTCATACACTTGTACTGGAGCGAATCTTCCATATGACGAGTCATTAGGATGATGGCTTTCGCCTTATCTTTCGCCTTATTTGCCTCTAAGGCTACTCTATTTGCTTCCAAAGCTTGAGTTTGCTCAACAGTTAGCACGTCCTGGCTAGGCTCGAGAATCGTATCCAGGATTCCATCGGCCTTGAGATGTTGGCAGACATCACGAACCCACTTGTGATATCCAGAGCCAGTTGTTCCCAATGGAGCAAAGTCCAGTTTGTTCAGGTTACTCATCCTCAAAAATATTAAAATTGCCGGAAAATGGTCGGAAAAAGTGGCCGGAATTTGGTCACCGGAGGCTGTTGACCGGAAAAGCTTGGTTGGTGGGTTGCCCTTGCCTCTTTTTTTTTCTTTCTTTTGGTCTGGCCCAGGCCTGCCTTTCTCTTTTTTTTTTCTTTTTTTTTTCTCTGACTCGGCCCAAGCCCAAGCCTACTGAGGGTCAGATCTTTGACTTACTTCTGGGCCCTGACTTCTCCTGGACAGCGTCGCGTCAGTGGGCCGCAGGCCCCTTCTCCTTTTTTCCTCTTTCTCTTCTTTCTTTTCTGGGCCGCGTCTCTTGCTAGTTCGCGTTAGTGGGTTGCATCTCTATGTTTTTTTTTTTTTTTTTTTTTTTTTTTTTTTCGCTTGCCTAGAATTCTTCCACTGGGCTGGCCTGTCCGGTCACTTTTTGGCCGGTTCCAAGAACCTGGGATCAGGGCAGTGACGGCTAACAAGTTTGACGGTGAAAGGTTGTCTGGAAGCTGGTGAACCGTGCAAGAAGCTTTTCTCTTTCTTCTTGGAGGGCTGGTTCAATACTTCCGGTGGCCGGTTCGTTGGTTTTCTGGCCGGTTCCGATGGTTCCGCCGCCGGTTCTAGAATCCTGGAATTGAGGGCATCAATATATATGGGGTGGTGGCTAGGGTTTGAAAGCTACGAATTTAGGGTTTCAGGGTTAGGGCTTCGTGCTGATAACGTGTTTAAGGAAAACCAAAATTGAGAGAGAATTGAGTTGTGCTTTCATTGATAATAAAGGCCTCTTTATATAGAGGAATACAAGACATAGAATCAGAGTTGTACAAGAAAATATAATCATACAATTAATCGGATATCTATGAATATCTCCGAGAATATCTCTAATTCAAAACCTTATTACAACTAGGTCAAGTAACTTAGAGTTTGGGCCAGACACATATTCTGAATTTACTTGAACACGCTTTACAATACATAGCTTTTCTTTTTCATGATTCATCTACTCTCAGAAAAAGAGGTTGACAACCTAATGTTTACATATACAATGAAAAAATTAGCTTTGCGAACAAGGATACAAAATCAGGCAGCCTTATGATTCTAGTAGAAAGTAGCAAAAATTTTACAACACCTTTGGAAGCTGTTAAGTGGGACAAAGGGTCGTTGCTTGCACAGAGAAGTTAATCGAGGGGCAGATATTCAGTCACGTTCTCCATGAGCTTGTATATAGAGTATGGTTGTGAGCAATAGAAAAGTAATGCCATTGAATGATCATTCCCTCTTATCTTCTTCTGTGTCCTCTTCATCAGAATCTCCGGTGCTTCCACCACTCTTCTCTTCTTGATTGACTAAGCTGATATCACCCTCTGGCTTGCCCGCAGTTAGAGACTGAGATTCTTCATCATCAGATTCTTCTCCTAGCTTCTCTGAGTATGCATACCTATGTATAATTGGAAGTACAAATCAGCTGAGCGTCATATAAGTGAACTTGCTAATTGTATGACATGAAGGGTTTTGTTAATCATCCATAACATTTATTCCACAGCCAGATTTCACAGGTTATGAATGTAATCACGAAAATAACACTTTGCTACGTTTTTGCCCAGAAATACCATTTGACTGGATTTTGTGGGATTGAAAAATCTTGACTATCAAATTTTGGATTTCTAAAGAAACAACAACCCACATGAACTCTGAAAATCCTCCTAAAAAACCAAGCTAAATGACACTGGAGAAGAATCATTCAAAGGGCATATTACCAGAACAAAAATTATTCTAAATTCCGTTTCTCTCTCAAATTCCTCAAACTAAAATACCTCATCCCAAACCCCTCTAGTGCTTCACAAAACCCACTCCATGTGACATCCCTAACTCTCTATGCAGTGTACACCATCTCAATACCACTCTTGTCCATAGAATAGATTCTAAACTGGAAAGTACATTTCCAAGTAACATGTCGTATAATGAGTTCACTTTGGCCAACCAGGGTTTCAACTTTGCCAACCAGAATTTGAGGAAACTTTGCCTCTTATAAAAATTGCAATAGAAAGTAAGAGAAGAGAAACACAAGCATCTTATTGATTGCATAGGAATTAAGTATTATTACGCACCTCTGAGAGTTCTGAGATGGTGCACAAAGATAGCAGATAACGCTCAGCAATGCAAATGCAAGAATATCCCAGAAAGCAGTGATGATCCAAGCACTATGCCACTTGACCACTTCTCATTGAAGGGATCTGTTGCTTTGAAGTACACCTACAGGTGCAACAATGTTAAATGATATTGTTTCTCATTCGAAGAAAACAATAAAGGATGAAACAAAGTAAAAAGAACAAAGTTTTTAAAAAAAGGACCAAAAAAAAAAGACTAATACAATAAAAATAAGGAAAGGAATTAGGGAAATGGCAGATAAGACCAACAATAGGCAGCATAAAAGCAGGTTTGCTCATAGTGCTTAAACGCGATTTAAGCAGATTAGAATCATCAGATGAATGCTAGAGTTTAAATCCATTACTAGCTATACTCTCTCACGAGGTTTACAGTATCTACAATGAAGGAACAGTAGTGAGCAAATATACCGTCCCATAAACCTTTTTATGAGAATTCTAATGTCAGCAAACGTACAGTAATGTAGGAAATAGTAACTGACTGCTTCCCTGGGCCTAGAACAGATGAATGAACCACAAGTTTTCTTTACGTGTGTGTGTATGAAAGAGAACGGAAGTCTTAAAATAATAAATAGCATGTTTACCTTCCAGACTGAACTGATAAAAATATTCACATCATTTTTAAGATATTCAGATCCTCAGTAAAAGAATTGAATCCATCAAGTTAATAAATTTTTATCTGCATAAATATATATACCCCCTTCCAAACCATACCTCATAAGCTATCCATGCAACTGAGGCAATGACTGTCACTGCTAATGCATTTGAGAACTTCCTATACATTTCCAACTTGACAGAGCTTCTCTTTGTCTGAAATGAATGTAGAGTTTAGCACTTAAAACTTTTGTGGTGTGAAGAACAAAGAAAACAGAAAGTGATTTAAATACAAAATCATAAACTACATTTGATAAAAATGAAATTATACAAAAGCATAAATTCAGTCTGATAAAAATGATTTACCTGTAGCTGTTCTAGTGTTTTGGAGAGAGAGGTAAAATCCAGAAGATTAAAAATGTGTCCAAGAAAGCATCAGGAAGAACTAGAAATAATCTCACTCTTCCTGATACATTGAAAATACAAGGACAGAATATGATTTTCTGGAAAATGAGGATTGCAGTACACGGATCAATCCCTACTGGGCAGCAGAAACCAAAACAGAAAAGACAGAACACCAAGTTTTGGTTACGCAGTGAAAACCTCAAATATGAGATTAAAAACACTGCGGGGTTCTTACTCTTGAGAACCCAAAATAATAATAATATTATTTAAAAGGATATGTTCTTGTACAAACTTGTATAGCACTTGCTCGGCTATAAGATTTAGACAAAAGCTAACTCTAAGTTTGTCTTCCTTCTAGAACTCCTTCACTTGAATGATCTTCAAATCTTGTTCTTCTTTCTTCACAGTCTCTCTACTGATCTTAAGAGAGTTTTATGCATATGCGAACACAATCAATGACACTTATTCTTGGACCAAGTGTTTTACTCTTTGTGAAGACACACTTTCAATCTAACGTGCAAGACTCTATCAAAATTCTTGCCTCAGTAGATGTCTCACACTAGCCGTGTATATTGTCTGCTCCTCTAATAGACCTGCGGCAACTCCTCAAAAATAATCCAAAGATTCTACCCTAATTTTCAATCAATTTAGAAAAAAACTTCCCATATATGAACTCCAACAAATCTTAAGGGAAATCAATTAGGAATAGACACGTCCTAAAAACCCAAGGACATCAATAGTAGGATTTTCACAATCAGAAGACTCTTTAAAAACGAAAATACATAAAACCAAAAACCTACTTTCCAAAAATGGACTGCAGACTCGGGGATTGCAACATGTGTTGCAATCCCATGCATATGTAGACACATTTACCTGTCTTGTGACTCTTCGAGATCAGTAAAGAGCATTGTCATAGCTTTGTAAGCTTTGTATGGGAATGCCAATACCACAGGTACAAAATCTATACCTACATACATCATTAATTGTCCCAACAAACTCGGTAATGTTAAGCAACCCTGTTGCCAGAAAAAATGTTATTCCAAGCAGAAGCACCTTGGAGGTAAGATCCCCAAGAGTAGGCCGTACTACACCATAGCCCATAGAAACAGTGAGGATAAGGAGACGGGAAACTGTTTTTCTCACAGCTCCAACTGTTACAACTAATGTCGTAAGAAAAACTTGCCTCATCCCTGTATTATTAAAATTGACATAGTCGGAATACCAAAGAATCATCTCAAACAATCCAAGAGCAATGACAGCCGTGATGCAATGCTGAAGTTGCAGAATATCCTTCCAGAACCTCACATACTGAGTGAGCCAAATTACACCAATCAGCACATAAGCAAGTGCCATATACACGTAAAATTTCATCAGTGGAGCCATACGACCAGGTAGATAACCATCGGGGCTTTTCCATACCGTCTTCCCGCTCATTACTATTTCCTTCAGCTTTGGATCACAGGCTACAAAAAACAAGTTATACATCCCCGTTTTCGTGATCAAAATCTCTTTATAATCCATACTTTTAGAGAGACTGTTCCTTCTGAAGTGTACATTTATAACAATGGGCCAATTAACATCTGTGGCACAAGGTCTCCTAATGACTTCACCTTGCTTACAACCTTCCATCTTAGCAAGATCAGGGGTGCAACATATAGATCTCTGTCCCCCATAAGCAGAACCACCGATATTATTACGATCCGCGGCTTCAAAAATGATAACCTGTATCAACCCATTACTATGCTTCTTGTCAACAGCAGCCTCGCTCCTCCAGAAGGTGATATTCTCGAATCTGTTCGATATCAAACAGGATCAGTGACATAAGATCCAATTAATGATGAAAGGCAAGAAAACGAGCAATGTGCGCATACATCGTAATCGAACCACTGGGCTAACAAAATGCTTCAACACTTGTGAACCACACGTTAGAGACTAAAGCCCCAATCGGATCAGAAATCAAATGCAATTGAAATGAAGAAAGCGAAATAATTCCCAAATGTGAAGCAATTAACAGTGAGATAGGTGCAATTAAAAGTGAAATAATTCCCAGTAATAATTCCCATAGAGGTTCTACACGAAAATCGTAGAGAGCGTCTGTTGATACCCAAAAAATCAATATTCATGCCCAATAGTTGTTTGAGGCCTAAATACAAATATAAATGCGCAAAACTACAAATTATGGGCTTTAATAGCTTAAAGCCCATTATGCTAGAAAGAACTCTTGATTGCAATTCACTCTTGATCCTGCCTTATTAAGTGTCATGCCACGCACGTGGACCCAAGCCACAATCATGCTCTTGGGGCTTACAAGATTGGGTGTCGTGTGGAAGGTAACGGAAGTACATGAGGCCCATTCTTGATTTTCGATTGTCGGTGGTTTTGGACTTGGGACCAAAATCCAGGCCCGACAATCTAAATCCTTACATGGGCATGCAAAGAAGAGAGAATAACCCATTTGCCTAAACATAGTCATATGCCCTACCCATAAAACCAATAGCTTTTCCAGCCGACGGTTTATGCCTTTACCCCGCAATAACTCATCTTCTTTTACGACTACAAAGTCTCAATCAAATTTCTTATTTTATTTATTCTCAATTCTAGCTTGCTACAAGCTATTCCAAAAGTAGTGTGCAGCTCTCCCAATGAGATATAGCCACATAACAACTCTTCCCTATAAATCTGCTACTCAAATCCCATGATTCAAGCAAACTAGTACAATAGACACCACCCCTTAGTCATTTGGTTGTTGCCTTGTTCTCCGAATTCGACCTTAACATTATAGTTCTCTTTCAAAGTCCAATAACTTTCTCCCATGAGCCTATATCTTGGCCTCACCTCCTCCAGCCTATAAATTAAGGCTACTAGTTGCTGCGAAGGCATCATACAACCTCCAGGAATACAACCCACAAGCTCCAAGCCACAGAGAATACATCCTCTAAACAACACACCTTTCAAGCAAGCCTCAAGCAACAAGCCAAGCATTCCCAACCTTCAATCCAAAACCATTTTCAAGCTCTAGCTTATATGTATACCCATAAGCCATCCCCAAAAAACCATTCCTTCTTCACTGCAGTAGGCAATACCGTAGAAAACCTCTCACCGCAGCAATTCTCTCATCTTCTGCAACTCATGTGCTTCTAGCTCCCACGCCACATGCCTTCTTGCAAGCCTCTTCATGCAATTTTATTCATCTATCAAAGCTATATGGAATTTCTACCTCATCATCACTAGAAGCATGTCACCGCAGCAGGCTAACCTTGCTGCGGGGAATAAGGAAAGACGCTACAAAGCTTTCTTGAAGCTTTGGACCCAGTTCTTGAACTCAGAAGGGGTAAACAGAGGAGATGAACCCAATCAAGCAATTCTAGCAGTCTCTGTACAAATCCACCCCAACATAAATGGCGACTCTGCTGGGGACTGGGTTTACATCCCTTATTTCCTCTCACCCTTCACAATGTTTTTGGCTTCGAGCTGCAATTTACAGAGAGTTTGAGGAGAGAGAAAACGGATATGGGCTTTTCTCACTCTCCTCCACAACTGACTTGCGGTCACCACCGCAACTCACCTCCACTACCACCGTGCTCACAGGTCTCTGGCTAGTCCATCTCAACCTCTGCGATGTCCGACGATATCGGGGGTGAGGTCACGCGCCGACACACAGTACCTAGAAATCCTCTCTGGACACCCAGAGTTTTCTTTCTCCTCTTGGATCTCCCTTTGTAACACATAAGAGTTCATATTCTTCACATATTCTCCTCGATTTGTATCTCCAGCAGATGAGAATCAAAATTTTCAGTTTCTGGGTTTCAAGTTTACACAAATCTCTGAGGAGAGAGAAAGTAGATCTGAGTTTCTCTCTCTCCTCCCTAACATTTATGCAGCTCGCCTCCCCCACACTCTCTGAACCCAACATCAAAGGGGTTCTGTGTTTTGAAAATCAAGCTCAGAAAAACAACCTACTATCGAAAATCAAGAGCTTTCAACTCCTGGGTTCAGTTTACAAAGAGTTTTGAGGAGAGAGAAACTGGATCTGGGTCTCTCTCTCTCTCCTCCATCAATGGATCTCTAGGCATCACCGTGCCTTACCTCCACAACCTCCAGTGAGTCAAACCCGGCCTCCACCTCATCCGACGACTTCGGAGCTGGACTCACGCGCCGGCCTACAGATACCCAGAATCTTCTCTGGGCACCCAAGCCTTCCTCCTTGTAGAAATCCATGACCTGCAATAGCACAAACTCCGACCACAATGTTAACAGCTCCTTTCTTCTCTGTGACTCTCAGCGGTGGCTTCTCCTCCCAGTCACCTCTCTCACACATCTCACAACTATAAACAACGAGGGCCATCTCAAATCTGGATCGGCGAAGCAAAATGAAATGAGTTGACAAGAGATAAACCAAAAGGGAAGGGAATCTCTGTTCACAGTTAATCAGCAACCAATTTCTGTCAACTACCCCAAATCGCTGATGCCAGTAACACCCATAACTTATTTGGGCACGAAGCTTCATTCCAGCAAGTTAAGATGCTCTGTCCAACCTCTTTCTTCATTCCGTGCAAACCCGGAAACCCATTCCGAATGGAAGCCCATTCCGAGTAGGTACCGCCGAGATTACATCCTCTCACTGCCCTCTCTTCTCAGTATCGGAACCCAGAGTCTCCCTCGGTACCAATCTTGTGTCAACCTCTCAATTTCGGTCTCGCTACCCAGTCTTGCACCGTAGCCAAATTCAATCTCAGCCAGTACCCAAAAAAAAAAATGAAGGGGAAAAGAAGAAAAATGAGGAGGGGGTCGAAGAGCTGTAGCGAACAACCAACTATTTAGTACACTCGGCCATGGAGGCAATTTTCTCTCATCTTCCTTGCTTCTCCGGCTCGTACACACCACTCTGGTGCCCAATTCACAAGCTAAGTTTCTCTCTCTTTCATAGCCAATTCTGCCAATGTTTCGAAGTCAAGGTTAATTAAACATATATGCTGATTATGCAATCATGCTTGGTGTCTGCACATGCATAACGCCTCCCCTGCTATGCACACGAGTACTCTTCATTCTGATTCCATATGTCCATAGAACAACCTGTTTGTTAGACACCTATCATTTGTCTATATGCACACGAGTAAAACCCACCACTAGAGTCAAAACTTTTCTTCACCGGACAAAATGATACCCAACTTTCAAAAGTAATCAAAATGATACCTAAATTTTTAAAAGTGATCAAAATGATACCTAAAGTTTTAAAAACAAATCAATTTGATACCTCAATTTATTTTTTAGGGCTAAATACTAGTTACTACTCTGTGGTTTAGGTCCAAAATCAATTCAGTCCCTGGACTTCTAATTTCAATAAAAACACCCCTGTATTTTCAATTTTGATCTAATAGGTTCAATTCATTAATATTCTGTTATGAGTTCAAGTTATAGTTGGATTATTTGTTGAAAAACTATTTATTTAATAGATTTCTAATAGTAGGACTCACTCCAAAATTGACTATGCAGGCCACCTCAACACCACATCATAAAACATAGGCTATATATGAGCCACGTCAACAAGTTAAATGACTCAATTGTCTGAAGACTAACAAATTAGACTTATTAGTTCAAAATTGAAAGTGCAGGGGTGTTCTTGATGAAATTAGAAGTTTAGAGATTGAATTGATTTTTGGACCCAAACTACGTAGTAGTTAGTATTTAGCCCTTTTTTTTAAACTTCTTTGTTAAATCAAATGCAAAATCAAGCACAAAAATTGAAGTGATTTGTGGTCAGAGGGCCATCAATCATCTATAACCCAATCTTCTTCTTCTATAGAATTAAAAAAAAAATCTTCCATTCAATTTCAATTCTACCATCAATCGTAGAAACAAATAAAGTTCGGATGTTTCCCAACTTCTAAAGAAACAAAGAAAAATGGGAAGAGAGAGAGAGGCAGAGATAGAAGAAGAGAATTAACAAAGTAAAATAAAAAATAATTGAAAAATAGTTTTTTGTGTAAAATATTATTATAACCCCATAAAATACTGCATCACACGTGATCAATTTTAACAAAAAGTTACAAAAAATTAAATCGAGGTATCAAATTGATTTGTTTTTAAAACTTTAGGTATCATTTTGATCACTTTTGAAAGTTAGGTATCAAG
The DNA here is from genome assembly GCF_002994745.2 of Rosa chinensis. Lineage (NCBI taxonomy): Eukaryota > Viridiplantae > Streptophyta > Magnoliopsida > Rosales > Rosaceae > Rosa > Rosa chinensis. Next base: position 46,344,581 of record NC_037094.1, on the reverse strand, counting down.
TTGATTTGTTTTTAAAAATTTAGGTATCATTTTGATCACTTTTAAAAATTTAGGTATCATTTTGATTACTTTTGAAAGTTGGGTATCATTTTGTCCGATGAAGAAAAGTTTTGACCCTATTGGTGGGTTTTACTCATACGCACACACATATTCTGCACCTGTGCACACTACAAGAGTACAATTGCATCGGTAGTCATCGTGTCAAAGCATATTATCATGTTGATTATCTCTCTGGGAGACCACACGCCTATCCAATCACGTTGTTGCTGAATAAGTATTCGTACTATAGTGCCACCATGCCACTACATCTATTACTTGGTTACATGTGTCAACCAAATCAATTCTATGACATATAGGTTACTAGACACACCTATTCACACAACAAGTGTGAGCTATTAATGAGAGTCAATGGTGGCCACGTCCAATTCCACTTGCTACCATGTTTGTAAGTGTTATTGGCACATTTTTCCCATGTCAACACACACATATGTTTTTATTACATGTTCTATGCTCAATGTACATGATTTTCTATAGGCTAAAGTTCACTGCTGCATTAATTGTCAAGTAGCTTTTTCACATACAAACTAGCTAGCTTGCCAATCATTTGCTACCTTCAAACATTCACACCTACAATTAAGCATTAATTCCAAACCCCAAATAGCTTTGCTGTGAGTACATTTTACCCTTTATAATTGATGATCACATGCTCAATCACACAAATGTCACATAGTCACACAGAGCGTCATCTGGAAAACTACAATCTGCAGATAAGTTTTTCTTTTTCTACTTACTTCCACTGCCTTATACATGCCTCCACGATCATGTCTCTCAATTTTATATATACATATATAGCTATAAACACTCGCTGCCTCTTAACACATATCATGGGGGAGGAAATACGTAGCCTTAAAATTTTATGCACAAATCAATGTGTGTTTTTCTATTAATATGCTTGCTACATTATTCACCATCAAGTTCTCAAAGCTAAAAGCACCGTCAATGACACCCTTTTGTCTTGTTTTAGAGACTAACTTGTATTAGCTATTGCTGTGTGTGTGTGTGTATATATATATATATATATATATCAAATAATGGTTCGTAAACATATAGTTGTTGCTGAGCATGCCTCCCATCTATGCAATTATGAATCCAAGCATATCTCACTTTTGACTCCACACTTCAGTTAATGACATGAAGTCATAATTATATTATACTTCAGTACATTTATATGACATCTCAATTACATATATTCACATAAATAAGTTAACTCATCACTTATTTATTTCTCGGAGGTATACTCACACAACACGGGTCAACATACATCGATCTGTTTTCTTCTTACTACTGCTATAGCCTATATGCTTGTATAGCAGCTCATTCTGCTACTAAACACATGACTACTATTCACTATCTAAGGATACATCATACATGCCATGAGTACGTACTTGTCTTCTTAATATGCTATGTGTATGTGTCTTCTTATGCAGAAACTTGGCATGTGAGATTCCCTATATATAATATATTTTCAACATGGATGCCATATCCTATATATCTTCACCTTTTGCACTCTTTACTTACATGTCACTCAGTTATACAAGTGTTATATGTTCTTAAAAAGATGTATGTGCAATACTAGTTAATGTGAGCCAAGCAGATTCACATGGGCACCATGAGTCTTTGCCTTCTACACACTAGACAATATCTCACATTACAACATGTTACAATAAACTGTGATAGGTTTTCTATCGTGCATATACAAACAAGCAGCAAGCAATACTCAATCAAGCTAAAATCATTAAAACAAGCAATCAATCAAGCCAAAACCATTTGAGCAATCAATCAATACTCAAGCCAATTCCAAGTAAAAGGCATTATCCATCATCACACTAAAAAACAATCAGTATCTCAGAATAATATGCTTTGACAGTTGGGGGCTATACGATTGAGGCGGCCAGTTGCCGCAATGATCACCGCAATCAGTGAAGGTCCACACCTAGTCATGCACTTAATTGAATCATGCATTATGAATCTAATGGAAGTCATAAATATGAGCAATCTGTTCAAAATTACGAGATGCAACAAGCAATTACTCAAAATTCAAGCCCTCACTTGCCATGAGTACTCAACTTACCTCTTGAAACTCATGCTCATGCACTCTCTCTTAATCATTCAATATATTTAAGAGAACACTTATCACACTTTCATGCATATTACTAATTCATATGTGAAATCATAAATACAATAAGCTAATGCAAACTCCAAGCCCACGCCAAGCTAAACACAATGTCAAGCAGATTCATGACCAAAAGAGGCGTGCCGAGCCTTACACAAGCTCATGCCAAGCAATGCCAAGCCCCTCTTTGTCAAGGTCATGCATATATCCAAAACCATATGGGAGTCATGCCAAGCATAAGCATATACATTTCAAATTCCTCGCACTCTCCCTTGGTTTGTCAAATGATTAAGGCAACTTCAAGCCGAAACCATCAATGCACATGCCTAAACACATGGCTAAGCATAGTTGCCACAAGCTCAAGCAGATTTAAGTAAAGCATAAAACAAACTCTCATTCTACACATGCCAAATACATAATCAAGCATGTATAAGCCAAGCAAAGAAAATATATCTTTTTTACACATCGTGCGACGCAAACCATCAAGTATATCTATAAGCCAAATTCAAATGCCTATTCTATCTTTCAAAAACTTTATATGCTTGCTATTTTCATTTTGCACGCCCTACTTTACTCTTGCCATGTATCATATTTCACACATATACTTACCTATTTCGTTTTAACTTTCTTTTCATTTGCCAATTATTTTGCAAATACTCTTGTCGTTATGCTTTTCGTCATCAACTTTGAAGTCAAAAATTGTTTCTACTCTTCTTTAGCTTATTATTCGCACTCGCCAAATTACTCGTTCATCTAATACTCATGTTCTTCATTTTCGAAAGAACAACTTATTTTCTAAATCTCGTGACTATCCTCGTTTGCTCATTACTTACTTATTTTCCATAAACTATGCTCAATCATTTATGTACTTTTCATTACGTTTAAAATTTATTCATTTTCTTGTGTTCACAATTACTCTACTAGAATTTATCATATTGTTCTTACTCTTCATCCAACCGCACACATGCTTTACTTTCATACTCACTCTCATTTTACTCTAATTCATTATCAATTTTACTTTTACTTAACTCATTCTCATTATCTTATGCTTACTTATTTTCTCCATTGTCCGCGTAAACACATGCACTTTTCCTTAAAGCAAATCACTCTAATACTTCGAATTCTCATGCAACTAACTCTTTCAAATTTCATCCTTCTATACTACTCTTGGTTTTCATGCTTACCTTGGGTTACTTTCTTATTGATTATGCAGCCTATTTCATAGTCATTGCATAGCCTACATAATCAAGGGGGCTAATGTTGATACCCAAAAAATCAATATTCATGCCCAATAGTTGTTTGAGCCTAAATACAAATATAAATGCGCAAAACTACAAATTATGATCTTTAATAGCTTAAAGCCCATTATGCTAGAAAGAACTCTTGATTGCAATTCACTCTCGATCTTGCCTTATTAAGTGTCATGCCACGCACGTGGACCCAAGCCACAATCATGCTCTTGGGGCTTACAAGATTGGGTGTGGTGTGGAAGGTAACGGAAGTACATGAGGCCCATTCTTGATTTTCGATTGTCGGTGGTTTTGGACTTGGGACCAAAATCCAGGCCCGACAATCTAAATCCTTACATGGGCATGCAAAGAAGAGAGAATAACCCATTTGCCTAAACATAGTCATATGCCCTACCCATAAAACCAATAGCTTTTCCAGCCGACGGTTTATGCCTTTACCCCGCAATAACTCATCTTCTTTTACGACTACAAAGTCTCAATCAAATTTCTTATTTTATTTATTCTCAATTCTAGCTTGCTACAAGCTATTCCAAAAGTAGTGTGCAGCTCTCCCAATGAGATATAGCCACATAACAACTCTTCCCTATAAATCTGCTACTCAAATCCCATGATTCAAGCAAACTAGTACAATAGACACCACCCCTTAGTCATTTGGTTGTTGCCTTGTTCTCCGGATTCGACCTTAACATTATAGTTCTCTTTCAAAGTCCAATAGCTTTCTCCCATGAGCCTGTATCTTGGCCTCACCTCCTCCAGCCTATAAATTAAGGCTACTAGTTGCTGCGAAGGCATCATACAACCTCCAGGAATACAACCCACAAGCTCCAAGCCACAGAGAATACATCCTCTAAACAACACACCTTTCAAGCAAGCCTCAAGCAACAAGCCAAGCATTCCCAACCTTCAATCCAAAACCATTTTCAAGCTCTAGCTTATATGTATACCCATAAGCCATCCCCAAAAAACCATTCCTTCTTCACTGCAGTAGGCAATACCGTAGCAAACCTCTCACCGCAGCAATTCTCTCATCTTCTGCAACTCATGTGCTTCTAGCTCCCACACCACATGCCTTCTTGCAAGCCTCTTCATGTAGTTTTATTCATCTATCAAAGCTATACGGAATTTCTACCTCATCATCACTAGAAGCATGTCACCGCAGCAGGCTAACCTTGCTGCGGGGAATAAGGAAAGACGCTACAAAGCTTTCTTGAAGCTTTGGACCCAGTTCCTGAACTCAAAAGGGGTAAACAGAGGAGATGAACCCAATCAAGCAATTCTAGCAGCCTCTGTACAAATCCACCCCAACAGTAGCCTCTGTACAAATCCACCCCAACAGCGTCGATACGAGTTCATGGACATGTAGAACGCTAAAATCGGAGTTCATATAAAGAAGTTATGGTCAATGGAAAAAGTTTCCATTTTTGGATAAATAGAAAAATTTCAGCATTTTGAGGGAAAAAAAAACCCTAGTTCCGAAAAAGGAAACAAACTCTCTCTCTCTCTCTCTCTCTCTCTCTCTCTCTCTCTCTCTCTCTCTCTCTCTCTCTCTCTCTCTCTCTCTCTCTCCCTCCCTCCCTCCCTCCCTCCCTCCCTCCCTCCCTCTGCTAAATTGTGAAATCATTTTCAGGAAATAAATATTTGTTTTAAAATATATGAACTTGATCGGCTACAGTTTATAGGTAAGTAAAATGAGATTTTAATTATAAAAATGATTTTCTCAAGTTTTGCGAGTGTGGACTATAGTTGGTATTAGTGGCATTCTTGAGTGGATGACCATATATATATATATATATATATATAAGTGAAATATATTCTTAATGGTGTGGCATTGTGATAAGCATAATAATTGTGATTTTACTCATGTTATTGTTTTGGGCATTTACTCTTTTCGGAAATGTAATATATCATGTAATTGTTTATTTATATTGTGTTGAAAGAGTATTTGAGTTTTTGTGTAACATTTTGAGTCATGTGGGACCTTTTTAAATGTTTTCGGTCTAAGGATCTGGTGTCACAGTAGTGACAGAGGCAAATATATCGGATACCATGTCTTTGACTGAGTGACAGGTTATGATTCAATTAGAGTTCTAGTCTGTTTGCCATTTTATGTCATGAGGGTAACACGTAGGTTACTTGCGACTCATGAGTACACGTTTTTAAAAGAGAGTTTCAGGTGGCTTCTTTCTTTTATTGTCCATTGAGGGACTTGAGTTGTTACTAATTTGTGGAGTTGATTTTGGGTTGCTTAATTTATTCTTGAGTTGAGGAATTGTTAAGCATGTGTTGTTTGAGTCATTTTATTTGAGTTTACTCATACGAGCTTAAAAAGCTTACCGGGTTTATTGTTTGCAACCCAGTGCACTATTCCATAGTGTAGGGGTTATTCCTATAGGTCAAGACCAAGGCATGTAGCAGTGTTAGGTTCAGAATTATTTTGTTATTGTATTGTTGTTTGTAGTATGCTCTTAGTGAGCGCGTACATTTTACTTTGATGCTTTCGAGTTTATGTAAACACTTGGTGATGTAATATTTGACTCTAGTGATTGAGTCTGTATTGATATTTGTGGTTTCAGTTTACTTTTGTTGCTTAGTTGAAATGAAAAAAAATTCTAAACATTTGGGCTATTGTTGAGTTATCGCGTTTCAGATTTGATTTTCCTTTATCCAAAATTCGGAGCGTGACATGATGTGAGTGAAATTTGGCACTAAACTAGTGAGTATTAGGGAAACAAATACTGTTTTACTACAACTTTCACTCGTGCTGAGTTGGAGGCTACACTTGCTAAGATGCCGCCAACCAAGAGTCCAAACAATGATCGTATGAGTGCTATTTTCTTCCAAAAGTATCAACATGTGGTTGGGGATGATGTTAGTATTGTATGCTTGCTGATTTTAAATGGTTTAACTAGTGTTAAGCCATTTAATCATACTTTAATCTCCTTAATCCCTAAAATTAAAGATTCTTCTATTGTCTCCGACCAATCTCGTCATCGGAGGTGTCCGGAATTGAAAGTTCACGTCGGGTGGACCTGTATGAGTTGCCAGGATGTTTTTTGGGTCGATTTTCTGTCATGCTCGAATTGGAGTTTAATGCACGTCAACGGGACCCTCCAATAAGTTTATTGAAACTGGCTCTGTATCAATACTACTGTCTTGTTTAGGGTTTAGGGTCCCTAAGCCTTCTCATTTTATCTAAGTGTAGTGAACTCGGTGTCTCTTTTTTCAGTTGGACACTCGGCGCCCATTTTCATTTCAACATTTTAATTGAATAATTAGCAGGGTCAGTAAAGTCAATCATCAGTTAGAGGACATATGTCCTTTATTTCTCAGGTCCATTGAAACCCCATTGGCACTCTAGAAAATCACTAACTTTACCCTAGCTACCTTTAAACCCAACACGCAAAAAACCACCACAAACACATATGAAGACGAAAGTAGCCCCTCCTAAGACCTCTTTGAAGACAACATAAACCATGGTCCATGGCTAATGTCTCATAGATGACCACTGCAAAAGTATCAAGGTAGAGACCCATATCACTCAAAGACGACGCCAACACCACCGACACCATACAGCGCACCTGGAGGTCATCATGGGCTGAGCCAAGGCCTGGACTACCTTAAATTTTAGGGCTTAGGGTAGGGTCGGGTCAGGCCTCGTTAAAGTCAACGAAAATTAGGGTCAGGCTGAGGCTTCAATATGAAAACCCTTACCCGCCCTTAAGGCCCATATCGTATGGGTCAAAAGGAGCCAGGCCGGCCCTCCAAATAGGGTCGAATAGTCAAAAGGGTCAAAAGGGTCACCTTTTGGCTAACAAGGGCCAAAAGGGTCTTACTTTGTTTGACAAAAAAAAAACGTTATCTTTTTTTGGCAAGATGTGGCTCAATGGTTGAATGATGGGTAATCCAAAACTCATTTTTTGTTGTCGACCCTATTTAACACACACACATTTTTTTTTTAAGTTACCATAATACCATTTATAAATATTAGTTAAAGTAGTTATATACAATCAATTAACTCTCCAAATTTCCCAAAATTAATTGTTGTTTAACAAAGACATATTAAAGAATACAAAATTTCCTAAATCAATTATAAAATAATAAGAGAAATTCTGTTCATAAGTTTTTCTATTTGAACCTCCTAATTTACTCACTTGACCTCTATGCTTTTCACACCTCTTATCAAATTTTTAAATACTAAATTTACTTACTAAACCTCACTAAACTTCCTCAAATAACCTCACTCATATAATTTGCAAACAAATTATTATTTTTAAAATAAAAAATGTAGTCATTTCAATGATTTAATCACTCTATAAATCTTAACTAAATATACATTTCTTAATCAAACTTGAGTTTCAAAAATTAATGTCTAATCAATAATGTCATTAACTATTATGTTTTTTTTAATTGTTTTTTCTATTTTAGCTGTGCAAAAAAAAAATGAAGAAATCGTTTGTTTTTATTCTAAAAAAAAACATTATTTTTTAAATTTTTTTTCTGTATTTTTTGTACTACATGATTAATTATTTAAATATTTTTAGTTTTATTAGATTTTTTTTTTTTTTTTTTGCAAATATAATGGATTGACTTAGATTTAGGTCATAAATCATAAGAGGATTTATTTTATTTTCCCTCACCAATATGCATTCAACATATATGTTGAACGCATAAAAATGTATGATATATATGTTGAACGCATATTGATGAGGAAAACAAAATAAACCCTCTTATGATTTATGACCTGAATCTAAGTCAATCCATTATATTTGCAAAAAAAAAAAAAAAAAAAAAACTAAAAATATTTAAATAATTAATCATGTGGTACAAAAAATACAGAAAAAAAAACATTAAAAAACGAATGATTTTTGTTTTTTTGAGAATAAAAACAAATGATTTCTTTATTTTCTTATTGATTAGACATTAATTTTTGAAAGTCAAGTTTGATTAAGAAACGTATATTTAGTTAAGATTTATAAAGTGATAAAATCATTGAAATGACTAAATTTTTTATTTTAAAGATAATAATTTTTTTGCAAATTACATGAGTGAGGTTATTTGAGGAACTTTAGTGAGTAAATTTAGTATTAGAAAATTTGATAAGAGGTGTAAAAAGCACAGAGGTCAAGTGAGTAAATTTGGAGGTTCCAATAGAAAAACTCTAATGAGTATGTAGTGAAATTGGAAAATGAAAATAGATAAGGAATACAATCTAATATTATTGAATTGGAAAGTCTCCATAAAATAAATATAATATTTTTTTGGTATAATAATTGTCCTTAATAGTCATTTTATAATATGTTATATATGTCATTTAATAATTCATAATAGAGTGAGGTCAAGTGAGCAGATTTGGAGGTCCCACTAGAAATTCTCTTTATTCATACATCCCAAATTTCTAAATACACATTCCACACTTTTTGGAAAATTTTAAATTCCTGATTTATCCTCATTTTAGCTTTTAATAAAAAAAAATTCTTCTCATACCTTTGATCTGCGGCAAAGGTGAAGAAAATTCAAGCTCAAGTTATCTTTCAAGTGGTTTTAACGGAATTACCTTTGGTCCCTTAACACCAAGTTGCTACTACTATATTTTATTTGTGATTGATTGTTGAGTTTATCATATATACAATAGTCATTGGTAACTGGGGAGCTTCCCGCAATTTTTCAAGATGATTGACTAGTCATTGGATTATAAATGCCAAATACTGAGGATTTCTTTTATATTTTCATCAAAATCACTAATCTTTGTTCTTAGTTCTGTAACCAATAATTTTTTTCTGTCACAAAAAAAGAAGAAATAACTTATAATTGTTTTATCAAAAAGAGAAGAGATAGGAGCTTTGTTGTAGTTGCAGATGGAGAAGAGAGAGAAAATGGTTGAAGTAAAATGAAAGAGATCGAAGAAAGAGGGGGAAGCGTAGAGAAGGAAATATTGGGAGAGAATGTCGCAAAAAAAAATTAAGGGATATGTATTGAACAAATCGAGATGTGTCAATAAAATATCTCAACTAATAAAGGAATAAGTTGTCTGTAGATAAAAAAAAATGAACATATTTAGAAAGGGAGTTTCTATTCATACCTCTAAAATTGACATTTGAACTTCCCCACTTAATAGACTCCCAACTTACTTTTACAAATAACTAATATGCTATCTACACCTCCTTAACTTTCCCACAATGTCCATCATCCATTAAAAGCCTTTTTATTTTTTATTTTTTTTATAGAGGAGCCTCAGAGTCCATGACCATGAATCAAAGTAATCAACAACACGTATGTAATCCATGAAATTAAGGACCTGGGGTATATGAAGTTGCAAGTGGGGAGCATAAACATAGATATCCCGTATTTGCATAATCAACTTTTGTAATCTCATTACTAGAGGGATTGAGGGAGAAGAATATGTTGATGTCAATTAATTTGTTGCTGGGCTAATGGATCAATGGAAGAAAGCAATGAGATATCATAACCATATATTATTGTTAGTATGCTTGTGATGATGGCATTATGATGTAACAAACCATATCTTCCTTCTTCTTCTTCTTCTTCTTCTTTTTTTTTTTTTCGAATTCTGAAATGATCATTTAGGCATTCAATTAATTACTAAGAACTGTTTGGTACAATTGGAATGGCAAACAAAGTGGGTGTGGCTGCTGTACATGAATGGGAGAAATTTTCTTCTCTTGTACTTTATATAATTCATTCCTATGAAAAAACAAACTGAAATCGATCTACACCAAATAATAATGAATGAGAAAAATATATATTGAATCTGCAATTACTCTCAATAGGTCTATGGGTCTATCTGTATGATGATAATTTTCAGAAGATCCGGAGATGAACTTGCTACAATGGGCAGCGTTGAAGACCCTTCTATCTTAGCATTGCTAGCCAGTACTTTCTCCAAAGAAGCCTTTGCAACTTTACTATTGGAAATCAAAAGAATCACGGATATTCCAAAACCAAGTAATTAACACCTAACGAATTGTTGAAACTTCATTCCATTCATGTGTAACATCCGAAAGTTCATTTAAAGACCTTTTTTTTTTCTCCCCTCTGTTTTGGTCTTATTGGTTATTGACATGAGTTGACAAAGTCAATTATCACTTAAAAAAATAAAGAGGTCCATATGTTAATTTTAGAGATATGAATAGAAGTTCTTATTTAGAAAATAGAAAAAATAGAAAATTATTAGGGCTTGTTAGGGCGGGCTTAAAGGGCTGGATTGGGCTTGGCCCTTATGGGCTCAAATATGTCGGGCTTCATTTCCATGGCCCTTACCCTACCTTATTTGAAAAAGGACCGGGCCGGGTGGGATTGAAACGGGCTTAGGACCTAAGGGCCAAATGATGACCCAAGCGCACCAACCACATTACGGTAAGGGAGCCGATACTAGAAGAAATTATAAAACACAAACTTTGCTAAAAGAAACCAAGTACCCCAAGGAAGAAGTAGAAAAGCACAAAAATCCACAATTCAAACCAACTGTTAGAAACCGAGTAGACCAATACTAGCAAGCGAGTGAATCCGTCAAAAACTAATGCCCAAGGAAGTCATATGTCACAAAATCTCCATGCAAAAATGGTTCGAGTACTAAAGCCAGACAAAAACCTCTCTCGAAATGAGAAAGATAGTTTAGAGAAAGAGACCAAGGCTCTGGTATGTTTGTTGGAAATGATAAGGCCGAAACCTTAGCCTTAAGAGCAATTGCACATATGGTCTGATTGGCTGACTAATAGGGTGAGATGGAGAAGAAGATGAATGTAACTACAATTAATTGCCCAACCAATTACTGGCCCCCACAAACCTATGGGTGTGCTATCAATCTCCAGTTTTGTTATTACCAACGATCATTCAATTACTACCGTTGGATCTTCAATCCGACGGTTGTAATTAAATAGCAATGGTAATTTTTTTTTACCCAAATTTGTAAGGTAAAAAAAAAATCCTAAATTTGAAGTGTGAATAGTAGATTGGCATGCAAATTGCCTTTCCTTGATGCCTTGTGTTAGTTGTGTAATTAAGGGAATTGTCAATTTAGATAAATATTGGATTGGCATATACCAATTTAGTAGGCATATTAGCAATTGCCTTTGTTACATATGCACCCATTGCTAATTTGCCAATCAAACTCGTACTACTAATTCACTATTCATCCCAAATTGGCAATTGCCTCTAACTTACACAATGCACCAATGAAAGGCAATTTGCTTGTCAATCCACTATTCACACTTCAAATTTTGGTGTGAGAAATGAAGGGGAGAGAATCAGTATTTAAAGTTGACAATGCACTATTTCAAACTCCCCAAATCTTTCATTTCAAATTCTGCTGACAATGCACTCTGCAACTTCTTAATCTCCTCAAGATCATTACCTTCATCACCATGTCATCCACACAAATAATTAAAGTTGTAACTTTACCCTTCTAATGCTTAAGGAATAAGGTATGATTTGAATTGCTCCTCTACCTGTACCCAATCCTCCTCATGAATATCGTGAATCGACCAAACCAAGCTCTTAGAGATTGTTTGAGGCCATAGAGGGACTTCCTTAAACAACACACCACCTTGACTCCAGTGGAAGTACCATATCCCGGAGGCAAGTCCATGTATACTTCTTCATTCAAACCACCATGCAAGAAGACATTTTTAACATCAAATTGTTGCAGAGGCCAATCAAGATTAGATGCTAGCTAGAGATAGAAGTACCCAGATTGTATTGATCTTTGCTATTGATGCAAAAGTTTCATCATAGTCCACACCATACTTCTGAGTATAACCCTTCGCTACTAGCCTTGCTTTTATATCTGTCCACCGAACTATCTGAATTATGCTTCACTGTATACACCCATTGACACCCAACTGTTTTCTTTCCAGGAGGTAGTGATACTAACTCTCACGTTTGATTTTTCTTAAGTGCATCCATCTCTGCAGCCATTGCTTTTGCCCATTTCTCGTCCTTCATTGCATCTTGCACTTTACTAGGAAGTGACACAGAAGATAATTGATTCACAAAGGCTACGTATGGTTTAGACAACCTATTAGTAGACACATAATTAGCTACTGGATATTTGGTCTTAGCACATAAACTTGGTTCATATTTCTTGGCAGGTGGGCCACGATTGGACCGTTCTGGTAAGACTCGTGTTTGAACATGTGTAGAATCAGTCAAAGAAGTATCACTATTAGACAAAGGTGGATTATAGGACAAAGGCAAACTACCACGTACCTCAGATGAAGATTGAACAAGGGAGACCACTGATGGAGAGGGAGAGACTGAATGATTAGGAGCATCTTCTTGAAGGGTAGATCATTCGGCAATTGTCTTTTCTGTTTCAGAATTCACAATGCTATGTTCGATAGTTGCATGGCAAAAGGTAGATGATTTAGCAATTGCCTTTTCTATTTTGGAACTCGCAATGTTCTGTTCGGTAATTGCCTTTTTTGTTTCTGCAGGAGTGTCGTTGGTTTCTGGGCCACTGGACATTTCCTCTTCACTAAACGATTGATCGTTTGAGATAAAGCGATCGATTGTTGGCCCTACATTCCTGCATTCGAATCTCTTTCTTCACAATCTTCACGTTAGGCTTCTTTGTTTGGGCTCTATTCCTACTTCCTTGTTTATTTCGATTTCCGTTTTTTAGTCTACTGTTTTTCGCTTAGTTCATCTCTTTTGTTTAAATTTTCGAACCATGAGGCCAAGATTCTCGCTGCTCTCCATCCATAGTCATCTCTATACCTCCCTCACCTTTGTTTTTGTTTCCCTTTTTACTTGGTTTCATGGCGGTATCGGCATTCTTGGAGAATGCCTACAAATCTTCTCCTATTCCTTCTCATTTAGTAGTTTCCCCCCTTTTGGGACAAGCAAGAATACTTGGCTGCTATTTCGATCCAAATCTCCTTCATGGAGTAGTCAGATGGGAACCTAATTTTTGTTGGGACACCTAATTTACGTTGGTGCAGGTACTAAGATGGAGATCTAGATCTGCTTGTCAGAGATCTTTCGAGTTTCGATTTTGACATCAAAATCATTCATGCAGATGTTGGCTATTGCCTCTCACTATTGTTTTCGACAAGGTTGGGCAGCGATAGGTTCTAGCGTCAAATTGGTGGTCATGGGCTGGGCTCGGTTTTAGGTCTATGTGTTGGGCCTCTGTTTGTTATTCTATATGTTTCCTAGTTTTAGGTTTGCTTTTGTAACTCCATTTAGAGCATGTCCTTTATGGGCTTGTGGCCTTTTAATGAAATGCTTCTATTTAATAATAAAAAAAAATTATCCACTTCGAAAATAAATGTTGGTTTTTCGAGAGACTATATTTGGCGCCTATCCAATCGATCCCAAATTTTCTATCGCTCTTCTTCTCTCCCCTTCTTCCACTCTTCTCAATTCTCATTTTCTTCAGGTACCACTTTCTCTCATACTTCTTCTTCTTCAAGCTTTTCCTCCTCTGCTTCTTCAGGCATTTCATTCCTTTCTTGTTTTGATTGCATCATATAATCAAGAAAATTACTGATTTTGTTTGGGTTTTAGGGTTTTCTTTGCAGATAAATTGCCGTGTTAGGTCAATAAATTCCAGGTATTTCTCTCTTCTATGTTCATAGCAATTCATATTTACTCTTATGGAAAATCTTCTGTAGCCTGTTCTTGTTTGAATGATCCATGCAATTTCGATTACTTTACTGTTTTGATTATTCTAAAATGGTGTGCAAATTGATATGGGCCAACTTGAATCCTGCTTTGATTGTTCAAAGAGCTAGGTAGGCTTTTGTTTGGTTTTAGATTTCCTGTTTGGATCTGAGATGTGATAGTGATTTGTAACAATACGGAATTTTAATTACATATTAGATCATGTGATAATATTTTCTTTATTAGCTAGCTTGTGTGTGTGTTAGAGAAATCTATCACCTATTACATATGGACTTGTGTTCGAGAAATCTATCACCTATTACATATAGACTTCTAGATCTTCGTAAGCTCTTTTTCTAGTGTTTGTCAACTATAGGAAATATGTGTTTTCATGGGTTTTCGAAGAAAGTGTTGTAGTGCATATTTGTGAACCACTTGTCTTTAATTATATAGTCCTACTGAGAAAGCACTACCAAATCAAATGCCTACTAGAGAAAGACTTACTGAGGACTACTTTTATCACTACTTCCCCATATTGTTTGCTTACTTATTATTTCTGTTGTTTCGCCAAAAATTTGCATGCAACTTAGAAGTGCTCATGTCACAGCAAAGTGTTGTTTTTGACAGATTATGATGGGCTCACGTAACCTACCATTCAATGGGGAAGACATAGAATGGAGTTCATTTATGAAAGGTTATCGCGGTGCGTGGTTCCGATGTAAGATATCTATCACTCTAATAATTCTAAAAAAATATTGATGATAAATATTTTGTTTCAATCTATGTGCATTTAATGTTGAGCATTTTACTTTACTAAATAGTTTCCAACTTCTTGTAAATAGTGTTTTCATTTCTTCATGCATGCCATTGTAAAATATTTGTATTACATAATCAAAAGTCAGAGTTGGCTTTATTTCATGAAAATTAATAGTAGGCTGTTGGAGTGCTTAGAAGTTATAAACTAATAAGTCATCAATTTTTCTTGAATTATCCAAGTGTGTAGGGAACAGGAAGAGCCAGTAGTAAGAGTTAACAAGTATAGTATTTGCAAAGCAAGTTTTGACAGTATTCTTTTTCATAAAAGTATTGGGTTGGTCTATTTCAATTGAGGATTTTCCGGAGTTCTCATTAACAGGTTGTTTATATTAAGATTGAAGCTTCAAATATAGAAGTTTGGCTATGAAGACAATTTATAAACTGAAGGGAGTGTCTCTTTAAGATGCAGATTCTGAAACTGAAACTGGCGAATCAAAGATGAATTAGTATCAAGATGCAATCACTAATTTGGCATGAGGATGTCAACAGCGTCTCGTGCTCCAGTGGTTGGGAGTAAGGCTTTCGTGTTAGAATGAGGATGAGATTGATGATCCTAAGCTTAAGGAGTTTTTGCAGGTGATCCAACCTAGGATAGTAGAAAAGAGAGCAGAGGAAGAAGGGGAGTGAAGAAAGAGCAGAGCAGAAGGATGATTCGGTCCTTATCAGTCTTTCGGTCCCAAAAAAAATCAAGCCCGACACCGACCCGATAAATTGTAATTCGGGTAGGGCTTTGCACCGAACCGGTATTTTCCAATACAAAACCGAACCAAATCGGGCTTTTTTGATCGGTTCGGGCAGGGTTCTTGGGTTCTTGGGTTCTCGGGTCCAGACCCCTAGCCCTACTTTAAAATGCAGGCACCCATGATGTTTGAGGTATGAGTAATCGTCTACATACTCTTTAAGAGCACCTGTATTCTATTTAATTCATACATCAAGGAATTACTTACCATTTAGGTAATGAAAATTCTTTTGCTTTGCACTCCATTTCTCATTGTACATTTACTTGTAAGATTTTGAGGTTAGACACAGTTGAAGGCTACTCTCTCTCACTCTAATTTCATGAGCCTTGGATGCTTACTGTGGGTGAGCTGTGGGTGGCATGGTGTCATATTTGTTTTAGTTTCTTTAATGTATTTTTTTAAGAAGGCATGTAAGCACCTTGGGGAGTACTTGTTTATTCTCTGGACTTGGATATTTAGGATTGGAGAAGAATATTGGGCCATCCAGGGGCTGTAATACTATTTTGGAAGCTAAATATGATCTTTGACTGCTCTTTTGCCTCTCTCTCTCTCTCTCTCTCTCTCTCTCTCTAAAGAATATAAGGTACGGTGAAATTACAAGTAAGCCTTTTGTGCTTATACACATGATGTACATTTCCAAGCTGAACTATTGTATGCCATGCTTCACGCTTTAGGAATACCACCATCAGTCTTCCAGGATGTCTCATACAGTGCCGTAACATTAGACATTTTGCTGAAAAAAAAAAAAAAAAGATATGCAATATAACTTTCATTGATGGTGCCAAGACCAAGATCTTAGGCTGGTTAGTGGAGCATTAGAGGGTTAATACCTACCATATCCGAACGTAGAAGTCCAAATTCCTACATGTCTCTGCATTGGTGTCATGTAAATTGGAGTCGGGAGAGAATGTATATCATGTTTTTGTGAAATGTGAAGCTACTTCTTGTTTACGGGAGTGGTTGTCTATAGTTTGAGTTGGGAGATCCCAGCAAAGAGTCTTGCTCTATTAAGTGGTTGGAGTCTAAGCTTTGGTAAAGGATGAAGGTAAAATTCTCTGGGGCTGCAGCTTTCACATGGATGCTTTGGACGGGATTAAAAGAATTTTGAAAATTATAAAGGTGGTGCTGGGTTGTAGGAGCTTTTGACTAGAAATAAGTTTTTAGCATCTTTATGGCTTCTGTTTGGCAGAATTTAGAGACTATAGCATTTTCTCTTATTTTGCTTCACTAGAGGGCAACTGTAATCTAATGATAGTTTTCGTGTCTGCATTATCCAAGTGTTTCTGGTGTAGATCTCTAGTCTCTACTATTTTTCTATCTTTTTTAGTGTGGGCCACATGTCCACTTTTATTTGGATCTGTTAATGTCTAAGATTTGGGCGGTAGCCTAAATCTTGGTTAACACTGATCCGATGGGCGGATTGGTACCTATGATATTCTCAAAGCTCCCACTACCTGTCAAGTAAAATACAGAGGGCGTGAGAGGGAGACCGTGTTGGGCAGTCTTCTCTTCTCCGATGCCTAAGTTAGTCAATGTATTTATGTTGACAGAATAACAATAGGTAAGTAGTAAATGCGTAATTAATAAGGAGAGAGGAGAAAACCTTTTATAGGTGAGGAACGATCTGATCTTCTCCATGTTTTCGATGTGGGACTAATATGCTTACGTTCCCAGCTTCTGATGCTATCTTGGCGAGGCGCGTGGCGGCATGTCAGAGGTGATTTGGGGGTGAACCAGGGCTTAGGCGGTAGCCTGCTTAGCTGTGTTCCCGTAAGTCACTCCTTTGACGGGAGTTGGTGCTGCTGGTAGTAGCATGAGTGTGGCTCATTATAGCTAATTATGCTTGGCAAATGCTCATGTAAGTACAAGTCCCCCAAGTCCCCAGTCAAGGAGGGCAATCTTGGTTGAGGAGTTGCCTAGCGGTTTGAAGCGTTACTTCCGCTAAACTTGCAAGAGCATAATTAGCGTCAGTGCTTTGTCAACCATGGACTTACTGAGCAGACGCTTTATACCCTTTCGGGTGGGCCCCTGCTAGGCCCCCTAGGGAGTCCCCCACTCCCCGGTTTAGATAGACCTCGTTTGGTCGGTGTATTGTTTGTTGAGGGGAGTTGCGCTAAGCAGAGGGTGTTGGGTAGCAATCCCAATCTTTGATACCCAAGTGGCGAGGGTCAACGTGCCCTGTCAGGGCCGTCAAAAACTGTTGACGTGTCCCCTTACTTGTCCCGGAGGACCATGGTTTGACTACAACGCCGCGTGGCGGCCGTTGTCAGTGTGAGGCGTTGCCTCGGCAATCTCCGTTAACGAGAATCCCTCCGCTGAGAGCAGGCGAGAGGAAATGTCGCATGGACTGATGTTTGCAGAGAAAGAAGTCTGGTAGCGGTGTTAAGCTTAGCGGAGATTGTCTCTTGTAAGGTGACAAGGGAGAAGTTCCACTAGCGGTGTTGCGCTTAGCGGAGACTTTCCTTGCAAGATGAGAAGGGAGTTCCGCTAGCGGTGTTGCGTTTAGCGAAGACTCACTTGCGAGATGGAAAGGGAGAAGTTCCACTAACGGAGTGGTGCTTAGCGGAAACTCTACTCGCAATGTGAAAAGGGAGTTCCGCTAACGGTGTTTCGCTTAGCGGAGACTTTCCTTGCAAGATGGAAAGGGAGAAGTTCCGCTAGCGGAGAGGCGCTTAGCGGAAACTCCGCTTGCAATGTGAAAAGGGAGTTTCGCTAGCGGCGTTTCACTTAGCATAGACTTTCCTTGCAAGATGAGCAGGGAGTACCGCTAGCGGTGTTGCACTTAGCGGAGACTCGCTTGCAAGATGGAAAGGGAGAAGTTCCGCTAGCGGACTGGCCCTTAGCGGAAATTCTTGACGGTTGGTGATCTTCCTCTTCGATGGTTACTTCGTTTGATGGCGTTCAACACGTGGCCAACATGTATTAGGTTAGCATGTGGAATAACGTTCTCATAGCACGCCCGTCTCTTCGCCATAAATGTGAGTAGTTATTGATTTTGTTGCCTCAGTTAATTCGGATAGTAAGTGCGTTCGTGGGGCACGTGTACGGCTGTGGTGTGATGTCTTTTTTCAGCAGACGGCCTAGATTGGTTTGATAGTGACATAAAAGAGAGAGAAACTGAGTAGTTTGACACTTTGCACTTTGAACTAAGAATGTCGTGTTTAAGCTTTTGCTCTGAGATCCGAGAAGAAGGTTCTACGATTTTGTGAAGTTATCGATCTTTGGAGGGCAAAGACCTAGTGAAGCGAAGACGAGCACCCTCGAGCACGCTAGAGTTTCCATCTTTGAGGTTAGTAGCCTGAATCTCGTCCCTGTTTTATTGGGATTTTTTTTTTGGTTTCTGTTAGTTTCTGGTTTTTGGTATTTGGAGTGTGCTCTGTTATTCCCTGGTGTGTTTGAGGGGTTCTAGGGATGGATATAGTTGTTTGACAAAGGGTTGTGGTTTATGGATTAGCTAGATGGTTGAATCTAGGTTTTGGATATATGCGCGCTGTGTTCTTGTTTTGGCTATTTCTGGGTTTTCTGGCTATGGGTGTTCTTGATGTTCTTGGATAAAAACAGAGATAGGGGTAAGTTTAGATCTTATTGGAACAGACTAGTTTGGGTTTTAGGGTTTGTGATGACTAGCATCGTAGAGATCTCGAGCAGTGAGGATTCCGGGTCTGACGTGTGGCTCAACATAGCGGATAGGATGTTTATTGACTTGTTGCGTCCGTCTGCCCATGCAAGAACCTCACCGTCCTAACCGCTAGACATCGTGCCGCTACAGACCATACCTTGGGAAGTTAAAATAGGTCGTGCCGGTCGTCCTGAGAGTTCTAGGGCAAGGGAGAATGTTGCCTCTCGTAAAAGGCGTGAGGAGAGGCTAGCGAGCAATAGCGCCGCTAGTGGTTCCGCTGGTGGGGTAGAGGCTGGCAGTGAAGAGGTTGAGCCAGCTTGGGTTCTCCTCGACGGCACCTTAGTTGATGAGGCGGGAGGACTGATAACGGCTGCTACCATCAACCGTGTGAAGTGGGTTTTTCGCCTCCCCCGTGGTGAAATTGCGCCCACCGACCGCCGAAGAGAGGGGCTCCATTCTGTTAGCGGGGCATGCTGCAATTCACGAGGCCATCCTTTGCCAGGGTGTCACTTTCCCACCACTCCCCAATCTTCAGATCTTGGTATGCGAGTTTGATCTCGCCTTTGGGCAAATCTGCCCCAACATGTGGCGATTGCTGCTAGCATTGAACTCGATGTGGCGTCTATCTGGGTGTGAAGGGTCGACCGTGGAGGAGGTACTTCATTTCTATGAGCTTACCTACGTGAGGCTACAAGGGTGTAGCGGACAGGTGAACCTCACCCGCCGCCAGGGGGCATCCAAGTTGATAGAGAATCTGAAAGATTCGATGTCTCCCTGGCGGGCGGCCTTTTGCGTGGCGACCTCAGGGTGGGAGTATGACACAGGTGCCAATGATGGGGCGCCGACGTATAGGATCAAGTCAGAGTTCCAGCCAATCCGAGGTTGTTGATAGTCACCGCTGACTTAAGTTGTCGGATACTGCTTGTACGATGTGCCTGTATTATATATTTTTTCTAATCATAGCCTCATTTCTTGTGTAGCGGGTCTTCGTTACAATTTGACTCGCGAAGAGTAGTGTCGCCTGGCTAGGATAAGAGGCTGTTGGCAGAATCATAACTTGCTCGACCTCCGCCTGGTCATCGGGTGGGAATTGTTGGTCGATCTGAGACTGACACATGCCGTTGGTAGGCAATTCCCGCTGACTTGTCTTTTTTTTTTTTTATACGATGGTTGTAGATTCACCTCTGGGAAACAAAGCGAGTCGCAAGGCGTTTGAGAAGGCCATGGATCGTGCAGAGATCAACAATTTCCTAGAAAGCATGTACGCCGCTGGGCTGGCGACCCAACAAACTACTATTGATCCTCGGACACTGGCGGCGGTGAGCCAGTCCGAGACTCCAGTGGTGTTGCTGATGCCACACCACTCTCATCTTGGTGCTGACAGTTCGCCCGTGGTTCAGGCGGGAACTAGCGCCGACCAAGGGACAGTCGGCTGGAGCAAGGCCCTTGCTGCGCCTGTGCAGCCGAAAGTGAGAGTGCCCGCCAATAGGCGTGGGCCCCAGAAGGAGAAGGTGGTGCCCTCAAAGGAGCCAGTGACTATTGCGGGGTTGGAACAGCAGATGAGATCGCGGCCTGTCGCTGTTGGTACCACACGGCCGGTACTTCAAAGGAAACGGCGGCAAAATGACACTGATGAGGAGGATGATGCAACTGATGCGGAGACCATTAGGGCCGGCCAACAGAAGAAGGCCAAGTAAGCCCCGCGGCCTGTGACAATGGCTACCGTTGGGGAGGTGCAGTAGGGCGGCCTGGACTGGTTATCTGCTTATGCGGAGTTTCTGACCAATCCTGAGAGGGAGTTCCTGTTCCACCTCTGCGAGTGGCTCGGGTTCGGCGGACTGGATGGAACCGTTCGGTCAACGACCATTCAACAGTCACCATTCAGCTTGGCGTTTGGCCATTTGTCTATTGGGCTACACGAAATGTTCCTTGCTGCATTAGGCCAGCCTTAGGTTGAGTGGTAGCTGAAGGAGGAAATCAACGGTCTCCAGAGAGAGTTGCAGGAAGCCAAAGAGAAGCTGGCGGACGTTGAGCGGCGCCTGACCAAGGAGGAGTGCGATGTGATAGAGGCTCGTGGCAAGATATAGCCCTGCTGAAGGATCAAGTGGCAACTAAGGTTAAAAAAGTTGAGATCCTTCATCGCCAAATCTGCGGAGGTGAATAGGTTGGAGGGCGAGGTTGCCCTGCTGGACACTGAGAGGAGTCATACGGAGGTCGCCGCCGTGAAGGCGTTTAAGCAATCTGCGGAGTATAAGCGAGCCATGATGGAGGCAGCAAAGGCTGGTGCCGCTGCCAACTTGGATTTGCTGAAGCAGAAGGGCGCCATT
Organism: Rosa chinensis; assembly: GCF_002994745.2. Taxonomy (NCBI): domain Eukaryota; kingdom Viridiplantae; phylum Streptophyta; class Magnoliopsida; order Rosales; family Rosaceae; genus Rosa; species Rosa chinensis. Next base: position 46,323,033 of record NC_037094.1, on the reverse strand, counting down.
GACTGGGTGAAAGTGTCCAAGTTTGGCAGTACCTCAAGCCAGCCTCGTGTGCCAGCGGGTAGTTCTGTCGCTGGTCAACCTGAGGGTGTCCGCTATGGTAGTGGTGAGAGCGATCATGGTCCGACGGATGACTTTCAGCAGACTCCGCCTCCCACTCAATCAGAAGTCTCCCGTGCAGACTTTATGGCTGCTCACACCCGCGTGGATGGTACCATGGTGACGCCAAGCCCTACCGCTAATGGGTCTGATCAAACAAGCCGCCTGATCGATCTACAGTCGCCGGTGGATGGTGACGAAGTTGCTGCTGCGCCCAACAATCCCTGAAGATTATTTGAGCCTTGTGGCCCTGCGCTTGTTGACTTCTTTTTTTTCTTTTCTTTTTTTTGTAATGCCGCTAAGGGTTCTTTGTATTTTGACAATATTTTTGGGCGGGGAGTCCCGACCCTGAATATATGCTACTTGTCTTAGAAATTTTCCCAAGTGTGGATTTGTTTACTGATTTGTTTGAATGTTAATGAACCGCTAGAGTTTTAACTTTGCTTTTTGTTAATCAACGAAACATTAAAGGAATTAAAATTGTTCCAAGTGCACGATGTAGTGAACGTAGTCTGCCGAATATTGTCGGCGTTGCCAGTTAATTCTTATGCTTGGACTTGGTGACAATGGTTTGAATAATTCCTCGTTTCATTGATAGCTGATAGATCAGCGTTTACAAAAGCAGGGTTATACCCGTTGGGTAGCTTCCCTTAGCTAAATATTGAACAAAAATTTAACTAAGTCAAGATGCTCTTGGGTAGCGGCATGACTATTTGTAGTAATATCGAAGGTGTTCGGTATTCTAAAGGTGGGTTGTTGTGACGCCATCCTTGTCCATTAGGTAGAAAGTGCCGGGGCTCACGACTTCCACAATTTTATATGGGCCTTCCCAAGTTGGGCGGAGTGCCATTGGCGGTGGGATGACTTCCTTCATTACCCAGTCCCCCAGTTGGAGGTTCCGGGCCTTGACTTTAGCGTTGTAGAAACGCGATACCCGCTGCTTGTTTTGCAAGTTGTGCAAATGGGCTTTGTGGCATTTCTCCTCGAGGAGGTCCTTGTCGAGGCTGACGCCTTCACCCTTGGTCTTAGAGCAGTAGCCCTCGACCTTAGCGGTAGGTTGGGTGACCTCAATAGGTAGGACGGCCTCAGTTCTGAACATCATATAGAATGGTGTTTCACCGGTAGTGGAAGTTAGGGTAGTCCTGATGGCTCACAGAACTTCCGGGAGCTTCTCTACCCATAAACCTTTGGCGTCATTGACCTTCTTTTTTAGCAGCTTCTTGATATTGTTTGCTGCTTCAACCTGGCCGTTGGTTTGGGGGTGAGCGACAGATGCAAAGCTCATCTTGGTGCCTAGGTTAGCGGTGAAAGATATAAGTTCCTTATTGTTGAACTGTGTGTCGTTGTCTGTGATGATTGTGTAGGGGACACCGTAGTGATAGTAGATGTTCTTCCAGAGGAAGTGAGTTACCTTGGCGGTAGTTATTGCCTTCAGCGGTTCCGCTTCTATCCACTTACTGTTGTAGTCGATGGCGACAATGATGTATTTGAACTGGCCCTTGGCAATTGGAAATTTTTCAAGCAAGTCCAGGCCCCATGTAGAGTAGATCCATGGGCCAATGATAATTGACAATGGTTCCACCAGGGCGTGGGGGAGGTCAGCGTATTGTTGACACTTGTGGCAAGACCTGGACACCCTTCTGGCGTCGTCGCCGAGCGTGGGCCAAAAGTAGCCTTTTCACATTGTGCGATTAGCCAGAGATCTGGCGCTTGAGTGGTTTCCGCATCTCCCAGCATGTATCATGGCAAGGACGTCCTTTCCCTCCTCTGGGGTCAGACACCGGAGATTGGGGTGGGTGAACCCCTGCGGTAAAGCTTACCATTCTGGATGTTATAGCGGGTTGCTCTCCACTTGAGTTGTCTTGGTTCGATCTTGTCATCGGGCAGCGTTCCATTGCACTTGTATTTGATGATTTCATCCATCTAGCTGAGATTGACCTCAATGTTGAAAATCTCCGCTAGTGTTTTGGTGATGCTGGGCTTGTCAAGGCATTCCACCCTTGTGTCCGCTGGACTTTGATGTGGTTGAGCGGTTGCTAGTCTTGCCATAGAATCTGCCTTGGTGTTCTTTTCCCTCGGGATCTGTGTGATGATGTGAAATTTGAATTTTTTTAGAAGCGTCTTGATGTACCCCAAGTATGCCGCTAACTGTAGGTCCTTGGCCTGGAAACTATCATTGACCTGATTAACGACTAGCTGGGAGTTGCTAAATATGTTGACACTATCAGCCCCCTAGTCGATGGCGAGGAGTAAGCCGGCAATGAGCGCTTCATACTCCGCCATGTTGTTTGAGGCGTTGAAATTGAACTTTAACGCGTATTCATCGTTCAGTTCCCTTGGTCTCGTTAAGATGACTCCGGCAACGCAGACCTTGGCGCAAGCGGAGTCGTCCACTTGGAGGTTCCAGTCTAACTGCTGCCAAGGGGCTAGTTCCTCAACGGTTACCATTTCTGTGTTGGTTTCTTCTGCCCCTAGGTTGGGTTCATCCTGACGCTCGGTGAGCTCGGTGATGAAATCTGCCACTGCCTGGCCTTTCATGGCAGTCCTTGGCTTGTAATCAATGTCAAACTCGCTAAGTTCGATGGCTCACTTACCAAGGCAGCCAGAGTGTTCAGGGTTTTGCATTACCTGCTTCAACGGTTGGTTTGTTAAGACATGAACGGTGTGGGCCTGGAAGTATTGGCAGAGTCGTCTAGCGGAGACAATGAGTGCGAGAATGAACTTCTCCAGGGGGGGTACCTTGTTTCTGCCCCGTTCATGCCTCTGCCGGCGTAGAATACTGGGAGCTCCTCCTGGCCCTCTCGCCATACAATAGCGCAGCTCACCGCTGATGGTGATACCGCCAAGTAGATGTACAGTACTTCTCCTTGTACAAGAATGGAAAGAAGTGGAATTGCTGCCAAGTACTCTTTCAAGCTCTGGTAGGGGTCATCATGGGCCGGGCTAGGGCCAGCCCTACCCTAAATTTTAGGGCTTAGGGTAGGGCTGGGCCTAGTCAAAGTCAACAAAATTTAGGGCCGGGTGGGGTAGGGTCGAGGCTTAAATATGCTAACCTTTGCCCACCCGAAAAGCCCGAGTCACTAGGGCCAAAAGGCTGGGTCGGGCTGGCCTTCCAAATAGGGCCGAAATGGGCCTAAAAGGGCTTTAATTTATTTATCAAAAAGAAATACATTATTCTTTTTTCCTTAAAATGTGGCTCCATGGTCATATAGGCAATATAAGACTCATTGTTTTTTGTTGATCATATTTAATATATATATATATATATATATATATATTGAGATTAACTTATAAGTTATAACATTTATAAATATTAGTTAATGAGGTTATATTTAATTAATTATCTCTCTAAATCTCTAAATTAATTTTTATTTAACAAAGGAAGCAAGAATTGAAGAAAATAAAGTTTAGGAAATCAATTACCAAAAAAGAGATAAGTTGTATGCTATAGAAAAAAGAGAAATTTATTTTTAAAATAGAAAAAATAGAAAATATTAGGGCTTAAACTGGCGGGCCTAGAGGGCAGGGCCGGGCTTGGCCCTAAAGGTCTCAAACGGGTAGGGCTCGTCCACGTAGACCTCTATGATTCTGCAGAGATGCTCAGCGAACATGGCGTTCATCAGCCGCTGATAAGTTGCACGGACGTTCTTTAAATTGAAAGGCATGACATTGTAACACTATAGGCCCTTGTCAGTGGTGAAGGTGCATTCCTGGTTGCCGGGGTGCATCTTGATTGATTATAGCCAGAGAAGGCATCCATCATGCTGAGCAGTTCGTGTCCAACGGTTGCATCGACCAGTTGATCGATGTGGGGTAGCGGGAAGCTATCCTTGGGACATGCGTTGTTGAGACCCTTGAAGTCGACACACATCCGCCACTTTCCGATAGGTTTCTTGACCATGACCAAGTTGGAAATCCACTGAGGGTAATTGACTTGGCCGATGAACCCAATGTTCTGAAGCTTGGCAACCTCTTCCTTTATTGCACGATATCTTTCCTAGTCGAAGGACCTTCGCCGCTGCTTGACAGGATAGAAGGATGGTTTGATACTAAACTTGTGTGTGATAATCTCAGGGGAGATGCCTGGCATGTCAGCGTAGGACCATGCAAAGACGGCGGTGTTGTCATGTAAAAACTGGGTGAGTTCAGCCGCTACCTTTGGGTCTAGCTGAGCGCCGATGCGGGCTGTCCGCTCAGGGTGTTCGTCGAAGATGCTGATAACCTTCAAGGATGTTTCTAGGTTGACAAGCTCCTTTTTGACATATTTCTCCTTGTCATCCCTAGGATCCTCAAAGATATTTAGTGTCGGTGCATGGTTTCCTACCGTTAGGATCTCATGGCAGCGCGTCGACCGTGCCACAGTCGTTGAATAACATTCTCGTGCCAACTGTTGACTTCCTTTCACACATCCTGTCCCGTTGGGTGTGGGGAACTTCATGAGAAGCACGTATCCGACTATGATGCACTTGAGCTTGTTGAGCGCCGGTCGACCAATGATGGCATTATATGAACTGAAGCAATCGACCACGTTGAACTCCATATGTATTTCCATTGTACATGGACTAGCGCCGATAACTAGTCGCATGTAGTAAGAACCCAATGGTTGTGTAATGTCACCGGAGAAGCTAAGCAATGGCTCATGATCCTGGAGTAATTTTCTATTACACTGGAGTTGGTTGTAGCAACCATTAAAGATGTCAACAAGGACATTGACAGCGGATCCGCTTTCAACAAGGACCCTTCCCACTGACCATTTGTCGAGTATGGGGTCGATCAAGAATGGGTAGTCATGGGGTAAATGCACTCCGCGCTCTTCCTCCTCCGAGAAGGTAATGGGCTCCCAACCAGACTTTGGGAGTTTAGCGGATCTTTCATAGCGGATATTGCAAACTTCTTTGGGGTGGTTAGCGCGTGCATAACGCTTTCTTACTCTATGAGACATATTGGTGATTGGAGCACCGTCGTCAATAGTGTTGATGCGGCGCATGGGTTCGATGTTGGCGACCACAGGTGGTGGTTGGCGCACCTTGAATTGTTACATCTTACCATCACGGTACAAAGTCTCAATAGTAGTTTTGAAAGCATTGCAGTTGTTGGTGTTGTGACCGCTGTCCTCGTGGTATTTGAACCATTTGCCGGTGTTCTTGGGCTTTCCCACCCTTGAGTACTTTCTTGGGGGTGGCGGTGGGATCTGGTCTTTGCACTAGTAGTATATCTCCTTATACGAGGCTGTGAGGACTGTAAACACTGCGTACCGTTAGGAGGACTCCGTATGTTTATTACGGTTATTCCCATGACATGAGTGGTTACGCTTGTTGTAATGCTGATCCTTTTGGCGCTTGCTCTGGTAGTTTCCCTATTGCCACACTCTCTTCTTATCAGTTGGCGGCGTAGCGGAGGTTTTGCTAGCAGTCTCCTGATGGCTGGTGGATGGTTGAGTGGACTTTGCAGGAGTTGGCGGTGGTGGTGGGGTTTCTTCATATGTGATGAATTCTGCCTGTGCATGGATGACTGACTCGCTCATGAAGTGGTCATACGCGGCATTTGGATGATTGTAATTGAGGTGACAGAGAAATGGTCCCTTTAGGAGTCCTTGCTTGAAGGTTGCCAACGCCATTGTTTTATCAAGATCGCGGCACTGAGATGCTGCCGCCCGCCACCTGGTGACAAATGCTTTAAGTGATTCTTCTGCCCCCTGCTTGATGTTGAATAGCTGAGTTGTGTTGTGATGTATGGTGGCTAACAGGATGAACAGAGAAAGGAAAGCGTTTGGCAGTGCATGGAATGAGTCGATGGATCCTGGCGGGCACTTGAAGAACTAGCTCATTGCCTCATTATCTAACGTTTCGCTGAACAAG